>NC_088882.1:31226409-31588909 GCF_032884065.1 Artemia franciscana | reverse complement strand
TTAACACAGTTGCCCCCCCCCCACATATTCTCAATCCTGTCCTTCTTTTTCGTGATTTTAAAATCTACGATTTGTCTTCAATTTTGTTTGCTTTTGCTTGGTTTTCCAATTATTTTAGGTACACTGAATTAGTTGTGGGATTTAAAATCAAAAAGCCGTTGGAATTTGCTAGGATTAAGAGGGATAATTTTAATCAAGCATGAAAATTTTCTCTTTATGCAAAACCTTGTCCCTTTTCTTCCAGAATTTAAATAATGTTTGATTTTGTGTTGTTGTGTTTTTCTTACGTATTTTATCCAGTTATGTTATTAAGCCTATTTAGTATCAATGCTTTGTTTCGTTCGTTGAAGTATTTCATTTTTCTCGTGTAATTTCATTTATGTATTTTATATACTCCCAATTTTGAGGGAAATAAATAAGCAAATAGATAAAATTTGGGAGTAATTGTGTACAAACAAATGTGCACGTCTCCTAAAATAATCAACAACTATGAATTAAAATCTTAATATCATGCAATGTAACATGAAAATATTCATCAATTTTTCTCTTTTAATATTGTTGAAACTTGAGGTAGTTGCAATTACAATTACAAATCTTCCCGATTTAGCATCATAGAACTAGAAATATCTTCTCTAATCTCTTTGTCAGACATTTCATAAAAAAACATGTCCTGTTTATTCAGTCCTCGTCACCATATTCCCAAATTTTTGTACTTGTCTGTGTTTTCACAGCAACTTGCTCTATTATTTCTTAAGTTTCACTGATATATGGATTGTTGCTAGTTGGGGTGACTGTATCTGGCCATAAGTTTTTCCAAGACGACGTACTAGTTGACGGAGGTAAAAAATAATTCCAGCGATTGACAAAGAGCAAAAACCATCTCTTTCATAATAAGCTTTTTAACTTTTTTTCTATTGGATGGTCTTTTGATAACTACTTCAGATACAGCCCGCATCTCCGTCATATGTGGTCAAAACCAAACTAAACAACCGAAACCGAAAATGTCAAAATTTTTCTCTCTTTATATTAAAACCAAAAATCAATAATGCGTCGAGTACAGTAGCAGTGGCGTGCACAAGTTGTATACCGTTCATCATGCATTATCTACATTATCGGAGGTTCTCAAAAACATTCAATAATAATAGACATATCGGATTGCAAGGCGTGGCAAATTAGTGGCTGAACTACCTGGGGTTTCACTGTACTCACATATTCCACTAAAAATAAGGCTCACCAGACGCTCGGATTTTTTCAATGCTAACCCTCTTATAAGTTATCCTTACTCTTTGCGCGGTCCTGTGTTGGCCAAGGCAAAATCAGACTTGGGTAGCAATAAGGGACCTTTAGTCCTCCTTCCCCTGTTTTAGAGGTCTAAAACACACAAAAGCGGAAGCTAATGGCCAAACATTTTGCCATTTTGGGAAATAAATATTTTATATTTTTGAGTAAAACCTTATGAGCGCATAAACTTTTGAGTACTTCACTGCAAAATAAAACTGAGATAGAGGATATTCGACCAATTTTGCAACTTAATGATTCTACGACAACGCTGCTGTAACGAATGAAAATGGAGTGATTAGACAATTTCCCCTCTCTTAAGAGTAAAGTTTTATGCGAAGCTGTTTATTTTACTTCAGCCCTACCTTGTGGGCAGGGCTGTATCCTGGATTTTTTTTCGGGGGGTGTTTTACACCAGGACTTTGCTTCTGGTGGGGGGTATACACAAAAAGATACCTCAAAAGCTCAAAAAGTATTTGTTTATATCCTTTTTATTACGTTTTTATGAGTCAGACGATTTTTTTTTGGGGGGGGGGGGAAGTCAAACCTCCTAACCCCCACCCCCTTGTTAGTAGTTTCCCATGTTCTTCACATTTATACATCGTGGGAATTAAGAATAAATCCTACTTCTATTTTCTATCAATCAAATGTTTTTGTAAGTTGTAATTACCAATCCGCTGTTTTTTGAGCCAGGCTGATGATTCGATGTCGGTCAGGTTTTAAATGACTAAGAATAATTGGGTTGTAGTGGTTGGTAGAATGACTGAATTTAGCTGTATGGTTTAATGTTACTCTATTAGTCTTATCTCATCGCTAATTTTTTGCAGAAATGAGGGCAGGTAGTAACTTATTGGAAATGAAAAAATGAAGAGACTTGCAATACGCATGATTTGAGAGACAAGATAGACTTGTAACTCCTGTAACACGTTATACCTCCTTTATTCCACCGCCAATTTTTTTAGCAATAAATCTTGCTATTTTAGGGAGCAAATGCAACAGATGGAGGAACATGTTAAGAAATATGAAGGGCATTACCAGGTTAAGTCATTTGTTAAATGAATTAATAATTAATTATTGTATAACACAATCTTGCTGATATTTGTTCTTATTTTTAACTATTAAATTGTCTTGTAATTAGTGTTTTTGGATTTTAAATCACGTGCATAACGAATGGTGCCCAAGACTTAGAAAAATGGAAAAAAAATTGTAGTCAGCCAAAAGTTAGACGATTTGGGTTGAAATTATCGATTCTAGGCATTTACCAACCCCCTCCTTCCCCAGGAAATGTTCGCCAGGAAATATCCTCTCCTCCCGGTAAAATACCCAGCCATGGTGGAAAACACCCCACCCCTCCGTGGAAAATATCCTTCGGAAAATACATCCTCGCTGAAAGGAATTATTCCCAAAAATTTACTCCCCGTTGAAAAAAAGCAGCAGAAAACTGAAAGACAGTCCTCCCCCTTCCTCTGCTGAAAACTCCCCTGCGAAAAATGTCTTAATGTCTCTCAATAACAAATACTATCTGTAAGCATTGGATACATTACAAAATTTAAAAGGCAGTGAAACTTTTACAATAGGGTTCTCTGATTGTTTTGTAACTTGAGAGGGAGGGAGATACCTCCGAGGGTGCATTTAGTCCAAGAACATCCTGGATCTCATTAAGGCATCAAATAACTACAGAATTAGTTATAAGGGGGAGACGAGGGGAGAATGGAGCTAGAAATTGATGCATGATCTCCAGGGCATAACCAGGATTTTGTTAGGAGGAGGAGGAGGTTCCAGGGGGGAGGTCAAAGGAAACTTTAAAAAACGCGTCAACAAGGTGAAATTGATATTTACTCCCTGATGATTCTGGGAGTATTTCTGGTCTGCGCTGTTATTATGAAAGTGAAGAGTAACATTAAACCCCAAATTTGGCAGAATTTATTCCGTATAGGAGGGATACTGCCCCTTCCTCATCCACACATCCACCTCATGGTTGCAGAAATTTAAGGGTGTTCATTAGAAACTTTGAGGAAAAATTCAGAATTATTTTCAAGGGAGAGACGAGGGAGGGTGAGGTAGAAATTGATTTGTAATACCCAGGGTCATAACTAGGACTTTTTTTGGGAGGGGGGCACAAACAAACTTTAAAAAACGCCTCAAAAAGGTAAAATCGATATCTACTCCCTTATGATTTCTGGGAGTATTTCTGGACTACGCTGCAGGGGTTGGCACCGTTCCAGTTTTTGACTGAAATGGAAACGTCAAAAAACGCCAATAGAAAAATGGAACAGAAACGAAAAAAAAAGTGAAATTTTGTTTCTTTTTCTTCGTTTTTTTTTTATCGAAAAACAGAAAAGGATCCCATTAATTAACAGATTTAATAGACTATCTACCTTGGCTCTACTGCCCTATCAATGGCGCATGGACGGATAATAGATAGACATATCTATTAACAAATGAACTAATCTCCTTTTTATACAATCCTAATAAGGGGGGAATTAATGCCAGGTTTGCTTCTAACTCAATTGGACTATCTTTCTTGGCTTTTTCTACAGTTAGCCATGATTTGATGCCCACAACTATTCCATTTTAAGTCAAGGTAGATTTTGAATTAAAATGGAATAGTTGTGGGCATCAAGTCATGGCTAATTATAGAAAAAGCCAAGACAGATAGTCCAATTGAGTTAGAAGCAAACCTGGCATTAATTCCCCCCTTATTAGGATTGTATAAAAAGGGGATAAGTTCATTTGTTAATAGATATGTCTATCTATTATCCGTCCATGCGTCATCGATAGGGCAGTAGAACCAAGGTAGATAGTCCTAAAGCTAAGATAGTGATAGTCTTTCTTTTTAACGGTCGTTTTAACAGATATTTCCGTTTTTTCCGTTTTTTAGGCTTATGAGAGTAAAATGAACATCGTCAAACACTGATTAATAAAAAGGATCAAATATAAAACAAGAATAAACATTCAAAATGGCCACATAAATCAAAACTTTTTTTAATTTTTTTTTTTTTGAGCATTCGAAGTTCAAGTGACTTTGCAGTGATTTGGGAGCACTACTTTCGCGTAAAGTACCCAGCAATACTAAATGCACTCTCACGTGGTACTGAAGTCGCAGGCACTGAGGTAAGATATTTTTAATTTAAAAAATGTCTATCACGAGCCCCGAAGGACCGAATTCACATATCATCCATAAAAAAACTTAAAAATAGCACAACAATTAAAAAACTGGCTAACAATGCCAAAAACAACAAAATCAGAAAGGCAAAGCCATTCATTAGTGAAAAAAAAAATAACCGGCAAAATGTCAGAAAGTTAAAAAGGTAAAAACTAAAACAAAATTAAAAGAGTGTGATAAAATTAGCGTCACTAAGATCTAAAAGAGAACATATAAACAAGGGTGAGGGAACAAAAGAATCAGACGAGTACAACTTGGTTATCACTAGTACCAAAGAAAAAGAAAGGAAAACTAGTGGTTTATTGTATCAGTAATAAAGGGGACAAAGGTTTTTTCATACCTGGAGGTAAAGCAACGGATGGGGGACAACATAGGAACGAGTTCAGAAACATTACGTGGCAGACGGTGTCTGGATTGGGAGTGTTTTTTGGGGAAAATGTTTTCCATGCGAAAGTTTACTATTGCATTTTTTGCAAAACGGAGGCAGGACGTTCCTCTCCTTTGCTCAAGAGTTTCCAGCTTGGCCTTTTTAGAAGGAGTGAGTATGGTACCTTAGTTTCTTCGAAAATTTTTCTAAGGTCTCAGGGCACTTTGAGATGTATACGAGCAATTTCACTTAACTCTGGATAATTGTAGAAATATTCAGTCCAAAATTCTAACGGGTCACAATTAATTTTTCCTGATCTACGTCTCTTACTCAAGAACACGGGAACTCTCTTCGTATGCCCTAATAATATTTGCTGCTGCACGGGCAGTGCCTATATTTTAACGTTTTGACCTGAAGAGTTCATCCGAAGCCAGTCGTGTCGAGATACTTAGCAAACGAGCTGCCTTCTTGATGTGGAATCGGTGATTCATTTTGATTAGTCTTTGTTTTGATAGGGATGACGTCAATTGGGAAAGATGCAGAGTTCAATTGAAGTTGATGTGATTCTTCTGTATTTCTCTTCTCGGAAATGAACTTCTGGAAAAGTGAAGAGACGGACTAATGAGCTGAATTTCTTCATATATCGTTCATTTTTCGTAAATTGCAGGGTCAAAAAAGTCTGCTCTTGTGAAGAGTGGCATATCAAACCTAGGACTGTTAAAAAAAATATCTCCTGAGTTGGACAGCTAATAATTCCTTCAGGCCTGGTACATTCAAATAATTATATGGTAAACCTTGCTGGCGAGTCTTCGGAAGAGACCCGGAGCTGCATATCGTTAGCCTGGAACTTCTTCCTTAAACTACAGAAGGCTGTGGAAGTGGAGCGACATTTCAACACGGACAAAGCTCCAAGTGTGTGAAGGTATGGTTCTCTCTGTTCTCCTCTATGGATGTGACACATAGTAACTGAAAGCAGTCGAAGCGTTGGTCTTAAATGACACACATCTGCATTTTATCCTGGGAATGCGCCTCTCAAATAGAATCTCGAATGACGAAGTCAGGAGAAGATATGGGGACCGCTCTCATGTCTCTGATATTGTTAAGCAGAGGACACTGAGATGGATTGGTCGCATAATTCGCAAACCAGATCACCAAATAAGCAAAAGATGCCTCAAATGTGTACCACTACTGGCATGGAAGAGAAAACAGGAAGCCAAAAAAAGACATGGCTCGTGACAGTGAAGTCTGATCTAGAGCCAATCTGAGGGTTCAGAAAATACAGCCATCGTTGAAATCGTCCGTAATGAGGAAACACTCTGCATTTTCCTCATTACTTTGTTGCTGATGAGCCCATTGTCACGGAATTTACCGAGACTCTATTCAAGCAAAAATCTAGACAATATTAAGAGGATTTTTAACTAGAGATTAAGCCGAGGGACAAAACCAATAGAATGTGTATTTGGAATGGCAGCAGAAAAGTTTGTGTCGATGTTATGATCCATCAAGAGTGAATACCACAATAAAAGCGACTTGCATCCCTCGCAACGGAACAGAAACGAGAGGAAATGAAGTACAGGATACAAGACCTTGCAATTAAGAAGATGGCGGTGGATGTACCATCCGATATCTAAACACAAAACCTGGTGATAAATGAAGGATCTACTTTAAGGTATTATCTGATAAACTACTTCCTTTCTCCTCACGCTTCGCTACCCTGATAGTGGAAATTCGTATTAGGAAGGCAAAACGCGGAGTAGCATTAGACTATTTTTGAAATGTTTAATTTGTTTTAACTGTCAAATAAACAAGTTTGCAAAACTTGATATTTTCATAAAAAGAAACGCAATTATACAGTCTGAAATATATATTATAAACTTTCTTACAGGATATGTTTACTTCAGCTGCCACCATTTGCCAAACTTTCTCTGTCACGTCTTTCCTTTAGTGCAACGGAATTTTATATTTGTACAGCTTCTCCTACGAATTTAACATTTTCCATTTTTCCTACGAATTTAACATTTAATTCCTAGTCTGACATTTTGAGGTCCAAAATAATTGGACAATATCAACGCGGTAACTACCGAAAATGTGTGGGACAACACTTTGCAACGCAACTGTATCCATGGCTGGAGGCGGATACAGAACCGGTTTTAGACTGATTGGAAACTATTCTCATCTGGATTACCTAGTGGGTGGGCCCTCACTCTACTCCAAGGGCACGGTCATAAAACAGTTGTATTCGCAATCAGTTAGCAATTCTGTCTCAAAACAGTTGCCCCCAGGGCACTGGGCCTCAGCCCCCAGGTACAGAATGTGATGTACGTATTTGTTCAAAAGACTGGGGTTCAAACGCTACGTACTTCTCTAAATTATGTAACATTTACGTAATTGGCCATTTTACTCTTTTGTGTTATTTTAGCTCTTTACCTCAGTCAAATCTCCCTCTTATCCTAAACAGGGATAAAGGCCTTATCCCATTACCTCGACCATACGGAGCAATAAAATAATGGTGGAAGTTTCTCAAATATTAAGTCTTACATCAGATCTATTACCAAGCATGAGGACACCTGCTGTACGCTGGTACTCCAAGATAATTTCTGGCACCACTCCAAAATTTTCAGAACCGGGAAGATTCAATCATTCTCTATGACCCTTTCTATGTTTGATTCTAGGTTTGATGCAGCGGTGAAGGCTGTTCTTGACAAGTATATAGATTCTTCACCTTTTCTAAATACTTTTCATGTATTTTCCCAAAATGTTCAGCGGACAAGACAGACACAAAGACGCAAAGCTCAGTCCAACTATCTTGAGTCTGGCAAGACAAAAACAAGACAAAAACATTTGAACAGCAGCTTCATTTGACATTACACTTCACTATGGAATGATCTTAATGGGGAAATTGTTCGTAAAAGTTTCTCTGTTTACTTTTTAGAAAGAAAATTCAAGAATCATCTAAAACCATGATAAAAAAAAGCGTCTAATCAGTTATTGAATTGTCCTGGCGCCAGGAATTTAGGAATAAAAAAACCACATTCTACTACTTTCTTGATCCCATTTTCTAGTTCTACCGTTTTTTTTTACTTCTGAGTTCAAATTACGCGTGGTCTTACATAGTGTTACTCTTGGGTTAACTTTTTTTCTATTCTGAATCCATAGCCCCTTCACTTGGTGACGACCTTGAATATCACCGAAAAAAAACAGAAGCTTCTAATTTTCCCTTGATAATAGCGCTCTAAATACTTACTGAATTACTGCAGTTATTAAGGCCGTGATTTAGTGAACTTGAAATCATCGAGCTTCAAAATTGAAGTTAGGTTAGTCTTCTGTCTTTTAATTCTCTAGAGACGGTCGATTGTCAAAACTTCAAATAGTACCAATTATCAAGTCTTGTGAGAGGTTTTGATAGACAGCTTCCTTTGGAGAGATAGTAATATATTTGGCTGGGTCTTGCAAAGCTTGGTTACCGATCAAGGGAGAAGAGAAAATGAGCAAAAGAGCACTATCATTTTCAAATACAAAATGCCCATGTATATGAAACTGTGACGGCATGCACAGAGTGCATTTGAAAATTTATTGTTTTTTCCACTTTTTTTTCCCTAGGGATAGGCTATTTAAAATACCTCAGATGATTAATCCGAAACTAAACACCAAACTTAGTTGAAAGCTCTCTTCGAGGATTCTCAGAAAACCAAAGTTTTCTTACGAATTAAATTGAAAAAGAAATTAACTGAAAGTAAGGAGTGACATTAAAACTTAAAACGAACAGAAATTGCTTCGTATATGAAAGGGACTGCTTCCTCGTGAACGCCCCGCTCTTTACGCTAAAGTTTTTTACTGTTTTAAAAATAGAGTTAAGAGAAAGAGTCGGACTTTAGCGTGAAGAGCGGGGCGTTGATGAGGAAGCAGCCCCTTTCATTTTTGAAGTAATTTCTGTTCGTTTTATGTTTTAATGTCAACCCTTACTTTAAGTGAAAAAACACTTGTTTTTATTTAATTTAATTTCTGGACGTTTTTGAATCAATGCATGGTTTGATTTATGCTCTCCGCAGATGAATAATTAAAATGAAATTTGTGTATTTATTTTTTTTGGCTAAATGGTTTTCTCACAGTTTTGATCGAATGATTTTGAGGAAAAAAAAAGAATCTGGGATGGAGGTCTAGTTGCCATCCGATTTTTTGGTTACTTAAAAAGGCAACTAGAACTTTTAATTGTTTATGAATGTTTTTTTAGTAAAATTATTAGTAAAAATAAATTTTATTAGTTAAAGATATACGCAACTTACAAATTAGCTTACGTAAAGAAACTTCTGTATTCTCATATTTTTATTACATATATGAGGCCCCCCCCCCCCTCGTCAGTACCTCACTCTTCACGCTAAGGCTTAAATTTTGTCCCAATTTCTTAAGAATGACCCCTGAATAACAAAAGCCGTAGATTAATAGTTGAAATCTCTAAAAATACTTTAGCGTAAAGAGCGAGGTATTAGGAAGAGGTGAGCCCCTCATATGCGCAATAATTTCTGTTCCTTTTAACAGAAATTATTATGGAATATTTACAGGAATTAACATTTACACGAAAATAATAACAGGAATATTCTGTTCCTTTCAGTTGAAAAACTTTGTCATATTTATTTTTTCATTGTTTTTTTTTTAAATAATGCTAGAAAATCCTGCGCTCCCTTCATGGAAATTTTCTTCCCCCATGACAAATTTCTTCCTCCATGAAAAGTTCCCCCGACATATCCCCCTCTTCTCAACCCCTGCCCCCAACCAAATGAAAACGCCCCAGAAAACGTCTGTACACTTCCCAATAACCATTACATAGTAACTTTTAGCCCCTCCCACGGGGACTGTGGGGGAGTAGGTCATCCCAAAGGGCATAGTTGTAATTATTTTCAACTACGCTGAATAAAATGGCTATCTCAGAATTTTGATCCGGTGACTTTGGGAAAATGATTAGCGTGCGACGGGGGCCTAGGTGCCCTCCGATTTTTTGGTCACTTAAAAAGGGCACTAGAACTTTTCATTTCCGTTAGAATGAACCCTCTCGCAACATTCTAGGACCACTGGGTCGATACGATCACCCCTGAAAAAAAACAAAAAAAAAACAAACAAATAAACACGCATCCGTGATCTGCCTTCTGACAAAAAATACAAAATTCCACATTTTTAAACAGTTCGTTGTAACGAACTGTAGTAAGGAGCGACAAGGCTCAATAGTAACCAAAACTCTAAAAAAATGAATTTTTGATACCAATAGTTATATCAAAAGAATGGGATTTTAATGCTGATTTTAAATATACAAGTTTCATCAAGATTAGTCTTACCCATCAAAAGTTACGAGCCTGAAAAAATTTACCTCATATTAGAAAATAGGGGGAAACAACCCCTAAAAGTCATACGATCTTAACGAAAATCACGCCATCAGATTCAGCGTAACAGAGAACCTTGTTGTAGAAGTTTCAAGCCCCAATCTATAAAAATGTGGAATTTCGCATTTTTTGCCAGAAGACAAATCACGGATGCGTGTTTATTTGTTTTTTCTTTTTTTTCAGGGGTGATCGTATCGACTCAGTGGTCCCATAATGTCGCGAAAGGGCTCATTCTAACGGAAATTATAAGTTCTAGTACCCTGTTTAAGTGACCAAAAAATTGGAGGGCACCTAGGCCCCCTCCCACGGTCATTTTCCCCAAAGTCACCGGATCAAAATTCTGAGACAGCCACTTTATTCACCATAGTCGAAAAACCCAATAACTATGTCTTTGGGGACGACTTATTCCCCCGCAGTCCCCGTTGGAGGGGCTGCAAGTTACAATCTTTGACCTGTGTGTACATATAGTAATGGTTACTAAGAAGTGTACAGACGTTTTCAGGGGGATTTTTTTGGTTTGGGGGGACATTTGAGGGGAGGATTTTTCCATGGACGAACTTCTCATGGGGGAAGAGACTTCCAATGGAGGGGGCGCAGGATTTTCTAGCATTATTAAAAAAAAAAACAATGAAAAAATAAACATGAAAAGTTTTTTTTTTCTACTGAAAGTGAGAATCAGCATGAAAACTTAAAACGAACAGAAATTATTATGCATATGAGGGGTCTACCTCCACGTAATACCTCGCTCTTTACGCTAAAGCATTTTTAGTAATTTCAACTATTTATTCTACGGCCTTTGTGATTCGGGGGTCATTCTTAAGGAATTGGGACAAAATTTAAGCTTTAATATCAAGAGCGAGGTATCGACGAGGGGTGAGCCCCCTCATATACGCAATAAAAACATACGAATATTGAAGTTCGCTACGTAATTTAATTCGTAAGTTACGTATATTTTTTACTTATGAAAACGTTCGTAAAAAGTTAAAAGTTATAGTTGCCTTTTTAAGTAATCAAAAAATAGGAGGGCAACTAGGCCTCCTCCCTCGCTCCTTTTTTCTCAAAATCTTCCGATTAAAACTGTGAAAAAGCCATTTAGCCCCAAAAAATTAATATGCAAATTTCGTTTTAATTATTTATATATGGAGAGCCAAGATCAAACCATGTATTAATTCAAAGACGTCCAGAAATTAAACAAAACAACAAAACAAGTTTTTTAAATGAAAGTAAGGAGCGACATTAAAACTTAAAACGAACAGAAATTACTCCGTATATGAAAGGGGCTTTTCCTCCTCAACGCCCCGCTCTTTACGCTAAAGTTTGACTCTTTCTCTTAACTCTACATTTTAAAACAGTAAAAAACTTTAGCGTAAAGAGCGGGGCGTTGAGGAGAAAAAGCCCCTTTCATATACGGAGTAATTTCTGATCGTTTTAAGTTTTAATGTCTCTCCTTACCTTCACTTAAAAAAAAAACTTTTTGTTTTGTTTAATTGTTGATAGGAGCTTGAAACTACAGTAGGATTCTCTGATACGCTGAATCTGGTGGTGTAAATTTCGTTAAGGTTCTATGATTTTTACGGGTTGTTTCCTCCTCAGCTTTGCTTCCAAACTTAAGTCTCTAGATCGCGCACGAAAAATGCAGGATCAAAAATTTGTCGGCAATCCTTCAATTCGTCGCAATCCAAGTTTCTACCACCAGTCACGATCCGGTAGGGCAACGGGGAAGAAGCTACGGGGTTCTGTTCCGCCTCAAGGTTTGTCGCTTGACCTAAATCTCTTGACTTGTCTAGTTCTTCAGCATACCGCATTATTAAGTATTTTGGATATTTACATCTACCAAGCTCCAAATACTTTTTACAAAGGCGCTGTCTATGTGTGGTAACACTTTTGATGTATACCTCGCTTTGATTTAATTTTCCCCATGATTTCGGCTTTGTGTGCACAACTTTACTGAAGGCTCCGGACTATTTCTCATTTCTAGGTTTCTTCATTGCATTGAAATAATTTATGAAAATTTCACACTCTATTAACAAGCAGCTGATTATACCAGCTTGTCATTTTCTTCTCTAGGGGGTATTATCGGCGATCTGAAAAGATTCTTTCTGGCAACTGACTTGTAAAAATTTCAGGTAGCTGAAAATATTCTAGGGGACTGTTAGAAAACAGGAAAATAAATTGAAAAATGGTTCCAATCATCTTACAGGTTATTGTCTTCTGCTCATGATAGTGTCTAAAAGCAATATCCTTTATCGAGTACACTTGTGAAAAAGACCTAGACGTGTTCTAAGAATTCTAAGCAATTAGAGGAAATAGAGCGAAATCCTTTCAAACATTTTGTAGCATCTTCAAGAAGCTATGGCCTGATATTAAAAGCGGTATCTTCCGCCAATGAATACTTGAGTACTTTTTAAATATAAATTTTCAATTTAGCATGGGATTTTTGAGTTCCATCAGTTCACTTAATCACGGCCTTAACTTGTATGGCTCCTTCTGATAGAAGGTCAATTACTTAGTTCCTTTTAGGTCAATTACTTTAAAATTTTCTCTGTGCCGATTTCTTTAAACCGATTTAAGTAAGAAACTCTTTTGAATCTTCCCATTGTGTATCTGTGTCTACAAGTGCGTCATATATATATGATTATTATCAAAACTGAAGTATCAAGCAAAACACCAAGCTCCAGCCGCTTCATATAACCCCTCCCCCTCCTCAATTTTGAAAGCTTCTTGTTGAGCCTGTGTGTACACCTTATTATATTTGGATGCAAATTCCTTCACTTTTACCTTTTACATTTGCTCTTCGTTTATTTTGGCGTGTTTTCCGAGAAAAATGTTGCATCTCTATTCCAGTAAATTGGCTTTTTGACATATATACGTCAGCTTTCCTTAGGCTTACGTCACTAGCAGTTTTCCAGTAAGTTTGATTAATGTTGACAATTTGCCAAAATAATGACGTTAGCTCTCCCAGTTCTGGAAATCAATAGGACCAACCCAATGTGAAAGGGTGCGCGCGTTCACTCTTCTAATGAATTTGGAAAAGCAGGTCCTTTTCTATCATAGAACTATTTTTAGTGTGTGGAGTGCCACATTGTGGAGTCCGATAAAGTTATAATTCTTCGCTGACGAGGATAATACTCTGCTGATTCTGAGACCTACTTCAGTTGGTATATTTATCGGTCTTCAAAGTATAGGCAAATTTGCAGATAATCTATGAGGGAGGGATGGAGGCAGTAGACCCTAGTGTTTTGAGCATTAACTAATACTTCTACCTTTATTTAAATTTTGAGTGCGGTGGGGATGTTATGTAGTAACTATAAGTAAGCTATAAGTGGCGGTAAGAAAAGGAATGAATTTTAAGGAATCATACGGTATATATTGGGTCAAAACGATTTATATTCGGAAATGGTTGTGAAAGTTATTTTTTTAGCAAATATATTTTAACTTAAATCGTTGATGGTAACCGACGTCAAATTAGGTCAATAGAAGCCAAAAGTATTAAAAAAAAGTTGGCAATAATGCAAGCCAGAAAATCCCTGGGCGCCAATTAGCAAAAATATTCTCAGCTCTTTTCAAGAAAAATTATATATTTTTACATACATACATAAACTGTTACTCACATTATATATGCAATAACAAATGCAAATTTTCACGTTGATTAGGTTAATTTTTCCCCGGGCATCACCAACCTTAGGAACGACTCTGTGTAGAAGTAATATGTTTGGTAGATTTATAGTTTCTTTCTGCAATTTGATACTTTTCTTCAATTATCGGCAGGCCCGAATAAAGGTTGAATGGAGTGACTTGGCCTATTAGGGCTACGCATTTGAAGGGCCCCACGCTATCATTAAAATTATGGATATCATTTGACGATTATGGATACTTTATGTATTATTCAAATAATTAAAAATATATTTAATTTAAGCTCGCATTGCTGGATGACATTTTTGAATGTGCTTATTTTACATAATATCTATTTATTGAATAGAAAACTGAAACGTATAAAGGTTCATGTTAAGTATATTGAATTTATATGGGATGGTCCTTTAATAGAGAAATTTTGAACTAAGTCCATGAACTACTTTACGAACAAGTTTAGGTTCAGGAAAAGCTTTTGCAGAAGATTTGGTAGTATCAAAAGAATTTCGAAGTAAAAGGCTTCGGAAAAGAAAGAAACTTTTCAATTATGAAGGCTATGAAGCATGTGATAACTTTAATAACATACTGTAATTAGGAACGGAAAAGAAAGCAATTTATAAAAATGTTTGTTAAGTTGTTATTTATGTTCAGTTATAGAAAAGTTTAAGAAAAATATCTCGTTATTGGACCTCTTTTCTTTTTTAATGCAGCGAAAGTAATTTAAAACCTAGAGAGAGAGAGTAAATTGGAAAATGAGAGAGAGAGAGAGAGAGAGAGAGAGAGAAAATGGTGTTAGGGTGGTTAATCAGATCTTTCACTAGGAGAAGGTGGGGTGGGTGGTAGTTGACCGGGATTTGGTGACATGCTATGGTTGGCTAAAATAATGTAAAATATGCAAAACTTTAATATTTTAACATTTTAAATGTTAGTTTCGCTAAAGTTAGTTTAATTTTAGATAAGGATCATGGAATCAAGGATCTACCGAACCACTAAAAGAACATTTTGAACAATTAAAAGTCATATTGAATTATTTGGGCTTTTGGGAAAATTTCAAAAAACACAAAAATGCGCCTAATTCAAAAACTTACAGCTCAACTAGAAATGTTTCTAACAGCTTGTAAGCTACAGAAAGTGATTAATACCCTCTTTGAAGTAATTAACAATTATACTATTATTATTTTTTGTTAAGAGAGTTTGCTTTCCACAGCAAAATAGAATTATTCTTGATATTAGGGCGTTTATCCCCTTTTCAGGATAAAGTACATCTTTTAATGGATCTATTTTGGAAACTATCGTTTTTCATTAAAATCTACGTTTTTGCAATAGAAGAACTACCCTCCACAGCACCCATATTGTATTGTTAACCCTAAAATTTCCCTTTCAGTGGGATATAATAGATAAATCACTGGTTCTAAATCGCTATGAACATAACCTGAGCCTGAAACGTACTTTTGAGGCTTCAGTCTTCTTCCCCCCCATCCGCTACAATACTACAGATTAAAGTTAATCTGTATTTTCCGATATACGTGCTTTTTGCATCGCTAAATAAAATAAAAGTGCTACTTTATATCTGCTGTTTCGAAGGTTTTTGGCCCCACCGAAACAAATTCCTGTGCACGTGCCTGTTTTGATCGAACAATTTTGAGAAAAAAGGAGCGGGGAAGGAGGCCTAGTTGCCCTCCGGTTGTTTGGCTATTTAGAAAGGCAACTAGAACTTTTAATTTTTTACGAATGTTTTTATTAGTAAAAGATATACGTAACTTATAAATTATCTTACGTAAAGAACTTCTGTATTCTCATGTTTTTATTGCGTATACGAGGGGGTTCACCCCCTCGTTAGTACCTCGCTTTTTACACTAAAGCTTAAATTTTGTCCCAATTTCTTAAGAATGACCCCTGAATCACAAAAGCCGTAGAATAAATAGTTGAAATTACTAAAAATAATTTAGCATAAAGAGCGAGGTATTAGGAGGAGGTGAGCCCATCATATGCGTTATAATTTTTGTTCGTTCTAAGTTTTAATTCTGCTCCTTAGTTTCAGTTTAAATTTTTTTTTTCATATTTATTTTTTCATTGTTTTTTTTTTATAATGCTAGAAAATCCTGCGTTCCCTTCATGGAAATTTTCTTCCCCCATGATAAATTCCTCCAAGGAAAGTTCCCCCAACATATTCCCCTCTTCTCACCCCCCCAACCAAAATATCCCCCTGAAAACGTCTATACACTTCCAAATAACCATTACTATATGTAAGCACTGGTCAAAGTTTGTAACTTGTAGCCCCTCCCACGGGGACTGTGGGGGAGTAAGTCGTCCCCAAAGACATAGTTATAAGGTTTTTCGACTACGCTGAATGAAATGACTATCTTAGAATTTTGATCCGGTAACTTTGGGAAAATAATTAGCGTGGGAGGGGGCCTAGTTACCCTCCAATTTTTTGGGTCACTTAAAAAGGGCACTAGAACTTTTCATTTCCTTTAGAATGAGCCTTCTTGTGAGATTCTAGGACCACTAGGTCGATACGATCACCCCTGGGAAAAAAAAACAAAACAAAAACAAAAAAATATGCATCCGTGATCTGCCTTCCGGCAAAAAATGAAAAATTTCACATTTCTGTAGATAGGAGCTTGAAACTTCTAAATTAGTGTTCTCTGATACGCTGAATCTGATGATGTGATTTTCGTTAAGATTCTATGACTTTCATGGGCTATTTCCCCCTATTTTCTAAAATGCGGCAAATTTTCTCAGGCTCGTAGCTTTTGATGGGTAAGAATAAACTTGATGAAACTTGTATATTTAAAATCAGCATAAAATTCGATTCTTTTGATGTAGCTATTGATATCAAAACTCGATGTTTTAGAGTTTTGGTTACTATTGAGCCGGGTCGCTCCTTACTACAGTTCGTTACCACGAACTGTTTGATTATGTAGGCTATTATTTAAAATGGTTTATTTACATAGGGTGGTAATAAATGAAATCCTTAACTTGCTTCAAGCTATGATTTAAGGTAACAAAGGAGAACATGATTCTGCAGTTAATAGAAACATTCTGCATATTATAAAACAAGAATTTAGCTGTTTTAGTGTTTTTGTTTACCTTTGTACAAACCTATATCCTAGGGCTATATAAAGGACCATCAGGGGGAGATGCATTTCCAAGTGAAATGATTATCATTTTTGGAAAGAAAAAAAATGTATCACTTTTGGCACAAAAAAGGCATTAAAAAAAGGCAATAAAAAAGGCATATTTTACCATATGTTTCAACTTTTTGTAGATTTCTTGGTATTAAGGCACTTATAAAAACAACTTACCCTATCCAACTCGAAAATAAACTTTAATACCAGAGAACTTAACTCCCTGGATCTATTGTTAAAATAAAACTCTCGAAGTATGGTATAAGCGAAAATAAGCTGTATAAAACAAGTTTTTTTTTTATGAAAAGCGGTAGCATAGGTATTATGATAATAAGTAAAAACTCGTTGAGAAACAATTCTAGATAAAATTAACCTGTTATCAAGCACGAATTTGTTTGGGTTTTCTATTAGCAATTACTAAGTCTTTCAAAATCAAACTTCCAGTTAATCCTACAGATAAACCAAAGGTAATCTCTTTAATAATTTATGCAGATTTAATTCAAGAATTCCCTTTAAATACCTAATATTTAGGCACTTATTTAATAATGTGTTTGGGGAAGGATGGAGGGCACAATTTTAAATGTTGCAGAATATGCGTTCATTGACTGATAATTCAAAACCAACATCAGTAATATCGCCAAAAAATTTAAGATTAAAAAAGTGATTTGTTGGAATACATTTTTTCAAGGGGAGGGGTTACAAAACCAAAGAAACGCAACAAAAACTCGTTTATATTCAATTTTGTTACGTTTTACGAATCGGACAAACATTTGGGTGGGGAGGGGTGTTCAAAACCCATAGCCCCCTGGATACAGCCTTGCTTTTGACCAAGGTGTGTAGTAAGGACATGCACAATGTGACTTGTGCTTCATAGAGCAGTAAAACACGTTAAACTGTAAAATACGTAAATCACACCGCAATTTTAGGATATCAAGGGAAAAATATGAAAACTAAGATTTGAGGGGATCCCTTACTCTGCAGCCCCCAGAAGCATTATGCAACTTTTTAAATTACCTTAATACACTTGTAGAAAAATAGAAAGTTAAACAAGGTATAATTCTAATTTAATTATTTTAGCTCTAAGTGGAGTTTAGCTCTACAGCTCTAAATGGGTACCTGGAGAAATCTGGGGAAGGTAAACAGGAAGGGTGTGCGAAAGCACAGGATGGCTGGCCCCCAACCCCCTCATTGCACTTCCTGGCTGAAGGGCCAAGAAACGGAGATCAGCAATGCCGGTACGGACTGTAAAGTCTAATGTCGTATTCTTTACCTTTTTTTTTTACTTCCCTTCTCCCTTGGAAGTTGAAGCAAAATCAGACGTTTGCACTGGATATAATTTGGAGGGGGAATAAATCATTTTGGGTAGAGGTCTTTCACAAAGGGAGGTCTTTGTTAAGTCGTTGAATTTTCAAAAACTCGCATTTTATATGGTTTTCTAGATTTCAAAAGGATTTTGGTCCTCCTACATTCTTATCTCTAGTTACACATAAACAGAGCACAATACAACAAATTACTTAAGTAATCATGATCTAACTCGTAATTACTAATTAGTCATACATTTCTGATACCATTGGTTCTGAGTGAATGTATTTGAGTAGTTTCAGTTCCTAGAATAGTCATCACTAAGGAATGAAGTTTTTTATTGTTTTTTAATTATAACAATTGAACTTTTTATCAACTTTCAGGCCGTATAACATACCGAATGTAGTATCATTTCTAAGTGACTGAACACGACTGAAACTTGAGTGACTGAACGTGATGACAGAACGTGTTTATTTCTGGGGTGAGGATGAGAATATCCCAGGTACAGAGCCAATTCAATTTTCTGCTGCAAAACTTTCCAAAAATATTAAAATAACAACAACTGACCCTGATGGAATTGCGGAAAGCACTGTTGTCGAAGGAATCCAAGACGATGAGGTTGAAAGAGGTGGTTGGGGCAATAAGTTGGACTTCCTTTTTTCCTGTATTTCTGTGTCAGTTGGACTTGGGAATGTTTGGAGATTCCCATATCTTTGTTACAAGAACGGAGGAGGTGAGTTCTATTTACGATTTATAAATTCAAGCACAGTAAGTTCTTATGCACAAGTTCAAATAAATGTTTGTGAGGCATACTTTGCACATTGAATCCATCCAACTAATCAGAGTACACCAATATTCAGCCTTATACTAATAAAAATTTGTTGAAATTTTTTATTTTTATCACTTGAACGAAACTGTGGATAACTAATTAAGAGCTTTAGATTTTGTGTTTCGGAAAAGGTGTAATTTTAAAAGAATAGCCATAAACAAGGGAGTCATACGAAGAGAAATTATTCACTCAATTTGTTCTATTTTATTGAAACATTGAGAAATTATTCCGTATATGAAAGGGGCTGTCCCCTCCTCAACGTCCCGCTCTTTACGCTGAAGTTTGAACCTTTGTCACACTTCTACTTTTTAAAACAATAAAAAACTTTAGCGTAAAGAGCGGGACGTTAAGGAGGGGACAGCCCCTTTCATATACGGAATAATCTCTCTTCGTTTTAAGTTCTAATCTTGCTCCTTACTTTCAGCAGAACAAATTGTTTTTTGTATTAATTTCTGGACGTTTTTGAATTAAAATATGTTTTGATTTTAGCCCACCGCACATGAATAATTAAAACAAAATTTACATATTAACTTTTTTTTAGCTAAATAGCTTTCTTATAGTTTTGATCGGAAAGTTTTTATAAAAAACAGGGTTGGGGGAGAAGCCCTAGTTGCCCTCCAATTTTTGGTTACTTGAAAATACAACTAAAGCTTTTTTTTACGAACGTTTTTATTAGTAATAAATATGCATAACTTACGAATTAACTTACGTAATCAACTTCTATAAGATAAGGTTTATTGCACAAAAGCCGGCGGGCCATAGCAACACAGAATACAGTCTAACAAGCTCAGTAACAAAATACAACTTTAGGTAATATAAATAAAAAAACAAAAAAAAGAACAACAAAAGAACAGCAAAGGGACAAAAAAAAACACCAAGGATCAACAGTTTGATGCAAAAAGACACCAATAATAACGAGGAAAATTTTTATATTTGTGTCTTTTTATTACGTATATGAGGGGTTTCGCCCCCTCGTCAATACCTCACTGTTTACACTAAAGCTTGAATTTTTTCCCAATTCTTCAAGAATGAACCCTGCATCACAAAGGCCGTAGAATAAATAGTTGAAATCACTAAAGATACTTTAGCGTAAAGAGCGAGGTATTACAAAGAGGTAAACCCCTCATATGCGTAATAATTTCTGTTCGTTTTAAGTTTTAATGCTGCTCTTTGCTTCCAGTTGAAAAAAACTTTTTTTTATTTATTTTCTCATTTTTTTTTTTTAATAAAGCTAGAAAATCTTGTGTCCCCTTTATGAAAATTCTTTTCCCTCATGATAAATTCCTTCTTGGAAATTTCCAATCTGTACACTTCCCAATAATTATTATTATATGTAAACAATGGTCAATGTTTGTAACATGCATCCCCTCCCCCGAGGACTGTGGGGGATTAATTCATCCCCAAAGACATAGTTATCAGGCTTTTCGACTATGCTGAACAAAATCGCCATCTCAAATTTTTGATCTGGTGACTTTGGGAAACAAATGAGCGTCGGAGGCGATACGATCGCCCCTGGAAAAAAACAATAAAAACAAAATAATAACACAAAACTGGGACTGTGGTGATTAATTCGTCCCCAAAGACATAGTTATCAGGTTTTTCGATGATGCTGAACAAAATCGCCATCTCAAATTTTGATCCGGTTACTTTGGGAAACAAATGAGCGTCAGAGGGGGCTACGTTCCCTACAATTTTATGGTCACTTAAAAAGGTCACTAGAGCTTTCGATTTCTATTATATTAATCCCTATTGCTACATTCTGGGAACACTGGAACGATAAGATCACCCCTGGAAAAAAACAGTAACAACAAAACAAATTAACACGCATCAGTGATCTGTCTTTTGGCAAAAAATACAAAATTCCACATTTTGGTAGATGGGAGCTTAAGACTTCTACAGTAGAGTTATCTGATACGATGAATCTGATGGTGTGATTTTTGGTAAGATTCTACTTCATTTAGGGAGGTGTTTTCCCCTGTTTTCTAAAATAAGGCAAATTTTCACAGGCTCGTAACTTCTGATGGGTAAGACTAAACTTGAGGAAACTTATATATTTAAAATTAGCATAAAAATATTTTTCTTTTTATCAAAATTCTTATTTATCAAAATCTATTTATCAAAAATTCTTTTATTCTTTTGGTATCAAAATTCCGATTTTTAGAGTTTCGGTTACTATTGAGCCGGGTCACTCCTTACTAGTTCGTTACCACGAACTGTTTGATAGCACTATATCAGTTTTGTATTAAATCAAGAGTTCAGCAGGGTTGTGTTCTATCCCCCCGTTATATAGGTCATTTTCACGGACTTTGTCTCAAAATGCACAGGAAAGGCAATGGGAGAACACGGAATCAAATATGGAGGAAAGACTCTTCTGGACATAGATTATACTGATGACTTAAGAATCCTAGATTGAAAGTGTGAGCGAAATGAATGAACTTTAGAGGTTTTGCGAGTTCAGGGTACTAGAATGGGCTCAAAAATTAATGTTAAGAAGACAAAGCCGCTATGACTACGAATAAGTGAAGATGAAGAGGTGATGTTGGGTAGCGAAAAGATTGATCAGGTGAACAGCTTCACTTACCGTGGTAGTATTGAACTACCACGTACAGTGTGTTCTTTCAAAGTTAACAGAATTTTTTGGAAGAATAGAAAGATAGTTCTGCAAACCAAGATTAGAATATTGAAAGCTACAGTGACAACAGTGGTCAAACATGGTTCTGAAGCATGGGCGCTCCGAAAAACAGATAAAGATTTGCCACATGTTTCCCAGAGAAGATGCCTACGGATTGTTCTGAGTACCCAGCTGACTGACAGCATTTCAAAGAGTAGGCTGTACGAAGAGTGTGATTCAACCTCGCTTTCTGTAGTTATAATGAGAGAAAGGTTCAGATGGCTAGGGCACGTTCTGCGGATGAACCGTAGACAATTCGTCCTTGGTTTGGGTGGAAGGATGTCATAAAGAAAGATTTAAGGAAAATAAAAGCTTCCAGGGACGGTGTAAAGAGGGAGGCTTTAAATAGCTTGGGTTGGAGGAGGAGCCTGCTTAGCTGTGTTGGCCTCAAATGGCTTGGTGCCGTGGTGAGTTGTTAGTAGTAGTGGTAGTTTTATCAATGAAAATAATCCCAAGTCCCCTTTTATTACGATATTACGCGTTGTTCTCTGCAGTCCATACAATCGTTTATAATGTTAGAGTTGAAACGATTCCATTTGTTTAATTGGGGAGTGTCCCCCAGACTTCAGCACCGTAATGAAAGTTTGGCGTTATTTTGGATTTGAATACCTTTGTATATTTGGGCTATTAGCTTCCTTTCTTTAAATACATAAACTTTCTTTAAACTACTATTTTATATCCTATAAACATGGCTGTTTTGAATTTTGCAATCCTTGGTGAATGTCTTTTTCTAGGAGGCATAAGCGCAAAAATGAAAACACAAATGACTTGTTTCTTTTACTGCCTGCATTTCTTTCTCATTAAAATAAAATTTGCGAACCTGTTCATAATTGCTTCTTTGCTTATTAAAAAAAAACATAATTACTAGGAAACATGAAAAATTATAATAATAAAAACCATAAGGCACCTTCAATTTCGTTGTTCTGAATTAGCAACATAGCTTCGAGCAATTCCAACCAGAAAGCTAGAGAAGCAACTTAAACATCTGTTTGTGTCAATGAAGGTATGAAGGCAAACTGCCAGTACAAAATGACAACACAAGGCGACCTCTCTTACCGCTAAATTGTTGGGTTGGATATAACCTCTGCTATATAAAAACAAAAACAAAGGGGAGATGAGAAAGGGTTAGGGGCCAATAAATAATTGCTATTTTTTCTTGGGGGGGGGGGCAATAATAGTTTATTGCTACCCCCTGGATCTGCCTCTAGGACGTACATCTCGACTCAGTTAGACAGTAGAAATATTCACAATTCACAATTATCACAATATTATTCCAATTCACAATTCACAATATCACAATTCACAATATTCACAATTATCAGACAGTGTGCAGTAGGATTCACTAAAAGAATACAGCAATCTTTCACTCCATGCATCTTTTTATTACATGCATATTTCTTTCCCATTAAAATAAAATTTCCAATTTTATGAAAAACCATACTAAAAACCAAAATAATACAAATAATAAGGCACCTTCAATTTCGCTTTCTAAATTAGCATCATAACTTCAAGTGATTTTAACTAAAAAGCTAGTGAAGCTTAAAAAGATACTAGTGAAGCTAAACAGCCTTTTTGGTCAATGAGCTATAAGATATGAAGGTGAACTGCCAATAAGAAATGACAACACGAAACGACCTCTCTCACCATTACACTGTGTCCCCTTCCCCAACCGGTGGTACTTTTTATGTAGCACTACTATGATATCATAATGCGTTTTTCCTACAAGCTCCTCTGTTAAACAAAAAACGGAAGGGGAAGAGGAAGTGTCAGGGGTGGAGACGTAATAATGATTTTGCTCCCCTATTGCCATTTTCCCCCCTCCATTTTAACCCCCAGTGCAATTTTTTTTTACACATTCCACCTGTAGGGGGGACACGTGCACCTAAGGCCACTTCCTGGATCCACCCTGGGAAGTATATCTGGATTCTGTTATACAGTAAAAAATGCGCCAAAATGTTCACAATTACCCGACAGGACAGGGCGCAGTAACTTCAGGATTCGTTAAAATAATACAGCAATCTATCAGTCCCTGCATCTTTTTATTTTTCCCAGTTTTTTTTAGCAAGAATTTTGCAACTCAAATGAAATGTTTTGTCATTTACGAGGTCGATTTGAGATTCTTGTGGGGAAATATTATATTTATTGATAAGGGTCTATCACTGAGAATGCTGATAAATTCAAACTACTTACAAAACAAGAAAACATTGGAGAGTGAAGAAAAACAAAACTGAAAGAAGTTACTTCCTATGGCTTTAAAGGGCATAAATTTGTAATATTTTTATACATGTGTGATGAAATTCCAAATTGATTTTAGTGGTAAATGGACTAGTAATGTATGTCTTCTTTTCATGTTTTAGTGTCGTAGCTTACTAAAACTTACTTAGAATTAAATTTTTACATAATAGTTTGAGATGTGTAACGGCCGGAACGGAGAAGTCGTGGATTTACTTACAAAAAAAAAAAATTACGGAGGGTAAACCCCCTTAATTAAGATTTGTCCGGCTACTGTCAACTAAAGTCCAAGGTCCGAATGCACTCAAAGAAATTGTACATGTATGATGAAATTCCAAATTGATTTTAGTGATAAAGGGACTAGTAATGTATGTCTTTTTTTCATGTTTTAGTGTCGTAGCTTACTAAAACTTACTTAGAGTAAATTTTTATATAATATTTTGAAATTAGTTTGAAATAAGATATGGCTAGAATGGGGAAGACGTTAATTTACTTACAAAAAAAATATGGAGAATAAACCCCCCGAATTAAGATGTGCTCAATTACTGTCAAATAAAGTCCAAGGTCCGAATGCACTCAAAGAAGTTGTTGCACGTGGAGTGAGTAAAAACGCAGTATGTTCATGTTTTTTATAGTCTTACTGTTTTGGAGAATTTTCCCCGTATCCTTTACGCAAACAGTTCCACAGGCTATTACTTTTCTATATCATACTGGCAAGACCTTATTTATTCAAAGCTTTGCTCTTCTTTCAAATATTGCAGGCAATATAATCTACCTTTATAGTCAATCATGTCAATAATTCTCAGCCCTGGAAACAATCGTGTGATGTTTTCCAGTGAGTACCTGAGATCATCCTACCAAGCGAAAATTTCTGATTAGCATAGATTCATTACATCCTGACAATTTTTTTACGTCGTTTTCCAAAAGTTATTTCTCATCACTGGGGGAATAAGTAGAAGCTCTCAGGAAGGTCTTTCTTGGAGGTAGGGAGGATAAAATGTTACAAATATTGTGTAAGACAGAAGGGGGCGAAAAATTTTTCGGTCCTCTCAAAGCAGAAACGCTACGAAAATTTCAAATTTGTGGGGGTTTGCAACATTAGCAACGTTTGTCAAACTTCGTGTTTCAGGGGAGAGGATTTTTTTTCTCTTATTCTTACAAGAGTACATGCTGTACTTCTTCCTTTTACATCTGCTGTAAAATAGGCTACACTTTTAGTTTGCCATAATAGTGATTAAGACCGCAGAAGAGGGGGGAGTACAGTGTTTCTCCCTTCAAATAAATAAAAACCCTTTTGACTTTCAAAAACGTAACAAAATTGTAAATAAACAAAGTTTTGATGCGTTTTTTGGTACTTGTCTATCATACCGAATACATATGTGAAAAACTACGATGCGGGTGAATTTTAATTAAATATTTAATATAAAGAGGTGGTTAAGGGTTAGTCTTGGTATATAATTTATTGCGGTCAGGTGGTGCTTTCCATAATTTTGTTATTAAGGTATTATATGTTCATCATATTTTGGTATATTTCATTGTGATTAACCTAACTTCACTTCTTGAGCGTATTCAGAATAATATGCAAACACCGAATACCCGCTTTGTGTAACCCTCTCCCCCCCAAAGAAACATAATCCCCTGAAAAAAATCTGGGTTATACCCTCAATGCTGATTACTTGAACTTCAGGCCATAAACGTTTTTTAGTGTCTCTCTTTACCAGTAACATTTAAAGAACAATTCAACGAAAATATTTCCTACTTTGTCATATCACCGTTTTTTTTTGTTCATTAGTTCTTTGTTTCGTTTTCAGGTGCTTTTCTCATCACTTATTTTATTGTCATGCTCCATGGCAGTTTTGCCATGTTTTCCATGAAAATTTTGCCATGTTGCCATATTTGTTCATTCATTAGTTCCTTGTTTTGTTTTCAGGTGCTTTTCTCATCACGCATTTTATTGCCATGTCCCATTGCAATTTTGTCATATCGCCGTTTCCGCCATGTAGCAATGGCAAAGTTCCTTCATTAGTTCCGTTTTATTTTCTGGTGCTTTTTAACATATTGCCATTTTGCCATTAGGCATGTTTTTTTTCATTCATTAGTTCTGTTTTGTTTTCAGGTGCTTTTCTCATCACTTATTTTATTGTCATGCTCCATGGCAGTTTTGCCATGTTTTCCATGAAAATTTTGCCATGTTGCCATATTTGTTCATTCATTAGTTCCTTGTTTTGTTTTCAGGTGCTTTTCTCATCACGCATTTTATTGCCATGTCCCATTGCAATTTTGTCATATCGCCGTTTCCGCCATGTAGCAATGTTTTTATCATTCATCAGCTCTGTTTTGTTTTCAGGTTCTTTTCTCATCACGTATTTTATTGCCATGTTCCTTTGTGGGATACCAATATTTTTTCAAGAAGTTGCAATAGGACAATATCTTGGATCTGGTGGTATGACTCTTGTTGGTCATCTTTGTCCTATTCTACAAGGTAAGATAAGTACATTAAAAAAAAAGAAGAAAAAAAGCAAATATTTTAGTGGGGACCTCCATACAGCCGTATCCAAAGGCAAAAGAAAAAAGGACTATTAAATAGAACACAAAGCACCAAAAGACGAACTAAGAAAAAATTAAAGAGCCTACCAACGTCACATCATCTACTAAAAGGCGTTTGACAAATAAATCTGGATATTAAATGAATGATTAAGCATTGGGAAAGTCTTTTATCTATAGAACATAAATGATATAGCCTCTTACCACAATTGAATAAAAAAACAATTTTTTTTTAACTGAAAGTAAGGAGCGAGATTAAAACTTAAAAACGAACACAAAGTATTTCGTATACTAAGGGGGCTGTCCCCTCCTCAACGTGCCCCTCTTTACGCTAAAGTTCGACTTTTTCACAGCTCTACTTTATAAAACAATAAAAGACTTATAAACTAATATATTTTAAATCAGCATGAAAATCCGATTCTTTTGATGTATCTATTAGTATCAAAATTCCGTTTCTTAGAGTTTCGGTTACTATTGAGCCAAGCCGCTCCTTACAGTTCGTTACCACGAACTGTTTGATGAAATTTTCCCTGGTCTATCTGTTCTATGAGTTCTTCTTGAGGTATGTTAGACCCTAGAGCCTATTGATTATAAGACAAGCAGGAGCATCAATTCACAAAAATGTTGGTGGGGGGGAGTCTTCAATTTTCTTTCGATAAAGATGTATAGTGGCAATTTATATCTAGTGTTGGATCCTTTTTTTATTTTCCTAATATTTCAATGAAAATACCAAAAACCAATAATTTTTTAAATATCACCAAAATGGCTAAGTGACCGTCTAAGTCTCGTTTGAATATCCAGTAAATATAATGAAATAAGATTTAATAACATGATAATTAAATAAGATTTATTAAATAACATTTAATAAATTCGAGGGTAAAAACACTTGGTGTATACGTAGTATTGGTTAAAACAAAAGCAATCGTTTTATATGCTCATTCTGCGTCATTTTCAATTTTTTTAGTGCCTAACTCTCCCGTAAAGTGCATATCATAAAGTAGGCCTGTGCACAAGAGCTAGAACATTAATAAAGCAATAGTATTAACAATAAATAACATTAATGCCTTTAAAACACAAGAAAACCAAACATGTGACATCAAATGAGACTTATTGAAACCCCCAGTAAATTTCATTGCCTGACGCCGGGAAAAATATCTGAAGAGCTTGTTGCTTCTGTCCTTGAACATAGCCTACATGAACACATTTAGTCATTTTGTGTGAACGTTTTATATGGATTAATACGAATGGTAAAAAAAAATCTCTAGTTTTTCAGATTTTAAGATGGGCAAATTATAAAAAAAATGACACATTTTGGATGCTTAAGTGTCACATTCATAGACCAAAAAGTTGGTAACTATGCCTGAAATACGGGTTATAAAGCAACATTTTTTAAAGGGAAATATCATGAAAAACTATTAAATTGTTATGATCTACATGATCAGTGTATAGACCCTTCTCTCGGTTCAAAAGCCTTCTTTTAGACTAACCTTTGAAAATTTTCCCCTATGTACTAGTGTAACAAATTTAAATTCAGAAAACATTAGTATTTAATTAAAACAAGTGTGACGAGCTTGGAAGAGCCAAGAGCCAAGATCTTATATGGTATGAGCTCTAACAAAATTGTAAGAATCAATGGATTGATCTAAAAGAAAATCAGAGGCTTAATGCCAGTCAGAATTTAAAATAAGAGTTCTAAGACACCAGGTCCTTCAAAATATCAAAATTCATTAAGATCCGATCACCCACTCGCAAGTAAAAAATACCTCATTTTTTCAAATTTTTCCTCTCCTTTCAACCTCCCCCCTCCCCAGATGGTCGAATCGGGGAAAACGACTTAATCAGGTCAATTTGTCCAGGTCCCTGACACGCCTACCAATTTTCATCGTCCTAGCACGTCCAGAAGCACCGAACTTGCCAAAGCAATGGACCTCCCTCCCTAACTCCCCCAAAGAGAGCGGATCCAGTCCGGTTACGTCAATCACGTATCTATGACATTTGCTTTATTCTACCCACCAAGTTTCATCCCGATTTCCCCACTCTAATCGTTTTCCAAGATTTCCGGTTTCCCCCTTCAACTCCCCCCAATGTCACCAGATCTGGTCGGGATTTAAAGTAAGAGCTCCGAGACATTGTTTCCTTCTAAATATCAAATTTCATTGAGATCCGATCACCAGTTATGAAGTTAAAAATGCCTCACCTTTTCTAATTTTTCCGAATTAACAGCCCCCCTCCAACTCCCCCAAAGAGAGCGAATTCAGTCCGGTTATGTCCATCACGTATCTAAGACTTATTCTTCTCACCAAGTTTCATTCTGATCTCTCCACTCTAAGTGTTTTCCAAGATTTCCCGTTTCCCCCTTCAGCTCCCCCAATATCACCGGAAACGGTCGGGATTTAAAAATAAGAGCTCTGAGACACGAGGTTCTTCTAAATATAAAATTTCATTAAGATCCCATCACACGTTCTCAAGTTAAAAATACCTCATTTTTTAATTTTTTCCTCTCCCTCCAGCCCCCCAGATGGTTGAATCGGAGAAACGACTGTTATCAAGTCAATTTTTGCAGGTCCCTGACACGCCTACCAATTTTCATCGTCCTAGCACGTCCAGAAGCACCGAACTCGCCAAAGCACTGACAATCCCCCCAACTCCCCCAAAGATAGTAGATCCGTTCCAATTATGTCAATCATGTGTCTAGAACTTGTGCTTATTCTTCCCATCAAGTTTCATTTCGATCTCTCCACTCTAAGCATTTACAAGGTTTCCGGTTTTTAGGACTTCTGTTTCCCCTTCCAACCCCTATGTTCCTGGATCCGATTCAAATTGAAAATGGAGCATCTGAGACACAAGATCTTTCTATATATCAGGTTTTATTAAGATCCGATCTTCTATTCGTAATATCAAGATACCTCAATTTTTCCGTTTTTCAAGATTTGAAGTTTACCCCACCAACTTCCCCCACTATCACTGGATCTGGTCGGGATTTATAGTAAGAGTGCTGAAGCACATGAATCTTCTAAATATCAAATTTCGTTAAGATCTGATTACACGTTCGTAAGTTACAAATGCCTCATTTTTCTAATTTTTACAAATTACAGCAGGTTCCAATTTTTTTTATTTTCAATGTTTCAGACATTTTTGATTGGAGGGGTTAGCATTACAGGGAAATTCACTGAAACCATTTGTAGCACGTTTAAAAATTCTAATAGTTTGTGTAAGTGTCGCATATCCGTTTTAGTAGTTTAGTCATGTTAAATGTGCTTAAAGACGAGTTTAGGAGTGTGTAAAATCGTAAAAGTAAAAAAAAAATTATTTCAAGGGTTAAGTGTGATAAAGGGATTAAAATGAGTAAGAACGTATTTAAAAGGTTTTTAAATATCTTTCAATTATATGTCTGGTTTGGTACGACATATGAGACCATATCTAGAGGGGGGCTACCGGGTTTGCACCAAAAACGAATTTCAAGCTTGAAAAACGTAAAAAATGGATTCAGTTTTGTTATACATTTTTAAAGTTTCTTGCACCCCCTCCCCCTCCCAAACAAAATCCTGGATACGCCCTCATCAATATATAACACTTCATTTATTTTGTTGCTACTTAGATAAATTCTGATGCTTTTCAAAAGTGGTAAAAAATGTTGTTTATTAATTTATGAAAAGGTGTAATGAAAATCTTGCCAATATGTCATTTGATCTTCTTGCATAGACATAAAACTGGAGCTACGATTGTTTGACAACAGTGAGCTAAATTGCTCAGACAAAACTGTGATTCCAACAGCACATATTCATTGCTAAAAATTAGTTTCCTGTTTCGCGGCTCATATTTCCCAAGTCTTAAGCTTTATGTTCCCCGTGAAATATGCAATTTTACGCCAATCCTGCAGCTATAACTTGCGCTAAAAGAATAAAATGCCTACATTTATTATATTTGTTAGTCTCAGAAAAAATAAAACTTATGTTGAGCAATTAGCCAAATACAAGCAATAAAGATATAGGACCGAGCCACTTAAATAGTTTTCCTTTGTTGGTGAAGTTATCTTTGGAAAGCAGCCGATTGTTTTTGGACGGATTGTTTGAATTTTCTGGACAGAAAGGATTGTAAAATTTAGCCATTATTATCGCTTATTTAATTTAGTGAATCATCGTGACAACACTGGGAAAATATGGTGCTGTCCTAAAAAAATAACAATTTTGAAACATTTGAAGGAATCTTAAAAAATTTCGGTTTTCTAGCATAAGAAGACCTCAGATGAGTCAAGGCATTAAAAAATATTTTACTCGTGGTGTCTTCTGAGCTTAAAAAATGGCAAAATTGTGCTTTCCAACCACTGCTCTCCAATTTTTAAAGCCATTTTGAACTTAAAGGAAATTCAAAAATCAGCTGTAAAATGGTATAAAACGTGTCGTCTTGTGTTGAAATGCTAAATCACAGGGCTCCAAAAAATTAATAAAAATAACTTACCAGAAACTTAAACAGGGATTATAAACATTAGACCTAAGTAACAAAAAAAAATGTAGGTAAATGTTAAAATTGATTTTAATATCAGCATCTCAGTAACTTTTAGAATGAACAGCTTTAGACTCTGTTAAAACAATATTTTACATAAAAGTCAAAATCTATGTACCACCTCTCCCCCACCCTTACGTAGGAGAGGTACATAGACTTAGAGGTTTTTTTAATAATAAATCTTATTTTGACTAAACATGGGAATCACCATGTGTGTGTGTTCAGGTAGATCCGAGATGTGCCTGCTGCTAATCTTTACTCCAGAACCCAATGACTGCCGTAGAACGTAGTCCGTTATGATTACAAATAGAAACAGAGATAGAACGCATCCCTGTTAAACACCAGACATTGTCCTGAAGAAATTCAGCCCAATACTCCTAAATGTAACAGTAACTTACATTTTGAAGCAAACAAAATATGTTTTCAAAAACGTACCCCTTACAATTAACAGCATCTTCACTTTAATGCATTCATAATAGTCTTTCCGTAATGTGTTACGTAAACTTATATATAATACGGCACAGTGTATACTTATATATACGGCATATACGGCACGTCCTTGATTACAATTTTTTTTTATAAATGCTTTCAATAGTTAGTAAATAGTTTTTTCAATGCTTCACTTTATCTAGGGAGAAGGGTTACCGGGTTTCAACCCCCCTCCTCCCCCCAAATTTTTGTCTGACTCGTACAAACGTAATAAAAATACAAAAACATTGATAGGTTTTTGAAGCTTTTGTAGCCCCTCCTCCGAAGAAATACTTTCCTTCCCGATTGAAAATCCTGAATACTCCTTTAAGCTTGTGCAAAAAACTGTTATCCATGGAAAGAAAGTATGAACACAAAAGCTTTTTCCTTATTTTCACTATTCTAAAAGTAAAAGGATATGCAGATAAATGTAACTTATTTTATTGAAAAGACACAAATGCCTATAAGAGAAATTGCAACCCCTAAACAAGATTCAACGCAAAAAATTGGATTGTTTATTCAATCCAAAGCTTTAATTCTACATTTAAAAACAAGGAATAGTAGACACAGAAAAATTTTAACTGGACTCGTGATCACAGTTTCCAGGTCACTGTGCATAATTTTAGAACAGCTAAAATGTTCTTGGATGAGATATATATGTTATGTAGAAATAAAACGTGATTGATGAAACAAATGGATGAAGAGTAAACTTCAGAGAACAGAAAAACAGCGTCTTCCGTCACTGTACTTCGATTTGGAATGACCTTTCTGGGGAAGTTTTCCTAAAAGTTTCTTCGTTGACTCCTTCAGTGGAGCATTAAACCAGTGGTTTGCAACCTGTGGGGCGTGCCCCCCCCCCCCAAGGGGGGCCTGTGCCTGTTTCCAAGATATCATTTTCGAATACAAACCAAAAAAGTCGAATATGTGTCAAAAAAATGAATCCGCAGTATACGTAATCCACACGTTTTGGTTGAGAGTAAAGGACCATTTTACCTATTTTGACAAACAAAGCTTTAGAAATTTTATTGCCATTTGTAACATCTTACCTATGTGAAACTGTTTTTTCTACAGTAGCTGTCTTAAAAACCAAGTATCGATCGCGCTTAATGATTGAAAAAGAGCTGAGAACCGCGATTTATTTATCGATACCACGGCTGAGAAAATTTTTGCTGAAAAACAAGCTCAACCGTCTCATTAAATTTTTATGTTGTAGTAGTATTAATTATATTTTTTTTTGTTTTGTTATTATATTTCTTATAATAAATATATTATACTCTTACATATTATGGTATATTATTGTGTAGCCCATTAAAGAAATTGTAATATTAGTTGAGTATTTATGAAATTTGATTTTTAGATTATTTAACGGGACCCTACAATTTGTTTTTTAAAGGGGGGTGCACCAATTTTTTTAAAAGGGGGTGCCGGTTGGAAACCACTGCATTAAACAGTCATTTAAAACCTTGCGAGGGAGCAATGTAGAAAACTAGTGGCACATTAGATACTTAATTAACCAGATGTTACGAATACAGGTGGAAAAGAAGGGACTGTGGAGATAGAAAAATCAATAAAGGTTAGATTCTGAAATTTTTCGTGGTTAGATTTCACTAGAAGCCCTTGGTCACTTTTTACATTTTTAGGTGTCACCGAATAAATAACATCTACTAGGCAAGTAGCTAGCGTGTAGTCTTTTACTCTATGGAGGGGGCTACCAAAGGCTTCCAGTCTTTAAGATGGGGCTTCTTGGAGTCCTAGATGTGTAACAGATGTCCTGAAAGGTTTCATTCTCCGATTTCTCAGATCAACAAATTGTGCCTGTATGGTTTAATCTGATACTCATGTTTTCTTTGACTGGGGGCTGTGTGTGACATCGACTTCTATTGACAAATTCAGAAGTAATAAAATAAAACAATAAAAGAGAAAAAAGAAAAAAAACAAATTATTTCTTCCTTTTTTTGGGTTGTTAAATTTTTTGTACAGTGTTTCGCTATTGTTCTGTTTTCTTCTGTCGTTATAGTTTTTTGTCTTCTTTTGTTTATATGTTTAATTTAAGCCAATTTTTTTCATTGATAAAGGCTTCCGGGTGTGAAGCCAAAGTATTAGGATTTATCTTGTTACTTTTATTTGGAAAAGTTTTAGTTTTAATTTCTCACTGTCTTGTTAAAAGAAAATTACACATTTTTGTTATGTTTTTGCTTCAGTTATAAATGGAAAGAGAGTGCGGCAAAAAAAAATATCAAATGAAGGCAAATTTTTTTTTTTTTTAATTAAGTATACCCAAGATGCATATTTGTATTTATCAATGATTATTACTCCATTTGTTAATACAACTTAATTGTTTTATATTCCATAGTTGCCTAAAAAATATAAAATGGAATTATGACGGCACGGCGCCCAACCTGTCATTGTTATCAATTATAATTAGTCGACTCGGAAAGCATCACCTGCGTCCATCTTTCACACCTATGTATAGGGTGTTAAAGGTTATCAATAATGTTGGATCGGGGGTAAAAGTTTTGACACACGTAGATAGCACCTGTATGAGATTTTGAGAACACCCATTGGCTTTTCAGAAAGCTGACCATGTCATCATCCAGGGCTTTTTTTCAGAGAGGGGGGTTTACAAAACAATTCTTTAATGGCGATTCTAGCAAAAAAAACATTAAGAAACATATTAAAAATTTGTTTCTATCGTATTTTGCTCTGTTTTTAATGATTCGGGCAAACATTTCGAGGGGAGAGGGTTAAAAATATTTCGAATTTGCAAACAGATTAAAGTTTCAAAACTATTTCGAACCAAGAATAAAATAATAAATAAATTGTAATTTACTCAAATATACTGTCTTCACTTGAACAAGATGCTTCTTTCAAATGAAGGGAAAATGGGTGGCAACTTAGACTTTCAACTGTCATTTAATCAAAAGACTTCCCAAGAATATGTTTTTAGGGACTAAAAGTGACCTTCTTTGATTTCAGCCCTCACCCCTCCAAAACAAAAACATAAATGAACTCTCCTCAGGTGGACTCCTGGATTTGACTCAGATGGGAACATATTTTTTTACTTTCTTAGCCAGTGTAATTAGAACAACTATCTCCAAGCTTTGATCTGATATTGGTTGAACTTGAGGGGGGAGGGAACGGGAAATGACAAGATGATTCCTTAAGAAGAACATTAGCTTAACTATTTGTGATTAAATGAGCCTTAGTCTCAAATTACGACAATCATCAACTCTATATGAGACAGACTGAAAGAGACGATATACATTCTTTTTTTTCCTCTGCTTTTTTGCGTATAGACAAAGCTGCAGAGAAAAAAGTTTTCGCTGCAGAGAAAAAGCTGAAGCATACGCGTGTACAACACATCTTGAAATAGTACGGTTTTCGGGCATTTATACTACGGTTTATAGTTTCAAACCAAAGACAACTCAAGCAAAAGCTCTGAGTTAGGCAGTAAGTTCAAAGTTCTTATGAAGCCTTTTGTGAGACCCGTCAATCCCCCAAGACATACTGTGGTGTGACAGTTCAAAGCAGATAATTATGTACTCTATGCAAAAATTTATGATTTCATACCCGATGACTGACAGCTTTATTTGAGAGAGATTATCTTTATTTGATAGGGTGATTTACCAAAACAAGTCCGTGAATCTCTTTAGGGAAGGAACTGAAGCCTCAAATATTGTATTTGTAAAAGCTTTTTGAAAGTTTTTCAACTTTTTATTCAGATCGAATAGGTCGGATAGAACACTTTCTTAAAAAATAGCTATGTTTAGTGTTTCAGAACTATGTGCTTATCCAAGTGGTGATTTTAGAAAACTGACAGAGTTCTTATTCAAAATGAATTTAAATAAACAAAAATTCAATGAAAGAAAGACATCTTTCCCAACTGAAAGCAAATACCCTTGTTAAAACTTGAAAGAGGCAAAATCATTCTGCATATGAGGGGGAGCTTCCCATTCTCATGTGTCACTCTTTACGCTGAAGTTTAATTGTGCTTCTTGTTTTTGAGGAGTCGTGATAAACAGTTGGGACAAAGTCACCTTAGCAAAGAACGGAGAGAGAGGGGGCAACTGAGGAGGTGACAGCCCCCTTATATAAGGAATAATTTTTTAAATAAGTTTAGACAGCTTGTGACAAAAATAAACAATTACCCTATTGTATTTCCTTCTAGAGTGACCAACGAATATGAGGTAATTATTTATTTTCGTCACAAGCTATCTAAACTGGAAACTATGCTTCGAAAGAGCATAGTTTCCAGTTTAGAGCACTAAGAAATGATAATTCTAGAAACGCATCCATTTTTTAGCTGTCTAAAATTTGCCTTCAACAAACTAAAAATACATAAAGTAGGCAAGGTTTTGAAGCCGAGGGAAAAGTTGGGGTTGTGCAATATGAAAATTATATTCTAAATACTATTGCCAGTGATCACCGGTAATTTATGTATAGTAGTAAACCGAAAGATAATTAAACAAGAGCCAAGAGCTCATATGGATGAAGTCGTAAGAGCCAAGAGCTTCTTCCCACTAAGCTTCATTAGTTTTTTAGTTCCTAGTTTTTCCCTCCATCCCCCCCCCAATGTCACCAGATCCAGTCGGGATTTAAAATAATAGCTGTGAAACCCGAGATCCTACTAAATATCAAATTTCATTAAGATCCGATAACCTGTTTGTAAGTTAAAATATCTAATTTTTCCTTCCTTCCACTCCCCCCATATGGTCAATTCGGGGAAGCGACTATTTTTAATTTAATCTGGTTGGGTCCCTGATACGCCTGTCAAGTTTCAGCGATCGCTAAATTGATCATGTATCTAGTTTCGGATCTTCTCATGTAAAATTTGGAGTGGTCCAACATTCGAACCTGAGACCTCTCGTACCCTAAGCGAGAATCTTACTCCAAGACCACAAGTCATACTTAAAAAGAACAATCCATTTGGTTTATCGACAAATAAAGTTCTTCTCAACTATCTTAAAGCTCGCTCCCCCTCCCCCAGACGGTCAAATCGAGGAAGTGAATGTTTTTAATTTAATCTAGTCTGGCTCCTGATATGCCCACCAACTTTCATTGTCCTAGCTTATCCGGAAGTGCCCAAGCTAGTAAATCCCCCCCAACTCACCCAAAGAGAGTGGATCCGATCCGGTTATGTCAATAACATATCTTGGACATGTGCTTATTTTTTCCACCAAGTTTCATTCCAATCTCTACACTCTAAACGTATTCCAAGATTTCCGGTTTCCCCCTCTAACTCCCCCTGATGTCACCGGATCGGTTTGGGATTCAAAATAAGAGCTCTAAGACACGAGGTCCTTCTAAATATTAAATTTCATTAAGATCCATTCACCCGTTCGAAACTTAAAAATACCTCATTTTTTCTAATTTTTCCGAATTAGTTGCCCACCTCAATTCTCTCAAAGGGAGCGGATCCGGTCGGGTTTTGTCAATAACCTATCTAGGATATGTGCTTATATTTCCCCACCTAGTGTCATCCCGATCCCTCCACTCTAAGCGTTTTCAAAGATTTCAGGTTTTGCCCTCCAACTCCTCCAAATGTCACCCGATCTGGTCTGAATTTAAAATAAGAGCTCTGAGACACAATATCGTTCTAATTTTCAAATTTCATGAAGATCCGACCACCCGTTCGTAAGTTCAAAATACCTCTTTTTTTCTAATTTTTCCGAATTAGCAGCTCCCCCCCACTCTCCCTCAGATGGTCGAATCGGTAAAAGGACCATTTCTCATTTAATGCAGTTTGGTCCCTGATACGCCTGCCGAATTTCCTCCTCCTAGCTTATCTGGAAGTACCCAAACTAGCAAAACCGGGACAGACCGACAGAATTTGCGATCGCTATATGTCACTTGGTAAATACCTAGAGCCATAAGAATTTTTGCATCCATTAACTCTAAAATCAACTTTCACTGCCAAAGCCCTTGGTGAAACAAATTTGGTTGAAAACTGAGGTAACATTACCTATAGAGCGAAGCAACTTAATCCATGATCCCCGTGGGCAGCGGGGTGTGGTCTGTATTCTATGTTTATTGAATAATTATTCGGCCTGAAGCCTGAAACAGTAAACAAAAGTAAGTCACACACATCAACCAACAATTCAACCAATAAGAATACAGACTTCGCCCCGCTGCCCGCGGGGTTCATGAACTAATTCGCTTCGCTCTATAGGTACTGTAACATATGCGCAAAATCAGACATGTTTTCTTAAAACAGCTGGCTAGTTTAAACTCAAAAGTGAAAGTGAAAGTGGATATTAGGATTAATGGATATGTAAGTTTTTTAATTATCTTTCGACTTACTACCATACTGAAATTACCAGTGATGACTGGAAATATTATTTAAATATAATTTCATTCCTATTGTTCAACTCCAACTTTTCTCTCGGTGTCAAAACCCTGCCCACTTTACGCATTTTTAGTTTGTCCCATGGAGGAGGAGGGTCAACCAGAAATGGATGCACTTCTAGAATTAGCATTTTCAAGTGCTCTAAACTATGCTTCGCAGCATAGTTTCCAGTTTAGACAGATGTGACGAAACTACAATAGAAAAATAGAAAAAATAAATACAATATAATTCTATAAAATACCATAAGAAATTCTAAAACGCTAACTTTTTAATTCTAATTTTAAATGAATTTTCTGAAACATGATATACAAGTAAAATAGTACCGTTAGATTCCTTTTTTTCTTCTAAGTTTACTTACGTTGTATATATATATATATATATATATATATATATATATATATATATATATATATATATATATATATATATATATATATATATATATATATTATATATATATATATATATATATATATATATATATATATATATATATATATATATATATATATATATATATATATATATATATATATATATATATATATTTATATATATATATATATACATATATATATATATATATATATATATATATATATATATATATATATATATATATATATATATATATATGATTATATGAATAAAATATGAATAAAATTGAGTACGGCTACTCAATTTTACATATCGGGGAATTTTTCAGGGGTAAATTGTTGGATGGAGGGAATATTATTTTTGTCAATTGGAGATATTGCTGAGTGCCACGCTTTTGAAATCAGGCTCTTTAACTTTTAAAATTTTTGTTATGTTAATTTTGATTTTATATGCTGTTGTTTTTTTCTGTCATCCTGGTGTCTATTCGCTTTGCAAACGGTTTGATAATGAATTACTAAATTTTAACTTAAAAGTTTTTTTCAATTATTATTTGCTGTTTGAATTCCGACAAACTATTGAAATTACTATTGTGAATAATTTGTCAGAATTCAAACTGCAAGTCATAATTTAAAAAAAAAATTGATTTTTTTTTACTTATTTAAAGTCCAGCAAACCATTTGGCTGGAAATCGATTTTTTTTTTTTTTTTTTTTTACAGTGTATGCAAAGGCAAAACAAATCTACTTAACTAAAAAATCAGTCCGAATTAACAATAATCTTAGTAAAATTTTTAGCTCAAAGCTCAATCAACTTTTTGTCAGCCTACACGATAGCTGAGAAATCCTCCCCCCTTCATCTAGTGGCATGTAGAGATAATTTTTAGTTAAAATTTAATAGTTCATTATGAAACCATTTGCGAAGTGAATAGACACCAGGATGACAGAAAAAAACAACAGCATATAAAATCAAAATTAACATAATTAAAATTTTAAATGTTAAAAAAGCCTGATTTCAAAAGCGTGGTACTCAGCAATATCTCCAAATAACGAAATAATATCCCCCCGTTCAACAATATCCCCCTGAAAAATTCCTCGATATGTAAAATTGAGTAGCCAAAGGGATATCAAGACAAATCAAAATTATGAAGAAAAAAAGGATTATGGAAATTCTATCTATATATCGTGAAATATAGGGTGCAGCATCAAGTAGTTCGTAGCAACAAACTGAAAGACCCTCTTGAGCCATTAGCAGCCCAAACTCTAAAAAAAGGAATTTTGATAACAACTAAAGCATCGTATATTATTCAAGATTCCGAACAAGATTTCAAGATTCCCAACAAGATGTTGCACAAATTGTGCAGCAAGTTTAATGTTGCACAGCAAACGCCACGATCTTAAGAAAAATAAAATGATTTTCGAAAGACCGGGAGACATATACCCAAAACACAAGTGATTGTAATGGAAATCACTGGGAGGGGAATCCATCATATTCAGTATATTAGAGAACCGGATTGTGGAGGATTTAAGGTCCATCTACGAAATATGAAATTTTTTCCCATTACAAAAGATATTTGATGTGTGTTTATATTTTATGAACTAATTTTGATAAGAAATACACCCATAGCTGTCAATAAAAATGGCCAACCAGTTGGTAAAATTTGTTTTCCCGTCCCTCCAAATTTTTTGGAAAGTTTTTTTAAAAGTAAGAAAAAACAACTTAAGCTTAAAGAACAAGGTATTAAGGAGGGGGCAATCCACCTTACATCCATAATAATTCCTGTTTGTTTAACTGTTAATATTGATCCTTACTTTCAGTACATTTTTTTTTTGCATCTTTTTTATACAATGCCAGGAATCTAGCTACCCCTCCATGGAAAACTTTCTTCCCCAACGAAAAATTTCCCCAAGGAAAGATCCTCCCATGCCTTATCTCCCTATAAGAATACCCCCGGCAAAAGAATCTGTAAACTTCCCAATAGCCAATACAACACGTGAACAATGGTCAAAACTCCTAGCTTGTAGCCGTTCCCCCGAGGGCTGTAGAGGGTAAAGCTCCTCAAAGATACAATTGATAAATATTTAAACTATTCTGAACGAAATAGCTATCCCAAAACTTTGATCGGGAGATTTTGGGAAAAAATGGGCTAGCTGCCTCCTAATATTTTTGGTCACTTCAAAAGGCCAGTACAACTTTTGATTTCCGACCTAATCCGTCCACTCCGATTTTCTAGGATCACTGGCTCGATATGATCACCCCTGGGAAAAAGCAAATAAACATGCATCCATTGTCTCACTTCTGGTAAAAAACGTAAAATTCCACATTTTGTGTATAGGAGCTTGAAACCTCTACAGTAGGGTCCTCTGAAGAGCCGAATCTGATGGTGTAATTTTCCTTAAGATCACATAATATTTCAGGAGTTATTCCTCCTTTTTTCACAAACTGGGCAAATTTACTCAGACTCGTAACTTTTGATAGGTAACATTATGATGGTAATAAGCATCAAAACTTGATTCTTTTGATGTATCCATTGCTATCAAGACTCTGTCTTTTAGAGTTTTGGTTACTATCGAGCCACATCAATCCTTACTTACAGTTCACTACCACGAACTGTTTGAAAATTTTATTCAAGATATTGTATGCCCCAAGGAATACAGAAAAATAAATTTTTGCTGATTACACCAACTAATATGCGTGGATTATTCCTTAGTTTCGCTCTATCTTAAGGAACCCCTTAAATGAATATGCATCAAGCTTATCATATACAATTGTCCTTGTTTGCCGACGCATACAAGTTCAAGAATGGTCATATTTTAGCTTAGACTACCGTGACCTCTTAATGCTAGACAGGGGACTGAGAAGGTGAAGATTCTTTGAAGATTGAATTTGAAATAAATCGTAAATCGTGTCTTCTCAGTCATATTTGTGTAATTCTTTTTCTAGAGCTTTGTTTTTAGTGGTGAAATTTAAACAGAAATTAAATAAATGCGTACTTATCGGTTATACAATAGACACTTGGGATGTGAAGTTCGATTAATGTTAATGAAATGAAACAAAATATGATGGACGTATAATAGTTTAGAAACAAATTCGGGCTGTATATTTGCACACTAGGGGGGGGGGGGGGGGTAAAGCGTAGCATATTTTAAACACGCAAACTAACCATTGCTGTATTTAATATATGCTATGCTTCCCCCCCCAACCCCCTAATGTGCAAACATATAGCCCAAAATTTTGATAAAGCTAATGAAATAGAACAAAATATGATGAAGGTATAATACTTTGTTAGGAAATTGTAAAATTACAACTAAGAATTATGTACCCAGAACGCAAAAATATCGTTATAAATCGTATTAAAAGGAGATCTTCCTTCTACCTTTACTGCCGCCCGCCACATATACCCTACTAAATATGATTGATAGAAAACTACGTATTGGCACGCAAATTGAAGGTTTTCAAACATGGCCTAGTGTTACACTTCCAATAATGTAGCTTCTCATAGGAGTATAAAGTCATGGTGTGTCCATTGACGTATTTTTTTTTTGGGGGGGGGGCAACAACCCCTTATCCTGGAGAAATGTTATTGCCTGTTCTTTGGTCCCTGGCAAACCCCAAATCTTAACTTGAACATCCATGGTGAGACACTATTCTTTATCACTAATCAGAGCAAACCGACCGGTTATTATCCCATCTGATCTTTGCCATCCAAATGATCAACAGTATAAAGAAGTTACGTGACCAGTTTCTTGTGTCGAAATTTTATAGTGTCTATTATATAACCGATAAGTATCAATATATAAATTTTAGGAAATAGACAATTCATCAAAATTAATTTCAGGTGTTGGGTTTTCAACTATGATCATCGTGTTCTTCTTGGATGTGTACTACTGTATAATCATTGCGTGGACAATATTTTACCTTATCAACTGCTTTACTCAGCTCCCATCACTACCGTGGGAAAATTGCGGTAAGTCTTGTGGCGATTATTCAAATAAATTGAGATTACGTCTGAAAGAAGTGGATAGAAGGAGTTGTCATTGTTCTCCAAAAATATTTATTTTCGTTTTTAATTAAAATGAACTGATGTCTATTCATTTTATTGAAAAAAATTACTTTGCTTTTCAATTAAAACAACGAAACAGATATTTATGAAATGTTCGAAAGGCGTTTACGCGTTTTATGAAAGTAAAGTTTCGATATTTATAAATTGTTTCAGTCTAAATTGTCTACTGCAAAACAGTAATCATCTAAAGTATGTTAATAATGTTGACATATAAAGGGTGATACTATTTATTAATGATTAATTATAATCGTGCTAATGACGAACCTATTTTACAAACGTAAATACTCATGGTATCTTTGGACTGAAGCTAGAGGACATTTTGGGGGAAATGGGACGCTGGAATCCAATTCAATTGAGCCTTTCGATGCAAGTTCGACCCAATTTATTATTAACAGTTTCGTGGCGAAGCATTGGAATGAATCTGTTTTATAACTCCACAAGGATAGTCCAAAAAAAAATAATAAGAATGCAGAAACTCCACAGCCATGGATGACTTTGATTTGACAATTTAGTTACTGGAACTTTTTTTACCATGAAATTTAGCAGCGATGTTGCCTGACGTTGCATCGGCATGAATCTAACATCTCTCCTCATTTTGCAAAGCAGCACCTCCGTTCCACAAGGGCATTAAAAAAAAATATAGATGATCCACAGCCATGTAGGACTTAGAATTGACAATTTGCTGAAATTTTTTTTTTACCAAGAAATTTAGGAGCGCTGTTGCCTGACGTTGCATCCGCATGAATCTAACATCTCTCCTCATTTTGCAAAGCAGCACCTCCGTTCCACAAGGGCATTAAAAAAAAGAATATAGATAATCCACAGCCATGTAGGACTTTGAATTGACAATTTAGTTACTGAAATTTTCTTTTTACCACGAAATTTAGCAGCGCTGTTGCCTGACGTTGCATCCGCATGAATCTAACATCTCTCCTCATTTTGCAAAGCAGCATCTCCGTTCCACAAGGGCATTAAAAAAAGAATATAGATAGTCCACAGCCATGTAGGACTTAGAATTGACAATTTAGTTACTGAAATTTATTTCTACCAAGAATATAGATATAGATATTCCACAGCCATGTAGGACTTTGAATTGACAATTTAGTTACTGAAATTTTTTTTTTACTACGAAATTTAGCAGCGCTGTTGCCTGACGTTGCATCCGCATGAATCTAACATCTCTCCTCATTTTGCAAAGCAGCATCTCCGTTCCACAAGGGCATTAAAAAAAGAATATAGATAGTCCACAGCCATGTAGGACTTTGAATTGACAATTTAGTTACTGAAATTTTTTTACCAAGAAATTTAGCAGCGCTGTTGCCTGACGTTGCATCCGCATGAATCTAACATCTCTTCTCATTTTGCAAAGCAGCACCTCCGTTCCACAAGGGCATTTAAAAAAAGAATATAGATAGTCCTCAGCCATGTAGGACTTAGAATTGACAATTTAGTTACTGAAATTTATTTTTACCAAGAAATTTAGCAGTGCTGTTGCCTGACGTTGCATCCGCATGAATCTAACATCTCTCCTCATTTTGCAAAGCAGCATCTCCGTTCCACAAGGGCATTAAAAAAAAGAATATAGATAGTCCACAGCCATGTAGGACTTTGAATTGACAATTTAGTTACTGAAATTTTTTACCAAGAAATTTAGCAGCGCTGTTGCCTGACGTTGCATCCGCATGAATCTAACATCTCTCCTCATTTTGCAAAGCAGCACCTCCGTTCCACAAGGGCATTTAAAAAAAAAGAATATAGATAGTCCACAGCCATGTAGGACTTAGAATTGACAATTTAGCTACTGAAATTTATTTTTTACCAAGAAATTTAGCAGTGCTGTTGCCTGACGTTGCATCCGCATGAATCTAACATCTCTCCTCATTTTGCAAAGCAGCATCTCCGTTCCACAAGGGCATTAAAAAAAAGAATATAGATAGTCCACAGCCATGTAGGACTTTGAATTGACAATTTAGTTACTGAAATTTTTTTTTACCACGAAATTTAGCAGCGCTGTTGCCTGACGTTGCATCCGCATGAATCTAACATCTCTCCTCATTTTGCAAAGCAGCATTTCCGTTCCACAAGGGCATTAAAAAAAAGAATATAGATAGTCCACAGCCATGTAGGACTTTGAATTGACAATTTAGTTACTGAAATTTTTTTTACCAAGAAATTTAGCAGCGCTGTTGCCTGACGTTGCATCCGCATGAATCTAACATCTCTCCTCATTTTGCAAAGCAGCACCTCCGTTCCACAAGGGCATTAAAAAAAAGAATATAGATAGTCCACAGCCATGTAGGACTTTGAATTGACAATTTAGTTACTGAAATTTTTTTTTTACCATGAAATTTAGCAGCGCTATTGCCTGACGTTGCATCCGCATGAATCTAACATCTCTCCTCATTTTGCAAAGCAGCATCTCCGTTCCACAAGGGCATTAAAAAAAAGAATATAGATAGTCCACAGCCATGTAGGACTTTGAATTGACAATTTAGTTACTGAAATTTTTTTTACCAAGAAATTTAGCAGCGCTGTTGCCTGGCGTTGCATCCGCATGAATCTAACATCTCTCCTCATTTTGCAAAGCAGCACCTCCGTTCCACAAGGGCATTAAAAAAAACAATATAGATAGTCCACAGCCATGTAGGACTTAGAATTGACAATTTAGTTACTGAAATTTATTTTTTACCAAGAAATTTAGCAGTGCTGTTGCCTGACGTTGCATCGGCATGAATCTAACATCTCTCCTCATTTTGCAAAGCAGCATCTCCGTTCCACAAGGGCATTAAAAAAAGAATATAGATAGTCCAGAGCCATGTAGGACTTTGAATTGACAATTTAGTTACTGGAACTTTTTTTTTACCAAGAAATTTAGCAGCGCTGTTGCCTGACGTTGCATCCGTATGAATCTAACATCTCTCCTCATTTTGCAAAGCAGCACCTCCGTTCCACAAGGGCATTAAAAAAAGAATATAGATAGTCCAGAGCCATGTAGGACTTTGAATTGACAATTTAGTTACTGGAACTTTTTTTTACCAAGAAATTTAGCAGCGCTGTTGCCTGACGTTGCATCCGTATGAATCTAACATCTCTCCTCATTTTGCAAAGCAGCACCTCCGTTCCACAAGGGCATTAAAAAAAGAATATAGATAGTCCAGAGCCATGTAGGACTTTGAATTGACAATTTAGTTACTGGAACTTTTTTTTACCAAGAAATTTAGCAGCGCTGTTGCCTGACGTTGCATCGGCATGAATCTAACATCTCTCCTCATTTTGCAAAGCAGCATCTCCGTTCCACAAGGGCATTAAAAAAAGAATATAGATGGTCCAGAGCCATGTAGGACTTTGAATTGACAATTTAGTTACTGGAACTTTTTTTACCAAGAAATTTAGCAGCGCTGTTGCCTGACGTTGCATCCGTATGAATCTAACATCTCTCCTCATTTTGCAAAGCAGCACCTCCGTTCCACAAGGGCATTAAAAAAAAAGAATATAGATAGTCCACAGCCATGTAGGACTTTGAATTGACAATTTAGTTACTGAAATTTATTTTTTTCCATGAAATTTAGCAGTGCTGTTGCCTGACGTTGCATCGGCATGAATCTAACATCTCTCCTCATTTTGCAAAGTAGCACCTCCGTTCCACAAGGGCATTAAAAAAAAAGAATATAGATAGTCCACAGCCATGTAGGACTTTGAATTGACAATTTAGTTACTGAAATTTATATTTTACCATGAAATTTAGCAGTGCTGTTGCCTGACGTTGCATCGGCATGAATCTAACATCTCTTCTCATTTTGCAAAGCGGCACCTCCGTTCCACAAGGGCATTAAAAAAAAGAATATAGATAGTCCACAGCCATGTAGGACTTTGAATTGACAATATAGTTACTGAAATTTATTTTTTACCATGAAATTTAGCAGTGCTGTTGCCTGACGTTGCATCGGCATGAGTCTAACATCTCTCCTCATTTTGCAAAGCAGCACCTCCGTTCCACAAGGGCATTAAAAAAAAGAATATAGATAGTCCACAGCCATGTAGGACTTTGAATTGACAATTTAGTTACTGAAATTTATTTTTTACCATGAAATTTAGCAGTGCTGTTGCCTGACGTTGCATCGGCATGAATCTAACATCTCTCCTCATTTTGCAAAGCAGCACCTCCGTTCCACAAGGGCATTAATAAAAAGAATATAGATAGTCCACAGCCATGTAGGACTTTGATTTGACAATTTAGTTACTGGAACTTTTTTTTTACCAAGAAATTTAGCAGCGCTGTTGCCTGACGTTGCATCGGCATGAATCTAACATCTCTCCTCATTTTGCAAAGCAGCACCTCCGTTCCACAAGGGCATTAAAAAAAAGAATATAGATAGTCCACAGCCATGTAGGACTTTGATTTGACAATTTAGTTACTGGAACTTTTTTTTACCATGAAATTTAGCAGTGCTGTTGCCTGACGTTGCATCTGCATGAATCTAACATCTCTCCTCATTTTGCAAAGCAGCACCTCCGTTCCACAAGGGCATTATAAAAAAGAATATAGATAGTCCACAGCCATGTAGGACTTTGAATTGACAATTTAGTTACTGGAACTTTTTTTTACCAAGAAATATAGCAGCGCTGTTGCCTGACGTTGCATCCGCATGAATCTAACATCTCTCCTCATTTTGCAAAGCTGCACCTCCGTTCCACAAGGGCATTAAAAAAAAGAATATAGATAGTCCACAGCCATGTAGGACTTAGAATTGACAATTTAGTTACTGAAATGTTTTTTACCAAGAAATTTAGCAGCGCTGTTGCCTGACGCTGCATCCGCATGAATCTAACATCTCTCCTCATTTTGCAAAGCAGCACCTCCGTTCCACATGGGCATTAAAAAAAAAGAATATAGATAGTCCACAGCCATGTAGGACTTTGAATTGACAATTTAGTTACTGAAATTTTCTTTTTACCACGAAATTTAGCAGCGCTGTTGCCTGACGTTGCATCCGCATGAATCTAACATCTCTCCTCATTTTGCAAAGCAGCATCTCCGTTCCACAAGGGCATTAAAAAAAGAATATAGATAGTCCACAGCCATGTAGGACTTAGAATTGACAATTTAGTTACTGAAATTTATTTCTACCAAGAATATAGATATAGATATTCCACAGCCATGTAGGACTTTGAATTGACAATTTAGTTACTGAAATTTTTTTTTTACTACGAAATTTAGCAGCGCTGTTGCCTGACGTTGCATCCGCATGAATCTAACATCTCTCCTCATTTTGCAAAGCAGCATCTCCGTTCCACAAGGGCATTAAAAAAAAGAATATAGATAGTCCACAGCCATGTAGGACTTTGAATTGACAATTTAGTTACTGAAATTTTTTTACCAAGAAATTTAGCAGCGCTGTTGCCTGACGTTGCATCCGCATGAATCTAACATCTCTTCTCATTTTGCAAAGCAGCACCTCCGTTCCACAAGGGCATTTAAAAAAAGAATATAGATAGTCCACAGCCATGTAGGACTTAGAATTGACAATTTAGTTACTGAAATTTATTTTTACCAAGAAATTTAGCAGTGCTGTTGCCTGACGTTGCATCCGCATGAATCTAACATCTCTCCTCATTTTGCAAAGCAGCATCTCCGTTCCACAAGGGCATTAAAAAAAAGAATATAGATAGTCCACAGCCATGTAGGACTTTGAATTGACAATTTAGTTACTGAAATTTTTTACCAAGAAATTTAGCAGCGCTGTTGCCTGACGTTGCATCCGCATGAATCTAACATCTCTCCTCATTTTGCAAAGCAGCACCTCCGTTCCACAAGGGCATTTAAAAAAAAAGAATATAGATAGTCCACAGCCATGTAGGACTTAGAATTGACAATTTAGCTACTGAAATTTATTTTTTACCAAGAAATTTAGCAGTGCTGTTGCCTGACGTTGCATCCGCATGAATCTAACATCTCTCCTCATTTTGCAAAGCAGCATCTCCGTTCCACAAGGGCATTAAAAAAAAGAATATAGATAGTCCACAGCCATGTAGGACTTTGAATTGACAATTTAGTTACTGAAATTTTTTTTTACCACGAAATTTAGCAGCGCTGTTGCCTGACGTTGCATCCGCATGAATCTAACATCTCTCCTCATTTTGCAAAGCAGCATTTCCGTTCCACAAGGGCATTAAAAAAAAGAATATAGATAGTCCACAGCCATGTAGGACTTTGAATTGACAATTTAGTTACTGAAATTTTTTTTACCAAGAAATTTAGCAGCGCTGTTGCCTGACGTTGCATCCGCATGAATCTAACATCTCTCCTCATTTTGCAAAGCAGCACCTCCGTTCCACAAGGGCATTAAAAAAAAGAATATAGATAGTCCACAGCCATGTAGGACTTTGAATTGACAATTTAGTTACTGAAATTTTTTTTTTACCATGAAATTTAGCAGCGCTATTGCCTGACGTTGCATCCGCATGAATCTAACATCTCTCCTCATTTTGCAAAGCAGCATCTCCGTTCCACAAGGGCATTAAAAAAAAGAATATAGATAGTCCACAGCCATGTAGGACTTTGAATTGACAATTTAGTTACTGAAATTTTTTTTACCAAGAAATTTAGCAGCGCTGTTGCCTGGCGTTGCATCCGCATGAATCTAACATCTCTCCTCATTTTGCAAAGCAGCACCTCCGTTCCACAAGGGCATTAAAAAAAACAATATAGATAGTCCACAGCCATGTAGGACTTAGAATTGACAATTTAGTTACTGAAATTTATTTTTTACCAAGAAATTTAGCAGTGCTGTTGCCTGACGTTGCATCGGCATGAATCTAACATCTCTCCTCATTTTGCAAAGCAGCATCTCCGTTCCACAAGGGCATTAAAAAAAGAATATAGATAGTCCAGAGCCATGTAGGACTTTGAATTGACAATTTAGTTACTGGAACTTTTTTTTTACCAAGAAATTTAGCAGCGCTGTTGCCTGACGTTGCATCCGTATGAATCTAACATCTCTCCTCATTTTGCAAAGCAGCACCTCCGTTCCACAAGGGCATTAAAAAAAGAATATAGATAGTCCAGAGCCATGTAGGACTTTGAATTGACAATTTAGTTACTGGAACTTTTTTTTACCAAAAAATTTAGCAGGGCTGTTGCCTGACGTTGCATCCGTATGAATCTAACATCTCTCCTCATTTTGCAAAGCAGCACCTCCGTTCCACAAGGGCATTAAAAAAAGAATATAGATAGTCCAGAGCCATGTAGGACTTTGAATTGACAATTTAGTTACTGGAACTTTTTTTTACCAAGAAATTTAGCAGCGCTGTTGCCTGACGTTGCATCGGCATGAATCTAACATCTCTCCTCATTTTGCAAAGCAGCATCTCCGTTCCACAAGGGCATTAAAAAAAGAATATAGATGGTCCAGAGCCATGTAGGACTTTGAATTGACAATTTAGTTACTGGAACTTTTTTTACCAAGAAATTTAGCAGCGCTGTTGCCTGACGTTGCATCCGTATGAATCTAACATCTCTCCTCATTTTGCAAAGCAGCACCTCCGTTCCACAAGGGCATTAAAAAAAAAGAATATAGATAGTCCACAGCCATGTAGGACTTTGAATTGACAATTTAGTTACTGAAATTTATTTTTTTCCATGAAATTTAGCAGTGCTGTTGCCTGACGTTGCATCGGCATGAATCTAACATCTCTCCTCATTTTGCAAAGTAGCACCTCCGTTCCACAAGGGCATTAAAAAAAAAGAATATAGATAGTCCACAGCCATGTAGGACTTTGAATTGACAATTTAGTTACTGAAATTTATATTTTACCATGAAATTTAGCAGTGCTGTTGCCTGACGTTGCATCGGCATGAATCTAACATCTCTTCTCATTTTGCAAAGCGGCACCTCCGTTCCACAAGGGCATTAAAAAAAAGAATATAGATAGTCCACAGCCATGTAGGACTTTGAATTGACAATATAGTTACTGAAATTTATTTTTTACCATGAAATTTAGCAGTGCTGTTGCCTGACGTTGCATCGGCATGAGTCTAACATCTCTCCTCATTTTGCAAAGCAGCACCTCCGTTCCACAAGGGCATTAAAAAAAAGAATATAGATAGTCCACAGCCATGTAGGACTTTGAATTGACAATTTAGTTACTGAAATTTATTTTTTACCATGAAATTTAGCAGTGCTGTTGCCTGACGTTGCATCGGCATGAATCTAACATCTCTCCTCATTTTGCAAAGCAGCACCTCCGTTCCACAAGGGCATTAATAAAAAGAATATAGATAGTCCACAGCCATGTAGGACTTTGATTTGACAATTTAGTTACTGGAACTTTTTTTTTACCAAGAAATTTAGCAGCGCTGTTGCCTGACGTTGCATCGGCATGAATCTAACATCTCTCCTCATTTTGCAAAGCAGCACCTCCGTTCCACAAGGGCATTAAAAAAAAGAATATAGATAGTCCACAGCCATGTAGGACTTTGATTTGACAATTTAGTTACTGGAACTTTTTTTTACCATGAAATTTAGCAGTGCTGTTGCCTGACGTTGCATCTGCATGAATCTAACATCTCTCCTCATTTTGCAAAGCAGCACCTCCGTTCCACAAGGGCATTATAAAAAAGAATATAGATAGTCCACAGCCATGTAGGACTTTGAATTGACAATTTAGTTACTGGAACTTTTTTTTACCAAGAAATATAGCAGCGCTGTTGCCTGACGTTGCATCCGCATGAATCTAACATCTCTCCTCATTTTGCAAAGCTGCACCTCCGTTCCACAAGGGCATTAAAAAAAAGAATATAGATAGTCCACAGCCATGTAGGACTTAGAATTGACAATTTAGTTACTGAAATGTTTTTTACCAAGAAATTTAGCAGCGCTGTTGCCTGACGCTGCATCCGCATGAATCTAACATCTCTCCTCATTTTGCAAAGCAGCACCTCCGTTCCACATGGGCATTAAAAAAAAAGAATATAGATAGTCCACAGCCATGTAGGACTTTGAATTGACAATTTAATTACTGAAATTTATTTTTTACCATGAAATTTAGCAGTGCTGTTGCCTGACGTTGCATCGGCATGAATATAACATCTTTCCTCATTTTGCAAAGCAGCAGCTCCGTTCCACAATGGCATTAAAAAAAAGAATATAGATAGTCCACAGCCATGTAGGACTTTGAATTGACAATTTAGTTACTGAAATTTATTTTTTACCATGAAATTTAGCAGTGCTGTTGCCTGACGTTGCATCGGCATGAGTCTAACATCTCTCCTCATTTTGCAAAGCAGCACCTCCGTTCCACAAGGGCATTAAAAAAAAGAATATAGATAGTCCACAGCCATGTAGGACTTTGATTTGACAATTTAGTTACTGGAACTTTTTTTTACCATTTTTTTCCACAAGGGCATTAAAAAAAAAGAATATAGATAGTCCACAGCCATGTAGGACTTTGAATTGACAATTTAGTTACTGAAATTTATTTTTTACCAAGAAATTTAGCAGTGCTGTTGCCTGACGTTGCATCGGCTTGAATCTAACATCTCTCCTCATTTTGCAAAGCAGCACCTCCGTTCCACAAGGGCATTAAAAAAAAGAATATAGATAGTCCCCAGCCATATAGGACTTTGAATTGACAATTTAGTTACTGAAATTTATTTTTTACCAAGAAATTTAGCAGTCCTGTTGCCTGACGTTGCATCGGCTTGAATCTAACATCTCTCCTCATTTTGCAAAGCAGCACCTCCGTTCCACAAGGGCATTAAAAAAAAGAATATAGATAGTCCACAGCCATGTAGGACTTTGAATTGACAATTTAGTTACTGAAATTTATTTTTTACCATGAAATTTAGCAGTGCTGTTGCCTGACGTTGAATCGGCATGAATCTAACATCTCTGCTCATTTTGCAAAGCAGCACCTCCGTTCCACAAGGGCATTAAAAAAAAGAATATAGATAGTCCACAGCCATGTAGGACCTTGATTTGACAATTTAGTTACTGGAACTTTTTTTTACCATTTTTTTCCACAAGGGCATTAAAAAAAAAGAATATAGATAGTCCACAGCCATGTAGGACTTTGAATTGACAATTTAGCTACTGAAATTTATTTTTTACCAAGAAATTTAGCAGTGCTGTTGCCTGACGTTGCATCCGCATGAATCTAACATCTCTCCTCATTTTGCAAAGCAGCACCTCCGTTCCACAAGGACATTAAAAAAAAGAATATAGATAGTCCACAGCCATGTAGGACTTTGAATTGACAATTTAGTTACTGAAATTTATTTTTTACCAAGAAATTTAGCAGTGCTGTTGCCTGACGTTGCATCGGCTTGAATCTAACATCTCTCCTCATTTTGCAAAGCAGCACCTCCGTTCCACAAGGGCATTAAAAAAAAGAATATAGATAGTCCCCAGCCATATAGGACTTTGAATTGACAATTTAGTTACTGAAATTTATTTTTTACCAAGAAATTTAGCAGTCCTGTTGCCTGACGTTGCATCGGCTTGAATCTAACATCTCTCCTCATTTTGCAAAGCAGCACCTCCGTTCCACAAGGGCATTAAAAAAAAAAATGCAGATATTCCACAGCCATGGAGGACTTTGAATTGACAATTTAGTTACTGGAACTTTTTTTTACCAAGAAATTTAGCAGCGCTGTTGCCTGACGTTGCATCCGTATGAATCTAACATCTCTCCTCATTTTGCAAAGCAGCACCTCCGTTCCACAAGGGCATTAAAAAAAGAATATAGATAGTCCAGAGCCATGTAGGACTTTGAATTGACAATTTAGTTACTGGAACTTTTTTTTACCAAGAAATTTAGCAGCGCTGTTGCCTGACGTTGCATCGGCATGAATCTAACATCTCTCCTCATTTTGCAAAGCAGCATCTCCGTTCCACAAGGGCATTAAAAAAAGAATATAGATGGTCCAGAGCCATGTAGGACTTTGAATTGACAATTTAGTTACTGGAACTTTTTTTACCAAGAAATTTAGCAGCGCTGTTGCCTGACGTTGCATCCGTATGAATCTAACATCTCTCCTCATTTTGCAAAGCAGCACCTCCGTTCCACAAGGGCATTAAAAAAAAAGAATATAGATAGTCCACAGCCATGTAGGACTTTGAATTGACAATTTAGTTACTGAAATTTATTTTTTTCCATGAAATTTAGCAGTGCTGTTGCCTGACGTTGCATCGGCATGAATCTAACATCTCTCCTCATTTTGCAAAGTAGCACCTCCGTTCCACAAGGGCATTAAAAAAAAAGAATATAGATAGTCCACAGCCATGTAGGACTTTGAATTGACAATTTAGTTACTGAAATTTATATTTTACCATGAAATTTAGCAGTGCTGTTGCCTGACGTTGCATCGGCATGAATCTAACATCTCTTCTCATTTTGCAAAGCGGCACCTCCGTTCCACAAGGGCATTAAAAAAAAGAATATAGATAGTCCACAGCCATGTAGGACTTTGAATTGACAATATAGTTACTGAAATTTATTTTTTACCATGAAATTTAGCAGTGCTGTTGCCTGACGTTGCATCGGCATGAGTCTAACATCTCTCCTCATTTTGCAAAGCAGCACCTCCGTTCCACAAGGGCATTAAAAAAAAGAATATAGATAGTCCACAGCCATGTAGGACTTTGAATTGACAATTTAGTTACTGAAATTTATTTTTTACCATGAAATTTAGCAGTGCTGTTGCCTGACGTTGCATCGGCATGAATCTAACATCTCTCCTCATTTTGCAAAGCAGCACCTCCGTTCCACAAGGGCATTAATAAAAAGAATATAGATAGTCCACAGCCATGTAGGACTTTGATTTGACAATTTAGTTACTGGAACTTTTTTTTTACCAAGAAATTTAGCAGCGCTGTTGCCTGACGTTGCATCGGCATGAATCTAACATCTCTCCTCATTTTGCAAAGCAGCACCTCCGTTCCACAAGGGCATTAAAAAAAAGAATATAGATAGTCCACAGCCATGTAGGACTTTGATTTGACAATTTAGTTACTGGAACTTTTTTTTACCATGAAATTTAGCAGTGCTGTTGCCTGACGTTGCATCTGCATGAATCTAACATCTCTCCTCATTTTGCAAAGCAGCACCTCCGTTCCACAAGGGCATTATAAAAAAGAATATAGATAGTCCACAGCCATGTAGGACTTTGAATTGACAATTTAGTTACTGGAACTTTTTTTTACCAAGAAATATAGCAGCGCTGTTGCCTGACGTTGCATCCGCATGAATCTAACATCTCTCCTCATTTTGCAAAGCTGCACCTCCGTTCCACAAGGGCATTAAAAAAAAGAATATAGATAGTCCACAGCCATGTAGGACTTAGAATTGACAATTTAGTTACTGAAATGTTTTTTACCAAGAAATTTAGCAGCGCTGTTGCCTGACGCTGCATCCGCATGAATCTAACATCTCTCCTCATTTTGCAAAGCAGCACCTCCGTTCCACATGGGCATTAAAAAAAAAGAATATAGATAGTCCACAGCCATGTAGGACTTTGAATTGACAATTTAATTACTGAAATTTATTTTTTACCATGAAATTTAGCAGTGCTGTTGCCTGACGTTGCATCGGCATGAATATAACATCTTTCCTCATTTTGCAAAGCAGCAGCTCCGTTCCACAATGGCATTAAAAAAAAAGAATATAGATAGTCCACAGCCATGTAGGACTTTGAATTGACAATTTAGTTACTGAAATTTATTTTTTACCATGAAATTTAGCAGTGCTGTTGCCTGACGTTGCATCGGCATGAGTCTAACATCTCTCCTCATTTTGCAAAGCAGCACCTCCGTTCCACAAGGGCATTAAAAAAAAGAATATAGATAGTCCACAGCCATGTAGGACTTTGAATTGACAATTTAGTTACTGGAACTTTTTTTTTACCATTTTTTTCCACAAGGGCATTAAAAAAAAAGAATATAGATAGTCCACAGCCATGTAGGACTTTGAATTGACAATTTAGTTACTGAAATTTATTTTTTACCAAGAAATTTAGCAGTGCTGTTGCCTGACGTTGCATCGGCTTGAATCTAACATCTCTCCTCATTTTGCAAAGCAGCACCTCCGTTCCACAAGGGCATTAAAAAAAAGAATATAGATAGTCCCCAGCCATATAGGACTTTGAATTGACAATTTAGTTACTGAAATTTATTTTTTACCAAGAAATTTAGCAGTCCTGTTGCCTGACGTTGCATCGGCTTGAATCTAACATCTCTCCTCATTTTGCAAAGCAGCACCTCCGTTCCACAAGGGCATTAAAAAAAAGAATATAGATAGTCCACAGCCATGTAGGACTTTGAATTGACAATTTAGTTACTGAAATTTATTTTTTACCATGAAATTTAGCAGTGCTGTTGCCTGACGTTGAATCGGCATGAATCTAACATCTCTGCTCATTTTGCAAAGCAGCACCTCCGTTCCACAAGGGCATTAAAAAAAAGAATATAGATAGTCCACAGCCATGTAGGACCTTGATTTGACAATTTAGTTACTGGAACTTTTTTTTACCATTTTTTTCCACAAGGGCATTAAAAAAAAAGAATATAGATAGTCCACAGCCATGTAGGACTTTGAATTGACAATTTAGCTACTGAAATTTATTTTTTACCAAGAAATTTAGCAGTGCTGTTGCCTGACGTTGCATCCGCATGAATCTAACATCTCTCCTCATTTTGCAAAGCAGCACCTCCGTTCCACAAGGACATTAAAAAAAAGAATATAGATAGTCCACAGCCATGTAGGACTTTGAATTGACAATTTAGTTACTGAAATTTATTTTTTACCAAGAAATTTAGCAGTGCTGTTGCCTGACGTTGCATCGGCTTGAATCTAACATCTCTCCTCATTTTGCAAAGCAGCACCTCCGTTCCACAAGGGCATTAAAAAAAAGAATATAGATAGTCCCCAGCCATATAGGACTTTGAATTGACAATTTAGTTACTGAAATTTATTTTTTACCAAGAAATTTAGCAGTCCTGTTGCCTGACGTTGCATCGGCTTGAATCTAACATCTCTCCTCATTTTGCAAAGCAGCACCTCCGTTCCACAAGGGCATTAAAAAAAAGAATATAGATAGTCCACAGCCATGTAGGACTTTGAATTGACAATTTAGTTACTGAAATTTATTTTTTACCATGAAATTTAGCAGTGCTGTTGCCTGACGTTGAATCGGCATGAATCTAACATCTCTGCTCATTTTGCAAAGCAGCACCTCCGTTCCACAAGGGCATTAAAAAAAAGAATATAGATAGTCCACAGCCATGTAGGACCTTGATTTGACAATTTAGTTACTGGAACTTTTTTTTACCATTTTTTTCCACAAGGGCATTAAAAAAAAAGAATATAGATAGTCCACAGCCATGTAGGACTTTGAATTGACAATTTAGCTACTGAAATTTATTTTTTACCAAGAAATTTAGCAGTGCTGTTGCCTGACGTTGCATCCGCATGAATCTAACATCTCTCCTCATTTTGCAAAGCAGCACCTCCGTTCCACAAGGACATTAAAAAAAAGAATATAGATAGTCCACAGCCATGTAGGACTTTGAATTGATAATTTAGTTACTGAAATTTATTTTTTACCAAGAAATTTGGCCGTGCTGTTGCCTGACGTTGCATCAGCTTGAATCCAACAACAGGGATTGTGGAATGGGAGGGTTAAAAACATCTGTAACTTATTACCATTTATTACCTACTTCGTGTTGTCCCAATTTTATAGCACAGGTCCATTCTTCTTCTTCCTAGAATTTTTATACATATATTCCGAGGAGGATTGTATTTTGTCCTCGCGGTTATGTATTCTATACAGATATGCGGGACAGCATAAATCTTCCTAATTGAATAGGGGAATATTTGGCGTGCTTCAATTAAAAGTTTATCAGTTGGTAAATTACCCTTTACATACGGGGCTAATATTCTAAAATACTCATATTTCTTATACTTCCTCTTGAATAATATTTAGTTCCTTCCCACCTTCATAGAATGGGGGAGTAACTTGGTCATTAAATCCCAGTCTGTTCATATGGTGTAATTCAGTACCCCACAAGTCTGTAATGTAGACATGCATATTATAGTTGACATGCCAGTGATAGCAAGATACTTTCCTAAAGTCCATTTTCAGTAGTAAAAACGCACACTCAAAGATTACACCACACGATGACTTCTTTAAACCGGTGTATTCAAAAGCGAAAATACCAAACATCTTTGAAACTTCTGTGATGCTAAGTAACTCTCTGTCAAGCTTTTATATCCACAATCAATGCCAGAAAAATTAATTGCGGAAGAGTTTACAGAAGAGTTTGTGCAATGATGCATGACAATGCTCTTATCCGTACGGCGCAATGATGGATGTCACCCGTAGATTTCATTATGGGGAGGATTCGTAAGACTAAATTAAATAATCATTTTGCAACTAACTCTCAAAGCCAGATAAATCAGCTACGTATGGTTACATTGACCCACAAGAGTAGCTTAAGCTATATCATTGCTCTCCTAACAATCAAGGCCAGAGAAATACAGAGTCCCAAAAAAAAGTTAAAAAATATTCAGAATAAAAAACAATCGAGATTTGGCCCAAGGACTAAGCTCGTAAACCACCCAAAGTCAGTTTTTTGCACTTTTAATTTTAATATAGCTCTTCATCGTCCACTAAAGGTCCAATTTTGAAATGTTCAACGGATTGAATTCGAAAACTAAAGAATAGTTACTAGGGAGGAGTGTTTTTTTAAAACTAATGATTATGTATGATATACAAACACATACATTTCAACAGCATGGAAAGTGCATGAAACCTATTGCTTAGAATGTAATTCAAAGAACAAAATGATATCATTAAGTTGTTCGTTCAACAGTTAACGGATCTTTTACCGTAAGAAATCTCAGGTCTCGCGATCGATTCCTACACCAGCCTAGAAATTCGTGCATTCAATGGGTGTGGTCGGAAGTACTAATAGGATACTACTCATTTCATTCAACTGTTATTTCTTAAGGTGATATGTGAGGGTTTTTGTTAATTTTTTTATAAAAATAATTTATTAGCATTGAATTTTCAGTTCAATTGACTAGCATGTCATTCCTTCATTCTTAGAAGTCCCGAGTTCAAAGTCTACACCAGTCAAGTATTTCTTAGATTATTGAATAATGCTTAGCGATCGCATTAGATCGCAAAGCAATCTATTTCACAATAGCATTGAGAAAGGTAGAACCGTTTTGTCCCGGTTTGTTCAGAGTTCATTGTTCCTCAAGAGCTTCCTAGGAAATCCCCATTTCTGGGTTTGTTCAGAATTAAATAAAAAAAAAAATTTTTAACTGCAAGTAAGGAGCGACATTAAAACTTAAAACGAAGAGGAAATTATTCCGTATATGAAAGGGTTTATCCCTCCGCAACGCCTGGCTATTTACGCTAAACTTTGACTCTTTGTCTCAACTCTACTTTTTAAAACAATAAAAAAAAAAAATTAGCGTAAAGAGTGAGGCATTGTGGAGGGGAAAACCCCTTTCATATACGGAATGATTTCTGTTTGTTTTAAGTTTTAATGTCGCTCCTTACTTGCAGATAAAAAAACCTGTTTATTATTTAATTTCTGAACATTTTTGAATTAATGCATGTTTTGATTTTGGCTCACTGCACATGAATAATTAAAACAAAATTTGCATATTATTTTTTTGCTAAATGACCGTCCCATATCGTTTTGATCGGACGATTTTGATAAGAAAAAGGGGTGGGCGAGGAGGCCTAGTTGACCTCGAATTTTTGGTTAATTAAAAATGAAACAAGATTTTTCTTTTTTTTTTTGTACGAATGTTTTTGTTAGTAATAAACATATGTAACTTATGAATTAATTTACGTAACGAACTTCTTTATTTGTGTATTTTTATTAGGTATATGAGGAGGTTTGGCTCCTGGTCAAAACCTCGCTCTTTACACTTAAGCTTGAATTTTATCCCAAATCTTTAAGAATGACCCCTGAATCACAAAGGCCGTAGAATAAATAGTTGAAATTACTAAAAATACTTTAGCGTAAAGAGCAAGGTATTGTGGAGGAGAAAATACCCCTTATATACGTAATATTTTATGTTCGTTTTAAGTTTTAATGCTACTCATTACCTCCAGGTGAAAAAAATTGTTTATTTATTTTCTCATTGTTTTTCTTTAAATAATAATGCTACAATATCCTGTGCCCCCTTCGTTGAAATTCTCTTCCGTCAACATAAACTCCACCATGGAAAGATCCTCCCAAGTAACCCCCTCCCCCGACCCACCCCCACCCCAACGCGGTAAAGTCCCCCTGAAAACGTCTGTACATTTTGTAATAACCATTACTATATGTAAACAATTGTCAAAGTTTATAACTTGCAGCCCCTTCCCCGGGGACTGTGGGGGATTAAGTCATCCCCAAATACATAGTTATTAGAATTTCGACTAGGTTGAACAGAATAGCCATCTCAAAATTTTTATGTGGTGACTTTGTGGAAAAATGTGCGTGGGAGGGGGCCTAGGTGCCCTCCAATTTTTTTGGTAACTTGAAAAGGGCACTAGAACTTTTAGCTTCCGTTAAAATGAGCCCTCTTGCGACGTTCTAGGACCACAGGATCTATGTGATTACCCTCGAAAAAAAAAAACAAAAAAAAAACAAACACGCATCCGTGATCTGTCTTCTGGCAAAGAATGCAAAATTTGACATTTTTGTAGATACGAGCTTGAAAGTTGTATGGTAAGGTTTTCTGATACGCTGAATCTGATCATGTGATTTTCGTTAAGATTTTATGACTTTTAGGGGTACTTTCCCCTATTTTGTAAAATAAGGGAAATTTTCTCAGGCTCGTAACTTTTGATGGGTAGAACTAAACTTGATATAACTTATATTTTTAAAATTATAATTAAAATGCGATTCTTTTGATGTAGCTATTGGTATCAAAATTCCATTTTTTAGAGTTTTGGTTACTATTGAGCCGGGTCGCTCCTTACTACAGTTCGTTACCACGAACTGTTTGATAGAACAATAGTGACGAAGGAAAACCACTTTGCCTGGCTCAGCAATCACTTCACACACATTTGAAAATTAATCAGTGCCAAGACTTCATTGTCATAGCCAAAAGACTAGTTCTAAAGTTATCAAAACTACTCCCTCATTTTTATATTTACTCTCATTTGGCTGAACATCTTGGTATAAATGAAAGACATAGGTTTTTAATTTGGCAGGCTGAGTGTCAAACTAACAAACCCTCTCGAAAATAAGGAGACAATCAAAATGCAAACAAGAGGCATTCCGCTTTTGTGAAAAAGTGTCACAATTTCCTATTTTCTTGTAACAGATTATTAACATATAGAATTATGGCCTTTAGTGACTTGCTTTTCCTTTCAGCTGCCTTTATATGCTTTGACCTATCTAGATCAGTTTTTTTCAGACAACTTTCGTTTTAGACAACTTTTGTGGAAAACTTTTTCATAAACTATATTGAATCACTATTTTTGAATCATGAAATACGGCGTTTGGTTTAAAAATAAGTTACATATTGAATTGACCTAGAAGAAAAAAAAAACTTGCTTTAAAAATCCTTCAGCAGTATTTTTTGGTTTTAGCGAGAAAGTCTAGTGCATAATCCCTCTTGTCAGCCTTCTATCACGATTTTTCTCGTGTTTAGTGACTTTATATAGGTGACAAGAATCTTAAATTTTAGGTAGGACTTATATGAATTGGTTTTCATTGATCTATCCTTTTAGGAATGCAGGAATTGATTAAATGTTTTCTGCAAGAATGATGAGTTACCAACGGTTTGAGTAAACGAGGAAAAACATGGAATGTCATCCGTATTGATCTAAGGGAAGCGAAAAGCTAAGAAACATAAATCGAATGGCAGGAAAAAAGAGGAAACTCTTCAGGGATCTTTTTTATATGATTGATCCTTAAACTGTTGACGTACCACGAAAACTCATCACCTTAATTAAATAGCCCCAGTTGTTGTTTTGCAATTCACTTGGTTTTGAAGATTCTGAAAATTTTCAGTTTTCTTCCTCATTTAGTAATAAAACTCGTATTGATAGTAATAATAATAAAAAATATAATAATAGCAATAACAATGATAAAAATGACTACAGTAATAACAACAAAGTTAAAGTTGACGATGACTTGTTGATTTTTCCAGGTGTCCTGGGATAGGGTCTCCCTTCTCTTTTTCCCTTATTTTTCTCATGTAAGGACATAAAAATTTATGAATTCATATTCATTCCCTACATGATATTCATTTCCTAGGATGCTCATTCAATCGTTTAGGACCTTCTGAATTGACTTTGGTGTCTCTTATCGTTTGTATCTTTAACCATATGTTCAATGTATTTGAATGTATTCATTGAATGGGATATTTATTCCGTAGTTTAGTACTTCACTTTGTTAAGAAATTGTTTTTTTCTTTGTTTTGATGTATAATAAAATATTCTGTATGAATATTTATTAATGTCTCTATTCTGGATACTCATTCCATCATACCGGATTTTGTTATATATTTAATCATATGTTATATGATTTTGTTATATGTTTTATATTTTTTTCATTTATAAACGGAATTTAATCTATGTTGAAACACTACATTATTCCACTTATAGTTCGTTCCATTTATTTTAGTAATTTCAATGGACATTTATTTGATAATTCAGGACATAGTTTATACATTTTTTTTTGTGCCTCATTTCATTTGAAAGTGGTTAAACGAATATTGTGAAAATTTTAAGTGTATTTCATTGTTCTATGTTCTATGATTATTGGCTAACTCGGTTAATCAACACAGCATTTGTCACCAAGTATTTACACACATTTGCAAAATGTTGATTTAGTAATGACTCATTGCTCTAGGCAACTGGTTTTTCTCTCAGAGGAAAAACCTGACACGGACCTTTCGCTGTTTTTTTCCAGGGATAAAGTGGAAGAGAAGTTATGACAGTTGGTTGGTTCTCCGGATGCAGGACGATGATAACAAAACAGTACTTTTTGTGGTACTTGCATGATATACCCCCGACCACCCAAGTTGTTCATTCACTGACGCCTTCTAAACCCGTTTTTTTCGGTTATTTCTTTCAGCTTAGCTTGAGAAAAGACAAAGAAAAGGGACATAATTGATGAAAAATATATAATTTGGGCTATATATTTGCACATTAGGGGGGGGGGGGTAAACTTTTGGACAATGTGAAGCTTGAATACTACATAATATGCAGAACAATTGTACCTAACACATTAGGCATGTAGACCAGCTATACTTTAGCTTCCCCTGCTAATGTGCAAATATATAGCCCAATTATGTTTCTAAAGTATTATAATTTAATCATTCTTAAGTATATTTCATTAAGATGGAGTGTCAGAGAAACGGGTTCTACTTTGATGAAGAATTTTAGTTCGGGGGTATATCATACAATTACTCTCTTTGGCAATTCAACTCGTGCCAAACAAAAAGCTGGACGTCCTTGAATAAGTAATAACAGGTCACAAAAAATTTTTAAGGGAAGTAGAAAGCTCAGGAGAGGAACTGAAAACTTCAGTTCTGACAGTTGGTGTTACAAATGCAATACCATGGGTTTAAAAAAAAGTGTTTTTTTTGTCATTCAACTTCTGTCAAACAATAAGCTGGACGTCTTCGAATAGGTGGAAAACAGGTTATAAGAGAAACTTAAAGGAAGTAGAAGGCTCAGGAGAGGCAGAGAAGAGTCAGCCTCTGAACAGATTAGGATGTAGTTGGAACATGTGCAGCTTTGTTTGCCTCACGTATCCCAGTACAACAATGCGTCGCCAGCAGTGAAAATAGCTGTAGATAGTAAACTTAAACTTTGCATATTTGAAATCAGCCTTAAAATAAAATATTTTGATTTACGTATTTAAATTCAAATTTTATACTTTGAGTATTCGTTACTATTGATAAGGGTCACTTAAAATTTATTGCAATAGATTGTTAGGGTGTTAAAGACCGTGTTGAAATTAAAAACTGACCTTTCTTATTTCGTTTTTTTTTTTGGGCAAACACTTTTACTTTCAATTTGTGGGATTCCACCCTGACCACCGGGATTAACTTCCGGGTGGTTTTTGTATTCGTTCGAGTGACAAGTCAAAGGTGGATTAAATAGAAGCTAAGGGAGATTTGGAAAATATGAGCTTTCTTAGGGGTGTACCAGGGAGTTTTATTCTGGGTACTTACTTGAAATGATGATTTGTATGCCTATAAAATAATACTTACGCACAGATAATAAGGGTTTTGGGTTAGAAAAGTTTCTTTGGGGGCTTACTACCATCTCTTATGAGTTTCCGTTGCGATTTTGCTTCCGCAGAATGAATCAGGATTTGTCAACATTCAACAGTATTTGCACAAATAATTTTTTTTTAATTATTTAAATTATATTTTTTAATTAAATAGTTATTTCCCTGAATATCCCCCCCCCCCCCGAAAAAAAACTGTGTTCTCCAAAATCTACGGAAAATTAAAGTAAACATAAACTACTGATTTGTATGTCTTAATCACATTCTTTCGTTTACAGCCGTTGAATTTGTATCCCGGGAAATCAGGAAACCTAAAAATTAGCAGCAGAAGAAGTATTGGTCTTATGATAGACGTTCATGCTATGTTAAAAATGACATAAAATTGCCATGCATTTTAATGGACGTCAGAGTCAATCCGAATGACTGAACTCCATAAAGGATAAAACAGAAATGAGGATGATGGAATAAGTATGATGACATATTTGATTTCAACGTAAAAGATTCTCTTGAAAATCCGTATTTTAGCTATTCAATAAAAACAAGCCAAATCTTGTTCATGTGTGGAACTAGTCACAACGGGCAGTTAACGATAAATGTGATTTCTGCATACACTCGTGCCTTGATTTTTTTTTTTATTATTATTTGAAATCCTTAAACGTTTTCAAACAGATGATTTTTTATCTTTTAGATAACTGGTGGAATACGGATGCCTGTTTTAAGGGCTCTTCTAACCAAACTGCGTTGAAGATCGTCCATAATACATCTATACCTTTTGGCCACAACCATACTAGAACACCAGTTGAGGAATATTGGGAGTAAGTAAAACAGAATTATTTTTTATATTAGAAAGATCCCCTATTAAATTTTTTTCAAAGAAATTGTCTAATTTGCTCATACTCTTAGAACCACATGAAGGAATATCAGTCATAGTTGAAATAAAGAAAAAAAGTTTTTTTTTAACTAAAGTAAGGAGCGACATAGAAACTTAAAACAAACAGAAATTATAACGTATGATACCGTCTGTCCCCTCCTCAGTGCCTCGCTCTTAGCGCTGAAGATTTTATTGTTTTAACAGTAGAGTTGTGACAAAGAGTAAAACTTTAGCGTAAAGAGCGAGGTGTTGAGAAGAGGAGAGTCCCTTTCATATACAGAATAGGTTTTGTTCGTTTTAAGCTTTAATACTACTCCTTACTTTCAGTTGAAAGAAAACTTGTTTTTTATTTAATTTCTGTAAGTTTTTCAGCTAATGGAGGTAGGTTCAAATTTGACTCACCCTGCGCAAAAAATTATAACGAATTTATTTTATTTATTTTATAAATTTATTTTGCATATTTATTCTGTATAGGAATCCTCTTCAATACCTTGCTCTTTACGCTAAAGATATTAGCAATTATAAAAAAGCTTCCTATTTCAATTAAACAGTCCCCGTATTTCGGCAGTCGCTTCTAAAAAATAGGAAATAGTCAAGCTTTAGCGTAAAGAGTAAGATATTGAGGAGGTGGCAATCCTTAATATATGGAATAATTTTTGTTTTGTTTTTCAAATAATTCCGGTAAATCTGCCTCACCCTCTATGAAATATACCCTCCCCCACAGGGAAAAATCCTCCGTAGAAATTTCATCCAACATAAAGTTATAACCCCTCTCCTTCAGATTCCCTCCAGACAGTTCCATCCTGGCTGAAAATCCCCGTCCCTGTAAAATTGCTTGCGGATGATTGAGTCCGAAAAATTCTTCTTAGCATTCTTTGATTTCAATAAGACTTTAATCTCTAGTCGGTTTCTTAATTGCTCCAGAAAAACCCCTTCCGTAGAAATTTTTTTCTCAGAAATCAAAACTTGGGGGAAATAACCCCTGCATAATCTCCCCGGGACATCTCCACATGATGACTTTGGCAAAGAGAATGTAAGACAACTAAAAAAAATTCGTGTTGTAATTCCGTTAGAACCCCCAGTGTAACATTTCCCCTGGAATACTCACCCCCAGAAATTTCCCTCCTCAAGGCAGATTCTCCCTATGGAAATCCACCTCAAGCATAGTCCCTCCACCCACCCTCCCAAAAAAATGTCTCTATACTTCCCAATAACAAAAACTATACTTGAGCAATAGGCAAATTCTATTACTTACAGGCCTCTCCCCGCGGACTGTGGGGGGGTCGTTTTACACCTAAAGACATAATCTTTCAACTATACTGAACAAAATGGCTAGTTCAAAATTTTGATCAGGTAACTTTGGGAAAAAATGAACTTAGGAGGGGACCCAGTTGCCCTCTAATCTTTTTGCTCACTTAAAAATGGCACAAGAACTTTTAATTTCTGTTCAGTGCTATCTCTATCAATCTCATAGGACCATTGTTTCAATCCAATCACGCCTGGAAAAAAAATAAACCAAATAAACACACATCCGTGATCTGTCTTCTAGCAAAAATAGCAAAATCCTACATTTTGCAGATAGGAGCTTGAAACTTCTAAAGTGGAGTTCTCTAGTACGCTGAATATGATTGCGTGATTTTCATTATGATTTCTTAAATTTTAGGGGGTGTTTTCTCCTATTTCAAAAATTAAGCTAATTTTCTCACGGTCGCAACTTTTGAAGGGTAATACTAAACTTGATGAATCTTTTATATGTGGAATCAGCATAATAAGCTGATTCTTCTAATATGTCTATTGATGTTGAAATTCCATTTTTTAGGGTTGCGGCTACATTTGAGCCGAGTCGCGTTCTAAACTTTTATTTGATATTTGCAATATAATAATTTTTTTGTCGTTTCATAAAAAAATAGGGAAAATAAAAAAATTGTCCCCTTCCTCCCCCAAGATTTTAATTTTTGACTTTCATGAATTATACCACTGAGAATAACCACCTTTAGTGTATTGGGGGTAAGCGAAATTGAATTGGCTGTCAGGCTACAGTTTTTCCTAATCAATTTTCACTTTTTATAAGTCATATAGCCAGTTATATTGGCTCCGAGAATCAAGAAGAGGGTGTGGTTATAAATAAAATTGGATTGACTGTTCTATTAGAACAGCCAACTATTAGCTGTTCGAACAGCTGTTGTTTAAAACAGCTGTTCTATTAGCGTTAGTGCAATTGGTTCTTGAAGGATAGTGCCGATAATGAAGAGGTGCTGAAGGGCTTCCCCCCCCCTTCTAACTCAGGACCTTCTTTGGGAGCCCTTTTAGCCATGTGCATGGGGATCAAAACAAAATAGTGAGCTGGCAGGTGTTTCTGCAGACATGCAGACTAAACGACCGAACCATCGTAAGGTTTTGGTGGTGAGCTGAAAAAACTTGGGGGTATGATTTGTTAATAGTAGTTGTCCGGTATTCGAGATAAAATTATACCGTCTGACCCCTTCGATTAATCTTAAACACTTGCTTGAGTCGTATCTATGGGATCGTTCCACGCTTTTGCTTGTTTATATATTTGTTAGTTTTCACCTGTTTTCGTTTTATAGTTGTGTTATTTTTTAGAGGTTCGCTCGTGAGTTGGGTTATAGTGGTGTTGTATATGTTTTATCTCTCGTATAATTGTGTTATTTGTCTTTCATTATCTTTTATATACTCAACGTTTCTTGTACTTTAGTGGGTTAAAAATAAATTATTACTATTATTATTAAGCAGAACCAGTAGCCGGCCAGGTCTCAGTACATTAAAGCAAGACTTGATCTGGGTAGCGTTGTAATCCATATTTTATTTTTTGGCTGGGATTGGACTTAGACCACATGGATCGGCGTAACTGCGTCACGATTGACGTAGTCATTTCATGGACGTTGATGAGCGACTTAACCTCCTTTCCAGCTAAGCCGTTATCCATGATAACGTATCAAAGGTAGGAGACTAACTTGACGACTTTGACAGTTTTCCACGACGTGATGAATGCTGGTGACTCGGGTACATTACCTGAGGGATCAATGATTACTACGATCTTCCGAAGATAAATTGAGGACTTTTTCTAGTTCGACTGAAGATCCACACATCAGGTAAATACCGCTTGCAAAGTTGCAAACACCTAAAACTCTATCAACATGATTTTGTCCGAACGGGAGACAATTCGCCACTCGGTCCAATTAAACATCATGTTGATACGTTGGGGAGTAGCAGAACAGCCTTATCTTAGCCTACACTAGCATTTCTTTTGAACAGTCGGCTTCGGAGATCATGGGGTTAAATGGAACTTTTTATACCGGTCTGGAGTACCACGAAGAGGGAACAGCATTAATCAGGAAGACCTGTTTGGTATAATATCAGCCGAAGAAACTCACAGCCGATCGAGTTGAAAGCTTCTTTGAGTTCAACACTAGCATTAGTGTTGCTACGGTATAACTCACGGTCTTTCTCAATGACCTGGCAAAAATTAACATTTTCTCAATTGTGCATGTGTTCGGCATACGACCAGTTTGCTGAACCTAGAGGTACTTAGGGATGAGCTAAGTAGTTCTATTAAGCAAAACCGTGAAAAATAGCTTGCAGGGTATGGACGAAATGTATTGAATGGTATTGAAGATTTTTGTAATCCAATCACAACTTTGGGACATATTAATTTGCTTGGTTTAAATTACTTACGACTAGGTTGAGTGCTAAATAGGTATGTGTCTTTGAAATTTTTTGTAGCCTTAACGCTGTAAGTTTTTCAAGAGATGATGAATATATAACTGGTAAAATATATTACTGTGCTTACTTTCTTCAGCCATCCCGTATCTTTACGCATTAAGTACAGTAATGAAAGGGAAAAAGTATATCTGTTGATTACAATTCCTTGCTTTGATTATCCTGTAATTGTGTGATCATTTTGTCATAAAGTTGGTCATCGTTTTTCTGTATCATAGATTTTCTATCATTACCAAGACTGTTGTAGGACAACGTGTCATCGGTTTTTTTCTGTCATCGGATAAAATATCCTTATTTCCTTTTTTTTTCATCGGATAAACTCTCACTGTTTTTCTTGTCATCGAATAAATTGTTAGTTTTTCTTGTCATCAGACAAATTGTCATCGTTTTTATTTACCATTGGGTAAGTGATCATTACTTTTTTATCATCGAAAAAATTGGGATCGTTTTTATTTGTCATGGAAAAAAATGCCATTGCTTTTTTTCTGGCATTGGAGAATATGTCATTCTTTTTATGCCATTGGAAAGGTAGCCATTAGTGAGGTTTAAAACATGTGTCTACCTCCCCCTCCCCTCTTGCGGGTTAGGCTAGCTTATAAAGCGCTGCCTCAAATATTACAGCCAGGCTTTAGTGCAAATGACAAAATCTGAAGCTGAGGATAAAGCTGTTCTTTAGAACTTAATATGCTAGTCTTTAGAATGACCTGACTTGCTTACAAGTGTTTTTTTAAGATTTGCAGGCCAAAATCCAAGGACTCAGAAAGAGAAAAAAAACATTTTGATCAATTATTTGACAAAACATGAATTTCATAGAAGAATTTAGCTGATTAAAAAGTATTCTTCAAGGGGTAAAAACGAAAAATAACTGATGCTATCTAAAAGTAATTAAAAATTGCGTCAAGTTTTCTTAGGTAGCACTAACTCTCCATGTTGTGCTTATTGTCGTGCTCCATGTTGTGCATGTTGTGCAGTAGTCGTACTGTATGAAATTATTGCCTCTTCTCGCCTTCAACACTCGCGGAAACATAAATGGTGCTGATTTAATGTGTGTAACATTTGTGTTATGGAGAATTGCCGCGAGAGTACCTTCTTCTGACAATATGGTTATATGTTATTAGGCCAAAGTGAGTAATTTAAATATTTCGGTAATACATGATAAAACGATGGTTAAATTAGTTTATGGTAAATTCTCTGGATATGTCTAGCAACAATGTTAGGTTTTATCTTTATTCAAGCAATTTTTAGCGTAGAAGGATCCATAGGATAAGAGAGTCTGTGTATGTCCTCTATGTGCAAATTGAAGAGCTAAATGAGGATTGCCTTTCTAATGTGTGAGCCAGTTGTTACAGAATCAAAAATTTAAACAATAATTCAACTGCAATAACCCAATGGGTGCATGTTGATTCATTATAAACGTTCTATATCCAAAAATTAATGAATAGGCCAGACAGACTGACTCTTCAAAAGTCTCGACTCTTCAAAAATTTACATCATGGTACAGAGAGCTCGGTCCAAGTCAACGGCTGGCGCAGCCCGTTCTTCTAAATCACGAAAGGAGTGCGTCAAGGATGTGCAGCGGCCTCATTGCTCTTCAATGCCATCATAGACCACGTTATGGCAAAGGCAACTTCACGTCTTTGGGATCAAGTTTGGAGATCGCATCATATCAGATGCTGATATTGCTGACGACCTTGCCATCCTAGCAGACTCTATGGGTCAGTTTATGGAAGCACGTCGGATCTTACGAGAAGAGGTCCCAAATGCGGGACTGCTGATAAAATGGGAACGAAAATTATAGCTATAGACCTAAATGCTCATGTTTTGTGCTGGTTTATCTATTGTATAGATAAAATTCAATCATTTTCAGTTGTTTAGACAAACTGCCTCCCTTCCAAAAGAATCACCTTCTCCCTCTCTCTATCTCTCTTTATCATGGAGATGAGCGTTATGATTTTCTAAGAGACTATACAATTTACATGCTAGATAAAATCTCATTGTCATAGTTTTCCTCCATCAGCTTAAGTATCATTTTCATGTTAAGCTTAATTTAATATGGAAACTTGGAACTAATGTTCACGTGTTTAGTTTACTATTAATCGATCTTTGCTTCCATATGGGCGTGGCTGAAGTCATTCATTTCTTTTCTAGTTCAAGAGTACTGGGAATCACCTCTGGGATTGAAGATCTTGGTGGAATGCAATGGGAACTCGTGGGATGCCTATTTCTTGCGTGGGTGTTTGTGTACATCATCATCTGGAAAGGCCTTCATCAAAGTGGAAAGGTAATTATTTTTTATTAAAATACACATTATTATCACCATAATAAATTCTAGTACAATAAAGATATCAAAATTAATACACACGGTGTACTATCATAAAGGCTGTTGTAATTTATTAACTACAGTATAAATAACTGTGTCTTTTCTTTAATGTTGAAATCTAATCCACAGTAAGGTATGGTATGTGAAAAAATTGTTTCTATAAGTCAACTTTAAATTGTTGAGGGTAGGAAAAAAAGAGAAATTAAACCTCAAGCTTGCCAGAAAGATATTGCCTTTCAAATTCAGCCTTTTTTTCCAATATAGGACGAAGTCACCATCAAAACTATCAAAGTCTCTCCGAATTTAATTTAAAGGAATTCATATTTCACAATGGATTGAAGTTTTCGAAAAAAATGACAATATTTTATTAAAAAACTTATGAGAGCTGACCCTCGATAACCTGCCTCTCCCTCCCCAAATTAGGGGATATTACAAATGGACCGTCATGCCCCCCTCTCTCCTCCCCAAAAAAAGCAAAATAGCAATATCTTATTCAAACAGTTATGGGAGCTGTAGTATCTGTCAACTCTGATGTACACAGCCGAAATATGGCGTTCTCATAGACAGCAAAATTGCCAGGATCTGGCCTTTGAAGATTGATGGCTCCAAAGAACCCTGAATGTATAAGGAATAAATCTCGTGTCAGATGCTGAGATCCCCAAATTCACCAGCCCACCTCTTATTGCTAACATCAAGCACCAATGTTGATGGTAAAAGTTGGACCTTATCTAGAGAGTAGGGTAAGTGAAAATAAAAAATGGAGATTCGTCGTCTAAACTTGACATAAAGAATAATAACTAAGCATTAAAAAGAGTAGATAATCTACTCTGCTTTTAAGTGCCCAGGTTCCCCCTATTATTTTCTTCCTAAGTGGTTTAAGAACACGGAGGAGGGTTAACGGCGATTCCACAAATTCTGAAATCTACGTAACTGAAGTCATAGATGACGTTATTATTAAATACAGTTATAGATGGTGACATGTTTTCTTTTGTAACGACGGATCTTTTTTACCTTCTAAGCAGTTTTCCATTGATTTTATGAAATTTATGTCTGATGTATGAATCGAACTTGGGACCCATGATTTCCTAGGATAAAAGAAAGACACGTGAATCGATATTATCAATATATGATATAATCTTCTTAGAAATACATTCCAGGCAATCAATGTATTGTTTCTGAGACACTGGTCATCTGATGTTAAGCGTCAAAATGTCGTAACAAGTTATTGGCGCAATCGATTTCTCAATTGGGGATTTTGGTAAGTGTTATCAGTGACTGGTCTTCTGGCACCATTTTTGGCATCAATCTAATGAATTTGCATACCACAGTAATTTGAGATGTTTGCTGGACAGAAATATTCTTCTGATGGTTAATGAAGCTTGTTTCGATCTCTAAAAACTGTAATGACTACAATAAGCCAGGTTTCCATTTTATAATGTAATGGTCTTCAGCAATTAATTTTTTCACTACCGGGGCTTGTACATGAGTTTGGGTCCCAGAGTTCCCCCCCCCCAGAACCCTGTGCCTTCCACCGGGGCCTGAGTCCCTCTTCAGGGTCCCTTGTTTCCCCACAGACCCCCATGTACCCTTCCACGCCCCCAAATACCCCTCAAAGGTCTTGCCCCCCTCCCAATGCTTTTTGATTGATTTTTATGAATTCATCCAGATTTGAAGAGGAGGGCCTTAATTTCTACACCTTGCTCTTATGAGCAAAGCTTTTATGAATTCGTTGGGATTTCTACGTATTGGTCATAATTTTTTAAAGTTTGGCCATTATTTCTACAGTTTAGTCTTTATTTCTATGGTTCTGTATTGGTTCCGTATTGATTTTTATGGTTTGGTCTGGATTTCTAGGGTTGGCCCTGATTTTTATGAACTCATTTGGATTTCTATGCATTGTTTATGATTTCTACGAATTCCCCTGAATTTCTATGAATTGATTGTGATTTCTAGGGATTATTTGGGCTTCTATGGACCGTTTGTGTTTTCTACTCTCGTGTTTTAAAGTCTCTGGTTTCGTCTGGATTTTTAGGGTTGATCATGAATTTTATGAATTTGTGTGGATTTCTGTGTATTGCTTATGATCTCTACGAATTCTTCTAGATTTATATGTATTGGTTTTGATTGTTATGAATTAGTTTGGATTTCAAGATCCCTGAGTTTTGTGAATTTATCTGGATTTCTATGCATTGGTTATGATTTCTGTGAATTCCCCTGAATTTCTATGCATTGATTATTGTTTCTATGACTTTTTTTCTGTATTTCTATGGACCAGTCATTTATTTCTACAGTTTTGTCTTCATGTCTTTGGTTTGGTCTGGATTTTTATGGTTGACCCTGATTTTTATGATCTTGTGTAGAGATCTATGCATTGCTGAGGATTTCTATGAGTTCTTCCAGATTCGTGTCTATTGCTTATGATTTCTATCGGATTTTTCTGGATTTCTGTGGACTGGTCTTTATTTCTACAGTTTTGTTTTGATGTCTCTGGTTTGATCTGGGTTTCTAGGGTTGACCGATACTTTGTGAATTAGTGAGGATTTCTAAGCAATTCTTATGATCAAGGGCACCGGCAGAAAATTTCCAGGGAGATGCAGATGCCAAAATAGCAGTGTTGGTTTTATAACAATTTACGTGGTCTACGGCACAAAACTGCGACTTTACCCTGAAGAGGACGAATTTTCAATCATTATAAAATGCTGAGAAGCTAATTGATTCATAAGCATCAGTAACTAAATATTCGGCTTCCCAGTTACAAAAGAAGTAATGCTACAGAGTTGTAATACTATATTAAACCAAGTTGATTTGCTTTATTTGCAATGAAATCAGACTAAGTTTGGTAATTTTTAATTGCATATCAGCTATGATATGTGGTCTACATAAATCAAGACCAAACAACAGAAATTCAGATCAAACTATAGAAATCATTGCCAATCTCTAGAAAATTATGACCAATACGCAAAAATTCATAAAAATTATTACCAATACATAGAAATCTGGAAGAATTCATTTGAATCATTAGCAATGCTCAGAAATCCACAAAACTCACAAAAATTGGGTCAACCCTAGAAATCCAGACAACACCAGAGACATTAAGACAAAAATCAAAAACATGACCGATCCTTGAAAATCCTAAAGAGTCCCAGGAAAGTCATAATCAATGCGTAGAAAAGCAGGGAAATTGATAGAAATCATAACAAATGCATAGAGAACTAGACGAATTCATAAAAATCAAGAATTCATAGAAATCACAAGCAATGATTGGAATCCCAAAATTTCATAAAAATCAGGGTCAACCCTAAAATTCCAGACCAAACTAACAGCATCAAAACAAAACTGTAGAAATTATTACCGGTCCATAGAAATCCAGAAAAATTCTACAGAAATAGGTAGGTAGGTAGGTAGGTTTTTATCTTTACCCACAACTTAATATTCCTATTAAATACCATTTACCGGTTTCCGCCCCCACCCCACCCCAAAAAAGTGCGAAACGAAACATCCAAAAACCTCCCGCCCTTCAAAATCTATTAGGAAAAAACAATGTTTTCGATTTATTTTTAAACCCGTATAAAGCGACAAACTCCCTGATGCTAGCTGGAAGACTACTCCAAATAGAAGGCCCCAGGCTAGGAACCACATATGATGATCTGACTGTTTTTCTTTTTTCATGGCTTAAAAGTTGTGAATTTCTAGTATCATAATTATGGTGCTCCCGATTAATGGAAAAATAATCATCAAATACTCAGAAATCATCAGAAATCAGAGTACTCAGGGCATCAGAAATCAATAACCGATGCATAGAAATTCGGGGGAATTAATGAAAAACAACCAATGCATAGAAATCCAGACCAAACTAGACACATCAACTCAAAGCTGTAGAAAACAAGACTAGTCCATAGAAATCCATGAAAATTCCATAGAAATCATTACCAATGCCTAAAAATCCATTTGAATTCACAAAAGGGTCAACCCTAATAATGCAGAAGAAACCAAAGACATTAAGACAAAACTATAGAAATCATTACCGGTCCATAGAATTCCAGAAAAGTCTCATAAAAATCATAAGCAATGCAGAAAAACTCAGGGGATTTCATAGAAATTATAACAATGCATAGAAATCCAGACATATTTATTAAAAATCAGGACTAACCTTAGAAACCAAGACCAAATCATAAAAATCAAGACCAAACTGTAGAAATCATGGCCAACCTGACTAATGTCCAAAAATCGCGATGAATTCATAAATATATAAAAATCCACACGAATTCAAACTGTAGAAATTTCGTCTTTTCCAGACGAAAGACCAAACTGTAGAAGTTAAGTTCCTACTCATAAAATCCGGACAATTTATCAAAAGTTAAGGGAAAATACTGGGGCCAAAAAATTGGAGGGGGTAATGGGGCCCTGGAGGGGGACTTGGGTGCCTGGATGGGATCTTGCGACCCTAGAGGGGAAATGGGGACCAAGTAGGGGTTATGGGTCCCAAGGGGGGGGGGTATGGGGCCCTGGAAGGGAACTTGAAGACCCAAAGTTATACGCCAGCCCTGTTAATGGAAAACTGACATGCTCAGGACCATTACATTATAGAATGGATACCTGGCCGGTTGTAGTCATTACAATTTTTAGAGACCAAAACAAGTTTCTTTAACCATAAAATAATATTTCTGTCCAGCAAACATCTCAAACCACTATTGTATGCAAATTAATTGGAGTGATGACAAAATATAGCTCTCTTAAACCATCGGAAAACAATTGAGAAATTGATTGCAGAAATAACTTGCTTTGATATTGAAACGCTTAACATCAATTGGCCAGTGTCCTAGAAACAATAAATTGATTGCCTAGAATGTATTTCTAAGAACATAATATCATCAATGGCTTGTTGGCTAAGTCGAGTAACGTGTCAATCTTTAACCAAAACGTGTCACCATCTAATTAACAATAAAGCTATATATGAATTTGTTTATATAGATGGTAGCATTGGTGGCATCACCGTTAAACCTCCTTCATCTTCTTTAACCACTAAGGAAGAAAACAGTGGGAGGTACATGTGTCCTTAAAAGTGGAGTAGGGGTACTACTAAGAAGCAACAACCTCAAAATTTAACAGTTTGAACATAATGCTCTTATCTACTACGCCGATAGCAAAAGGGCTCCAACAAATATTTTGAAAAGTATATCCAACAGAAACTGTTAAAAAGTAGAAAATGGTTAGCTTTGTAATAATTCAAAAATGCTATTCACTGGAAAACTCTATCGGTTTCTTTTCTTAATAGAACTTATGATTTTACTGGTTATAGTGGCTAATGAAAATCTCCTAACTAAAAATTTTTATGTGAAGTACAGGGCTCCATTCGGAAAGGCAAGTTCTATGACCTGTTAAGTCCAGGTAACTTTATCACTTCCTAACGATTTACGACCTGAATTTTCACTGATTTTTTAATACTTTTAAGTTTAAAATTACTTACTACTAATTACTTACTTAATACTACTTACTACTACTATCACTACTACTACTACTGCTACTACTACTTACTGCGTACATAATTACTTACTACTCTTAATAATTACTCTTCTTCAATTTAATTTTTTAAAGCTATCATGGAGAGAATAAAAATAAAGATAAGTTTTGCACATAATACAAAGCTCTATATTTTTAAAGCATCTTCTTGGTCCTAATAGCAACCAATAACTAGTTATCAAACAGTTCGTGGTAACGAACTGTAGTAAGGAGCGACCCGGCTCAATAGTAACCAAAACTCTAAAAAATTGCATTTTGATATCAATAGCTACATCTAAAGAATCGTATTTTAATGCTGATTTTAAATATATAAGTTTCATCAAGTTTAGTCTTACCCATCAAAAGTTACGAGCCTGAGAAAATTTGCCTTATTTAAGAAAATAGGGGGAAACACCCCTTAAAAGTCGTAGGATCTTAACGAAAATAACACCATCAGATTCAGCGTATCAGAGAACCCTACTGTAGAAATTTCAAGCTCCTATCTACAAAAATGTGGAATTTTGTATTTTTTGCCAGAAGACAAATCACGGGTGCGTGTTTATTTGTTTGTTTGTTTTTTTTTTGTTTTTTTTCCCAGGGGTAATCGTATCGACCAAGTGGTCCTAGAATGTCGCAAGAGGGCTCATTCTAACGGAAATGAAAAGTTCTAGTGCCCTTTTTAAGTGACCAAAAAAATTGGAGGGCATCTAGGCCCCCTCCCACGCTCATTTTTTCCCAAAGTCAACGGATCAAAATTTTGAGATAGCCATTATGTTCAGCATAGTCGAAAACCATAATAACTATGTCTTTGGGGATGACTTACTCCCCCACAATCCCTGGGGGAGGGGCTGCAAGTTACAAACTTTGACCAGTGTTTACATATAGTAATGGTTATTGGGAAATGTACAGACGTTTTCAGGGCGATTTTATTTTGTTTGGGGGTAGGGCTGAGGAGAGGGGGCTATGTTGGAGGATCTTTCCTTGGAGGGATCTGTCATGGGGGAAGAAAAATTCAATGAAAAGGGCGCAGGATTCTCTAGCATTACTATAAGAAAACAATGAAAAATAAACATGAAAACGTTTTTTTAAATGAAAGGAAGAAGTAGCATTGAAACGTACTTAAAACGTACTACTTTAACTTAAAACGTACAGAGATAATTACGCATATGAGGGGTTCTAAAAATAATTTGGCATAAAGAGCGAGGTATTTAGGAGGAGATAAATACCTTGCTCTTTATGCTAAAGTATTTTTAGTAATTTCAACTATTTATTCTACGGCCTTTCTAATTCAGGGGTCATTCTTAAAGAATTGGGACAAAACTTACGATTTAGTGTAAAGAACGAGGTATTAACGAGGGTACAAACCCCCTCGTATACATAATAAAAATATAAGGTTATGAAAGTTTGTTACGTAAGTTAATTCTTAAGTTACGTGTATTTTTTACTAATAAAAACGTTCGTTAAAAATTAAAAGTTCTAGTTGCCTTTTTAAGTAACCGAAAAATTGGAGGGCAACTAGGCCTCCTTCTCCACCCCTTATTTCTCAAAATCGTCTGATCAAAACTAAGAGAAAGCCATTTAGCCAAAAAAAGAATTAATATACAAATTTCATTTTAATAATTTATGTGTGGAGAGCCAAAACCAAACATGCATTAATTCAAAAACGTTCAGAAATTAAATAAAAAAAACTAATTTTTTTAGCTGAAAGTAAGGAGCGACATTAAAACTTAAAACGAACAGAAATTACTCCGTATATGAAATGGGTTATCCCCTCTGCAATCCCTCGCTCTTTACGCTGAAGTTTGACTCTTTGCCACAATTCTACTTTTTAAAACAATTAAAAGCTTTAGCGTAAAGAGCGAGGGATTGTGGAGGGGACAACCCATTTCATATACGGAGTAATTTCTGTTCGTTTTAAGTTTTAATGTCGCTCCTTACTTTCAGCTAAAAAAATTAGTTTTTTTTATTTAATTTCTGAACGTTTTTGAATTAATGCATGTTTGGTTTTGGCTCTCCACACATAAATTATTAAAATGAAATTTGTATATTAATTCTTTTTTTGGCTAAATGGCTTTCTCTTAGTTTTGATCAGACGATTTTGAGAAATAAGGGGTGGAGAAGGAGGCCTAGTTGCCCTCCAATTTTTCGGTTACTTAAAAAGGCAACTAGAACTTTTAATTTTTAACGAACGTTTTTATTAGTAAAAAATACACGTAACTTAAGAATTAACTTACGTAACAAACTTTCATAACCTTATATTTTTATTATGTATACGAGGGGGTTTGTACCCTCGTTAATACCTCGTTCTTTACACTAAATCGTAAGTTTTGTCCCAATTCTTTAAGAATGACCCCTGAATTAGAAAGGCCGTAGAATAAATAGTTGAAATTACTAAAAATACTTTAGCATAAAGAGCAAGGTATTTATCTCCTCCTAAATACCTCGCTCTTTATGCCAAATTATTTTTAGAACCCCTCATATGCGTAATTATCTCTGTACGTTTTAAGTTAAAGTAGTACGTTTTAAGTACGTTTGGTTAATCCGAATGAAAAATATTAAAACATAACGAAAATATAATACTTTATTAACAAATTTTTGCTATGAATTTGTATATTAGGGGAGGGGGTTAAGTATAGCGGGTCTGCATGCAAATTGTGTTAGCTACAATTATTCTGCATATTATGAAGTAAGAATTTTTTTGTAGCTTCACTCTGTCCAAATACTTTCCCCTCCTTACTGTACAAATATATATTCCTAACTATATAAGTCCAATGTATTCTGTCACCCGGCTTCTTTCCACTGAGCGTTAGGTAAATTGTCTCTTAATACAAACAGATGAAACCGGTTTATTGTCGAGTTTTACACAGCGTAGTTTTTAAGTGTTACCGCTATAACAGATAAGTGCCCTGAATAGCAAACTCTGAATAACCAATAGACAAATCTTGCTAAGGCAAAATAATTAGTTCATATTTTTTCTGCTGTCAAAATAGCAATTTAACTTTTTTCTTTTGTAATCTCACCTCCTCTTCTCTTATTAGTATCAACTTCTTTACTTTCAATGCTTCAAAGCAATACTTACCTTTAATCTCCACTTTCAGACACAGAAAAATTCAAATTTATTACTAAAATTATTTTTTCTAAAATTAAGGATAACTACGATAAAGAGAAAAAAATCAGTTCTGCCATAGAAAAATAAATACTTTTTTTTTGTAGAAACCAGCTTGACAAAGTCAATTTTAAAATGTACGTAATAAAACTTAGCTAGCAATGCATAATGAGTCAAGCACAACAGCTGCTTCAAAAACCAAAATTAATAAAAATAAATTATTTTGCTAATAATTTTGGGGGTTGAAAAATCGGCAGCCCCCCTTTCATTTGTTGTAATTTATATTTGTTTTAGACTTTTCCTTACTATTTGTTTCTTGAAAATTTTTCTTTTCAAGTTTGATTTCTTGCTTTAAAGTAGTTTCTGTTTAATTTTGAATTCTTGTTTGAGTTATTTTCAGGCCCTTTATAAGTTTTAGTGTACTCTTTAAATTGTTAAGTAATTTTGTTTTGGTTTTTTACCCAATTCCTATTTACTTTTCCTTTAACTGCCGTAGCAACAATATTTTCTCTCAATGCATGTCATTTTCCTCAGCTCCACAAATTTCAGTACCATACCCCTCCCTTTGAACATACCAACCAATTTCATATTCACACCAACCGTGTCTTTTAAGTCATATGATCCATGAGTCTAGTTCTAGGGGCAGGCAATATACATTGTTGGGCCAAACAATGTTTTGTTTTGAATGGGGTCTTCTATCGTGTTTAGTCGGGGTTTTGAACATACTAAAGTATGATTTTTGATCATGTTACCCTACTAAAACTGCTGAATAGTGGGGTGTCCCTATTAAAACTATTAAAAATGTTAAGTAGTCAAAGTATTCATCGGAATACATTCCGAGTTTTTGCTTCTCATCTTAGGGGCAAGTCCTTTTTGGGCAAATTTTATCAATAGAGTGGGATCTGGAGTTTCACAGAAGTTATTCTAGGTAACTCAAGTATTGGCACTACCCGTGTGTTAACGATCTTTACTTAGTCATCGTTGTTCTTCGTAGTGGAGGTTACAGTAACTAAACACAAGAGCACCCTAATCAAGCTTGACCCTTACTTGTAAGTGACACTTGTGAGTGAATCTCACAATAAAAACAGAAAACTAATAATATTAAAAACAGAAAATTAATGATTTGCTATTACAAGGAATTAAATATAAAAAAAAACAATTTTTTTAACGGAAAGTAAGGAGCGGCTTTAAAACTTAAAACGAACAAAAATTACTTCGTATATGAAAGGGGCTGCTTCCTCATCAACGTCTCACTCTTTACGCTAAAGTTTGACTCTTTTTCTTAACTCTACTTTTTAAAACAGTATAAAAAAACTTTATCGTAAAGAGCGGGGCGTTGATGAATAGGCAGCCCCTTTCATATACGAAGTAATTTTTGTTCGTTTTAAATTTTAATACCGCTCCTTACTTTCCGTTAAAAAAACTTGTTTTTTTATTTAATTTCTGAACGTTTTTGAATCAATGCATGTTTTGATTTTGGCTCTCCGCAATAATTAAAACGAAATTTGCATATTTATTTTTTTGGCTAAATGGCTTTCTCATAGTTTTGATCGAATGATTTTGAGAAAAAGGAGCGGGGGAGGAGGCCTAGCTGCCCTCCGATTTTTTGGTTACTTAAAAAGGCAACTAGAACTTTTAATTTTTTACGAATGTTTTTATGAGTAAAAGATATACGTAACTTACAATTAGCTTACGTAACGAACTTCTGTATTCTCATGTTTTTATTACGTATATGAGGGGGTACACCCCCTCTTCAGTACCTCGCTCTTTACACTAAAGCTTAAATTTTGTCCCAATTTCTTGAGAATGACCCCTGAATCACAAAAGTCGTAGTATAAATAGTTGGAATTACTAAAAATACTTTAGCGTAAAGAGCGGGGTATTAGGACGAGGTAAGCCTATCATATGCGTTATAATTTCAGTTCGTTTTAAGTTTTAACGCTTCTCCTTACTTTCAGTTGAAAAAACTTTTTCATAATTATTTTTTCATTGTTTTTTTTTTAAATAATGCTAGAAAATCCTGCGCTCCCTTCATGAAAATTTTCTTCCCCCATAACAAATTCCTCCAAGGAAAGTTCTCCCAACATATAATCCTCAACCAACCCCCCCCCCAACCTAAAAAAAACTGAAAACGTCTGTACACTTCCAAATAACCATTAACTGGTCAAACTTTGTAACTTGTAGCCCCTCCCACGGCGACTGTGGGGGAGTAAGTCGTCCCCAAAGACATAGTTATAAGGTTTTTTGACTACACTGAATAAAATGGATATCTCAGAATTTTGATCCGGTGACTTTTGGTAAATAATTGGCGTTGGAGGGGGCCTAGGTGTCCTCCAATTTTTTTGTCACTTAAAAAGGGCACTAGGACTTTTCATTTCTGTTAGAATGGGCCCTCTCGCAAGATTCTAGGACCACTGGGTCGATACGACCACCCCTGGGGAAAAAAAACAAAACAAAAAAACAAAATAAACGCGCATCCGTGATCTGCCTTCTGGCAAAAAATACAAAATTCCACATTTTTGTAGATAGGAGCTTAAAACTTTTACAATAAGGTTCTCTGATACAATGAATCTGTTGGTGTGATTTTCGTTAAGATTCTATGACTTTTAGGGGTTGTTTCACCCTATTTTCTAAAATATGGCAAATTTTCTCAGGCTCGTAATTTTTGATGGGTAGGATTAAACTTGATGAAATAGATGGGTAGGATTGAACTTATATATTTGAAATCAGCATTAAAATATGATTCTTTTGATGTAGCTATTAATATAAAAATTACATTTTTTTTTAGTTTTACATTTCTACATTACATTACATTACATTAGTTTTACCTTACTACATTTCGTTATCACGAACTGTTTGATAGTATCGCGAGAATAGAAAACAGATTGAATTATTCGAAGCTAAATTATAAGACATTCCATTGAACAGTATTTTGTATATTAAATAACTTATCGCAAAGTTAGTGTTTAGAAAGCAGCCAATGATTGGTCTATAGTGACCAACCTCACTTGTTTCTGAAAAAAAATTAAAACGTTTAGCATTTCCAGGCTGCTTTCCAATCCTTAACAGTAATTTACAGCCTATATAGTTAAGCAGTCACTTAGATCTTATAAATAGAAAGACATTGGACACAGAAGCATGGAATTTTATTCAAAATGCGTTAAATTTAGCCATACAACTATTATGGTATAAAGAAATTCTTATTTCCAGAAAAGTTCATCCTCTGGGGTTAGGAGGAAGGTGATATTAACTGAGAATTCATTTTTTAAATGTATTCGTGATCTATTCCTGAAAAATTCATTAACGTAGCCCAATAGCTATTTGCATTTTTAACTATATTTATTTCTTCTTTCAAATTTGAAATGTCCCTTATGCTTAGGGCTTGTAATCCTCTCCCCAAGAGTGTTCCTTCGAGAGCTTCTCAAGATTGAGATATAAAAGCTCGTCTTAGTAAAAAGAACGTAAGAAACAATGGATTAGATCAAGAAAATGAATACAAGACATTTATTTTAAATGGAGAGGTAAATAAATCACGGAGTGTCAATCAATCAGGGAAGTGCTTCATTTCCTCTTGGAAGCAAGATGAAGTGGAAATCAAATCTCCTTATAAAGCAATCTTCAGCATAGATGAGAGAAGATTAGGCTTTTTCCTTTGTTGCAATACTAACTTAAAAATGCTGACGGAAGGACCTCTCAACGATGATGGAATGATCAACAAGAAAAAAAGCAGCTCCAAGTTGTATTCTCGGAGCTTTTGCGTATTGAACACACCCGGTGTTCTGATTATGTTCAATTTTACCGGTTTTGTAGTATCAACTAGTCATTAGAGTATTTCTAAGTAAATTCTCCACCAAATACTAGATGGCAGTGTCATCATTAGAAAAATTATCCCTTCAATACTTTTGAATTTTGTAAGAAATAGTGATATATAATCTATTCATTCGGATAATCAATAAAATTTAATAGACCTTCCCACAGCCGTACTGTGTTTATGTTTGGGGTTTTATTTTGATCAAAAGATCAAAAAGTTTTGGTTTCATGAGATTTTCCACAAGAAATTTTGATGGCTTTGTTTAATAGGAAGAATATACTATAGATACGAAATAAAATCATTTTAAATAATCTTCGTACATGTTCTCGCTGTGGACAGAATCGAGCCTTAGGAGAAAAATGATCACGTTGAATACCCACAATAAAATTCGTATACAAGCAATCATGTCCATTCTGTCTATGTATTAAATAATTTTTTTTACTGAAAGTAAAGAGTGACATTAAGACTTATATTTCGTATATGAAAGGGGCTGTCCCCTCCTCAACGCCCGGCTCTTTATGTTAAAGTTTTTTTTGTTTCAAGAAGTAGAACTGTGACAAAGAGTCGAACTTTAGCGTAAAGAGTGAGGCATTGAGGAGGAGACAGTCCCTTCCATATGTGGAATAATTTTAAGTTTTAATATCGCTCCTTGCTTTCAGTTAAAAAAACTTCTTTTTTTTTGTAATTTGATTTCTGAACGTTTTTGAATTAATGCAGGTTTTGATTTTGGCTCATCTTACATGACTAAAAACGAAATATGCATATTAATGTTTGCTTTTTTGGCTAAAGGCTTTCTCAAAGTTTTGATCGGACAATTTTGATAAAAATGGGCGAGGGAGGGGCCTAGTTGCCGTACAATTTTTTTGTCACTTAAAAAGGCCACTAGAACTCTTAACTTTATTTACGAACGTTTTTATTAGTAATAAATATACATAACTTACGAATTTACTTACGGAACGAACTTCCATTTCCGTATATTGTTATTACGTATATGAGGGAGTTCACCCCCTCGTCAATAACTCGCTCTTTACACTAAAGTTTGAATTTGTTTTCCAATGCTTTAAGAATGACCCCTGAATCACATAGGCCGTTTAATTGGAATAAATAGCTTTTTTTAAATTACTAAAAATAGCATAAGGAGCGAGGTTAGTTAGCATTTAGTTAGCGCTTTTATTCACTTACCCAGGTAAGTTAAGCTACCCAAATGATCGATTTTCTCATCATCTAATATCACCTCTTCTCTCTTATTTCTTTTTAGTCTAAGTGACACAATGCACTGAGTGCTAGTTTTTTAAACCAATCATTTCACTCTGAACTCCAGAAACTAACGAAAGATTTACTCATTTCACCAATTTTCCTAGGACAGTCAAATGATTAGCATGATCTAAGGTTAGGATATTTTTACCTTCCCATTTGATTCCACATTTTCATGTAGAATGAAGAATAGAACCTCAATCACTTGCGCAAGGTAGTAAACCCTTCAGTAAAACCTTTCACTAAAACGCTTCTGTCCGTTAAAACACAAATCAAAATCCGTTCGTAATCTATAAAAGGGTCTTATGATTCAGGTCCTACCAAGTATTTGTCTATGAGTGAAAAGCTGGTGGGTATATCCTCTCCCCTGCTCAAGGCCATCTGGTCTACTTTTAAAAATTGACCAGAAGCATCTCTTAGTGTAATAAGTATTATCATGCTAGGTAATTTACTTCCTTTGAAAGTTGAGCTATTGCACCTGTACATACCAAATTCATTCTTTTTTTTTCTTACAATTGGGATTAAATGATGTTTTCCAAAAGCTACTAGGTAATTCCCACCCTTCAAAAATCGAAGTTATAATCTTCAATTGTTTATATCCAACTTTATAACCACAAAATTTTAGAAACTCATTGACCTGATTATTTTTAATTATCAGTATTTTTATTTTTTAAGTATTTAATATTTTTAATTATTTTATTTAATTAAACTCACTGAACTGATTATTTAATAATCATTAATTATTTTTTATTATTTTTAATTATTAATTCTTTTTAATTCCATTTGAACTGCTACTGAAACTTATTCGTTCAAAGTAGAGAAATCCGATTGCATTCAGATGCGAGAGTATGGAAGATGGAATAAATATCCTTTTACTTCCAAACTCTTTAAAAGATTTCGGTTATTTCTATATCGTTCAACTTTATGAAGGTTTAACAAATTCTCAACGTTATCTGCTCATCTCTTTCTAAGGCCTTCTTTATCATTAATTATTCAATCATAATAGTTTCTTAGCCTGTATTTTATTTTAATTAATATAACCTATAGCAGACGATGAAAATACGTTATATATGTTTGTATATATTCTATAGAAATTACACAAATATATGAGAAATATATAAAGAAATACACAAATATATGGGTATGCGTACAACAATATTTAGTAGAAACCCTGTCTTATGCTTTGTATATACGTGAAAGACCATGCTGGATTTATTAGAGCATAAGTTTTTATTTCATTTTTCTTTTTTTTATAGCCTGATGCGTTTAATTTTTTTGCTTATTTTCTTTAAGCTAATTTTGTTTTTGTTTTTCCGTGTCGACAAAACCTCCTGAATATAAAGCCAAAACAACCGGACTTTCATTATGATTTCTTAGTAATTTTCGTCTTATTAAAAAATTTTACTGTTTTATTGTGTACTTTGTTTTCAATTGCAAATGAAAAGGCAGTGCGGTCTAAAAAATATGTTATTAAGTTGTTAATCCACAAATGTTAATCCACAAATCTTTGGATTAAAAAGATACAGAAATTGAAAAATAAGATAAAAGATATTTGAAAATAAAATGGAAAACATAAGAAAAAGAAGTATAGGAATATTATAAATATGTTAATCTAAAAAATATATATGCTCTTTATTTAAAACACTGATGTCCTGCAAGCAATCATAAGTTAATGATGTCCTGCAAGTTTCATAAGTTAATGATGTCCTGCAAGTTTCATAAGTTAAGTTTGTTAATAAGAATAAAACTTAACAGAATACATACATAGAAATATAACATGGGAAATGAAGTCTTTCAGGTAAATCTTCTAGCCTGCCCATGAACTTGCAAAGACAAGTTGTCATAGAGGCATGCGAGTAATAAAGAAAACAAATATTAACAGCGGTTATAAATAATTTCTTAGACCACACTGCTTTTCCATTTACGAAAAAATAATTGAAGAAAAAACGGGTTTAATTTTTATAAAGCAGTGAAAAAAATAAAATCTAAACTACACTTTAGCTAACAAAAATAAAAATACTCCGAATATTTCGGCCCCACGTCCGGGAGCCTTTCTCAGCGGAAAAAAAAGGAGAAAATTACACACCAACAATTTAAGACTTTTTTTAAGACATTATAAAAATGCCACGACAACTAAAACACCACAAAAAAATTATAAACAATAAAATAAATAAGAAACAAAACTCACATTATAAAACAAACACTCCCGCACTGACTGTAACTTAAGAAAAACTAAAGTAATTGAATAAATTGACACTTTCCTCTGCCACAATCGGTGTATAAATGGGAATCTATTAAAAATGAAAATTATAAATTCTTGCAACAATACGAAAAGAGGTCACCCAACCCCAAATCCAATCAAGATCTTTCAGGTTAATGAAACATGTTTCATTAACGCGCCATTGTAGTTGTGTCCCTGTGTCCCAAATGTGAATATAGATAGATATATAATGTTTTTAACTACGTAAAACTTACGAATATACAACATTCTTCGCTGTCCCATTGTCTGTGCATATAAATAGATTGTCAGGTTTACCGACTCTTGAACATGCAACATATAATTGTCCATGGGGACAAAATCTGTATTCAGATCTATACCTCATTATTCTAATGATTGCCCTTGATCTTTGTTGATGGTTATTGCTAATCGAACATTCCCTGTGTCCCCGTCGTCATTTATATATCCCCCTGTGCCCCCCGGCGTCCCCATTGTAGTTGTTTCCCGGTGTCCCAGTCTGTAATTCTTCGCTGTCCCATTGTCTGTGCACATAAATAGATTATCAGGTTTCCCAACTCTTGAACATGCAACATATAATTGTCCATGAGAAAAACAATCCGTATTCAGATCTATACCTCATTATCCTAATGATTGCCCTTGAGCTTTGTTGATGGTGATTGCTAATCAAACATTCCCTGTGTCTCCGTCGTCATTTATATATCCCCCTGTACCCCCCGGCGTCCCCGTTGTAGTTTTGTCCCTGTGTCCCGGTCATCATTTGTGTCCCGGTGTCCCAGTCTGTAATTTCTCTTTAAGTGTCCCGGTCGTCATTTATATTCCCTGTGTCCCGGTCGTCATTTTTGTCCCGGTGTCCCAGTCTGTAATTTCTCTTTGAATGTCCCGGTCGTCATTTATATTCTCTGTGTCCCGGTCGTCATTTGTGTCCCAGTCTGTAATTTCATCAGTTGACAAACATAACGTCAGTCGACAAACAACTTCATGACGACAGAAAGCTCAATCCTTATAATGACGTCAGTCAACAGACACATACAAACAACTTATCTATCTATATATATAAAAATAAGTTGTCTGTGTGTGTGTGTGTCTGTCGAGTGACGTCATGTTTATGTGTCGACTGACGTCATGTTTTCGACTGACGAAATTACAGACCGGGACATCAGGACACAAATGACGACCGGGACACCGGCACATAGGGAATATAAATGACGACCGGGACACTCAAAGAGAAAGCGACCGGGACACAGGGAATATAAATGACGACCGGGACACAGGGACACAACTACAACGGGGACGCCGGGGGGCACATGGGGATATATAAATGACGACGGGGACACAGGGAATGTTCGATTAGCAATCATCATCAACAAAGCTCAAGGGCAATCTTTAGAATCATGAGGTATAACTAAAAAAAAGGTAAAAAACTAAAAACTGAAAAAAAGACCAATTCAAAAACGAATGTATATACAGACCGGGACGCCGGAACACAAGACACCGGGACACAAGGAATATAAATGACGCCCGGGACACTCAAAGAGAAATGACAGACTGGGACACCGGGACACAAATGACGACCGGGACACAGAGAATATAAATGACGACCGGGACACAACTACAACGGTGACGCCGGGGGTCACAGGGGGATATATAAATGACGACGGCGACACAGGGAATGGTTGATTAGCAATCACCATCAACAAAGCTCAAGGGCAATCAATAGAATCATGAGGTATAGATCTGAATACGGATTGTTTCCCATGGACCATTATATGTTGCATGTTCAAGAGTCGGTAAACCTGACAATCTATTTATATGCACAGACAATGGGACAGCGAAGAATGTTGTATATTCGCAAGTTTTTCGTAGTTAAAAACATATATATATATATATATATATATATATATATATATATATATATATATATATATATATATATATATATATATATATATATATATATATATATATATATATATTCACAGGTGGGACATAGGGACACAACTACAATGGCGCGTAACTAATATGGCGCGTAACGACTTACGCGCGCGGGGGGCTTGGGGGGTCGCGAAGCGCCCCCACCAACTAGTTGTTGGGGTGGCGCGAAGCGCCACCCCAACAGCTAGTTTATATATATATATAGATAGATATTCCAATTTGTGCTACCTCACCTCAATTTTAAAGAGGGTATCTCCATTTTTTAACAGATTATCTTAACAAAGCTTCAATTTTTCTAAATCATAGAAATATCTCATAAGCCAATCGCTTCAATTTTTCAGTAATCTGTCTGACATCAGGTTGCAACTTCAGTTGTCCTCAAGAAATCTTTTTTTAACCGATACGATTTGGCTTTTATCTTGTTTACTAATAATCTTTAGTTGAAAGAATAATCTGAGGGCATTTTTATTATACTACGTTAAAGAAAAGGTCTGCTGAAAAGTTTTGGAATTTAGTTTATTTTTGCAAGATTGCTCATATATTGCGGAATGTTTTTCTTTTGTTGATTTCAAAAATAACTTAAGCTTCTGTCTTAATTTAAATTTATACGTCGGATAATTTTTTTATCGATTTCCTTTTACTCACACAAAATTTGTTATGGGGAGAGCTGTAAAATCAAAAAAGTGTTGTTCCAAAACATTCTCCAAAACATTCCAAAACATTTTGACAAAACATTCAAAACATTTTGTTTTCCAAAACATTCCAAGCCTTTAAGTTCTGAAAAAGGGTATTATATTGGAAGATTTGTAATGGCCAAATAAATTGTGAAAAATCACGTTCCAAACGTAAATCAATACAACTAAAGCCAGTTTTTTTTTATTTGGGCAGTGATTTTTTTTCTCTTTGCATAAACTTTCAAAATCACGAAGTAAAACTTCGTGGGAAACGAAACTTTAAAAATATAATTTTGAGAACAATTAATACATCAAAGGAAATCGCTTTTAATGCTGATTTTAAGCTTGTTAAATTCACTGAATTTAATGCTGCCGAGCAAAAGCTGCCCATCAAATGTTGGCATCGAATCTGAGAAAATTTGCCCAATTTTTAAAAAGGGAAGAAACGTTCCTAGAAGTTCTGCTTCATTCCTAAATTTTCTTTCCTAGAAGAAAACTGATGGATGCTTTTGTTTTGTTGTTTTTCAACCCCCCCCCCCAGGGGTCATCATATCGAACCAATGGTCCTAATATATCAAAAAACGCTTACTGAAACAGAAATTAAGCCTAACAGGTTATAGGGCCCTTTTTAAACGATCAAAATGATTATGTCACGGGAAATGGATGTCTTCTGCTTTTTTATGGAAACAAACTATGATTTTGCCCCAAAGAGGACCAAATTACTATCGGTTCAGAATTTTAGGATGGTCGACCAATTTGGAATTATCAAAAAAGGTGCACTGAACCTCCCAATGCAACCTCCAATGAACCTCCCAATCCCACAATGCAATACTGCATTGTGGTGCATCTGATTCTGAAAAGTGACTTAGCCTATACAAGACTAATGGTTAATATGGTCATGCTTAAATGGCTATGCTTTAATGCTTAAAATGGTCACAAACTTATTAATGCTTAATTTGCCTAAGCTGACTCAGTTGACCGTTAATGATATGAAACTTTGTACTGAATAATTTTGAGCCATCTATTATGGTGGAGGGGTGGTGGGTCATTTTGTAGGTAGGGGTAGGGGAGTCATATGCCTAAAAGAGCACATTTCAATGCCCTGATTGTCTAATTCTTTATCAACATACAAATAAATATACAAAGGGGTATCCTTTTACATTGTGACAATGTTTTTCTATGTAGCATAAAATATTAAATTCACATACCTACCGTCACAAAGGTGAAAAGGTAAGGTGGAATATCGCGAGCCTCGCCGAAAATTTCCTGATGGGGTGGGGCCTGGGAAGTACAACCAGAAGCTATGTTTTCAGTGATTTTAATGACAATATTCTGTTTCTTTATGGATATACAATGTTTCGAAATATTTAAACACAAGTATACAGTGTGTTTAAACATATGTCATAATTAATCTAGAATGTCTATAACATTTAATAACTAGACATCCTGCTTTATTGTATTTTCAACTTTTGAATTTTGTGCCTCAAATTTTCTGACAAAGATTTATTTGCTAGAGACAATTTTAGCTAGCGACTATTTGTTATTTGATAGACACCCAAAAATTTCCTCGGTCGTCTGTGGCGGAAATAACGAGTTTAATCCTTTGAGATACTATGACTGCTTGAATTCAAACTCACTGCTAAATCCAATTGAAGCATTTCAAATCGAAATAAAACTCCAACTTGAGCAAAACCAAAGGCATAATTAACCGCACGTTTTCTGTATCTCAGGTCAAGTTTCTATTTATCAACTATTTTATTCATTAAAGTACCTTGGTAATATAAGAATGTTCTTTATTAACTCTGTAAATTATTTTAAATCTTTTACTGCATAGGCAGTATTAGAAATATAATTAATATCAGTATTAATAGAAACGTAATTAGAAATAAATTCGTAGTCAGTGATCTTCTTAGTTGGAAGTATCTGTAGGTAACATGCTCATAAATGAAATTTTTTAAATCAGGACGAAATTAGGATTGGTTTCTAAATCCTTAATTTTAAGAAGTATTTTTTAGATCTTGATATCAAACAAATAAAAAAAAATCATTTATTTAACCTGGAAGTTACGAACCGCATTACAACTGAATGCGAAAAGAAACTATTTCGTATATGGTAATTATTCCTTATTTATTCCTAGTTTAATTGGCTCAGTCTTTTGAAAATTGGTTTCAAGCCTATTCTTGTACCCTGAACTCTCAGAACTTCTGAAAATTTAATCATTTTTCTAACATCGACTCATGTCACCAATATATGTCTAATAGAGTTATACCTTCTCATTTGATACCATCAGTCTTCTCTTATAGCCTATGTGTGTCCAGATATTTCTCAACTATTTATCAAAAAGTAAAAATTTGGTTGGCGCATCTGTCACTTCCCAAAACCACTTTTCTCTAAAAAAAAAAATCGTCAACACCTTATCTTTGTCTAATAAGTATAATCATGCTAATTAATTTTTTTTCTGCTGAAATCAGCCTAATATCTCTGTAATTACCAAGCGTTCTCTTATCATCTTTCTTAGAAGGGAATTTAATTCCAGTTTTCCTAAAATTACTTGGTACTTCTCCCTTTTCAAAAACACCAATCTTGAAACTAATTGATCATGCTGTCAACCACCTGAGGCTTTGTCTTTAACGGAAACAGGACATGAAGATAGAACTTGGCTTCAAAAACACTACAGGTTGTGAAGCATATCGCTGAGACATGCAAGTCATGCAAATCTTGGAGACTTTCTAAGAGTTACATAAAACAAAAGAAGAGACTTACCATAGCAGAAAAAGGAAAACAAAAAATTATAAAATGCTTTAGATCATCCTTTTTTCCAACGCCCGTTTATTAGCTAAATAATATTTCTAAGCTAAAAAATATTTTTGATGTTGGGGTAAAAAAAGACAGATTTTGATCAAATGGAGTATGTTGGCAGTGACAAAAGAAACGAAAATTTACAAGAAATCAAAAATCTAAAAATTCCTTTCAACAGAAATAAGGATACATTTTTGAAGCCCTGAAAAAATCAAAAAAGAAAATTTTAGCTTTGAGAGCCTTATTTTTAGATTCTTTTCAACCAAAGTACGTCGAAATAACGTATTTTGTAGAAACAGAATCTCTCAAAATGCTTACACCCAAACGATAAATAAGAAAACCGTTTAAACATTTTTCGGTTTATAACAAGGGCTTGCCAGATTTAGTTTTAGCATCGACCTGCTGAAAAACATTTGTGGCAGTTACTAATATATTCTTGGGAATTTCATCTGATAACTTTGTTGAGATATATCTTGCTGTACATTCTGGAATCTTTGTGCAGTTAATAAAATATTGTATCAGGATTGGGGACATCTATATGATACCATTATTATAATTTATGTTATTTTTATGATTTAATGTTATTGTTGCCAAACAAAATTTTTTAGAGGCTCAAATTATATAGGTTTATCAAACCTATATGTCTCAAATTGACGTTTTTCTTATAAATGGATTTAACGACATAGTTTCTGGTAATAAATATTTATAATTTTTTAAGTTTCCAATTTTTTTCAGATTATATGGTTCACAGCGCTGTTTCCCTATTTTGTCCTGATTATACTGCTATTTAGAGGAATTACCTTGGAAGGGGCTGGGGAAGGACTTCTGTACTACGTTAAACCTGATTGGTCAAAGCTGGCAACCTCGGGGCCATGGATTGATGGAGCAACTCAAATATTTTTTGCTTATAGTGTTGGCACTGGGGCCTTACCAGCGCTTGGATCGTATAATAACTTCCACCATAATATGTACAAGTAAGGATTTTGAAAAGCCAACCAATTGTTGCTTTCCGATTTCGATCGGAAGTATTTAATTCATATAGAGGAATACCTCGACAACTGTGTCTGAGGCAAAGCTTTTTTCGGCTCAGTCTGTGCCCGAGGAACGTCATAACCATGCATCCCAAAAACAAATTGTGCATTAAATAAAGTGTGAACAACTTATTGTCTATTTAAAACGGTATCTTTTACTGTCTTTGATGATCTAAGGTAGATTTTCATATCTGAAACAGGGATTTTTCTATTCAATACCATAAGGACCTTCAGTTCTTCGTTTTTTGGGAGCAAGCATACCAATAGAGTCGGAGAAGAACAACGACCATCCATTAGGCTCGGCCTCTATGGATATTTTGTCATGAGCGAAATCTCTTATGTAATTCTGAGCTATGTTATGGCTCAAACGTTACCCCCTTGATGGGGCAAACATAGCTAACATAGTACAATTTCAGGTATTACTGCATGAATAGACTGACCTGCGTAAACAAACGAACGGAACATAAGACCTTGCTTGCTTTTTATGAATTTTTTCTTACAACCTCAATCCTGTATGTTTTCAAGCGTCACCCTAAAATCTTCATTATTTTTTTACTGTTTTGAGACATTTGTGCATAATCTCCATGCGATTCCGACCCTTGCTGAAGCTGACTGAAATTTCAGGCCCTGTATTGCAACATAGAGATTAATCCACTTTGGCACCATGCGGCTAGCCTGGCTTCCTGAAATTGCTAAGGAATCAAAAATTGTAACTTTGGACTGTTACTCTACAAAAATTTTCATAACTTAGATTATAAATTAGAAAACCAAATTGTCTCTCAAAATCCCTCCAATACTTCCTTATTTTGGAAGACCTGACTGTTCTGTTTCCAAACTGGAACTTATGAATACATTCTAAAAAATACAAGTTACAAATATAAAAAGAAGTTCCAAAAGTATCGATTTACCAAGTTTATTTCAGAATCACTTTTGAATTTATATTACTAGGCAAACACTTCTCCCACAGGGAAAATTCTCCTAGGCGGTAAAATTAGTTTTGGTAGAAGCAACGCTCATCAAAATTAACTGCTTTTATATTAGTATTACTCCTGTTTATAAGTCGTCCTAATAGATTAAACCAGGCGTAGTTTATATTTGAACTAAGACAAAATTAAAGTACCAAGGACATTAAAATGATTCTCCTCTCCCCAACTTCTTCGTTTGAAGTTGATATTGGTTTCCGTTATATTCCGTTACTTCTTGAAGCTGTTAAATGCTAGACGTTTTTATTTATGCTGAATTTTGACCCAGGTACCTTTTTTTAGTTTTTATTTGACACTCAAAAGTGTTCACAGTAGATATTTCGATTAGGACTACTTTCTTTATTAAAAATTGAGTTTCAAATTTTCCCTAGTGTTTCAAGAGCTACATAGGTGGACAAATTTCCAATTGGTCAATTTAAATATCAAACAATTGAATTTAACTTTTACTGTCCTTAGCACATTAGCCGATGTTTTAAGGATGCAAAGTGGAAAAGAAAGTGGAAACACTGTTTTCAACTATCTCAACACTTTATAATAAGCAATAGCGCTTTGGCAGTAATAATAAAAAAATTCAACTTATTTTTCATCCATAGCTTGCATTTTTAAACTCACCATACTCTTTTGGCTAGTTTAATAAAGTACGCAGTACCTGAACGGGCTTCAAAACACTTCGTTATTTTCCAAAATGTGCTAATTTACTTTTGTTCTTTCATCACGGGATGTCTAGGGGCTAATGACCCACCGTGGGAAATGAGATTGTAAATTAGGCTGAGCTCCCTGGGTATCCGCCCACTTTTTCTTAGTAAGACCTGTTTATAGCTAAGTTATTTTTTACTCAGGAAATTACCCACGAAATGTTATTTTTTTCCCAAAGGAACTTCATTTTGAAGGGTAGTTGTATAAGCATCGGAGGGGATCATTCGAATAGAAACCGGAAGTTCTATTGCCCTTTTTGGCAATTAACCCCCCCCCCATAAATAAATTTCCTGGAGTTTTTCTTGTCGCTCATCGAAACAGTTTGCTTTTACACATAAAGTCCTTTAAAAATCTTATTATGTTTTAATTATTTCCCTAGTTTCTCTAATGCATATGAAAAATCTATTCTGTACCGACAAATATATGTCATGAGCAGTAAAGAGCAGATTCAGTATAATAGTACGATATTTCTTAACACTGCCAAATCAGATAACTCCTGTTACTGCTCAGAGCCATCTAAATCAAGGCTGCACAATTTCTCAGTATTGTTGCGCGTTGACTTGATGCAAAAATGTTCTAAGTAGAAGTTTTAGAATTTCATAACATCTTCACTTCCTGATTTGTACACAAATTAACAAAGTCTTTTTAGATTCAAAAACGATCCAAATCCTGACTCTGTGCAAAAGAAGCTCAGTCCTGATTGGAAATAGGATTATTTTATTTAGGATTTATTTTATTTTTATTTATTTTATTTTTATATTATTATTAGTATATTATTTTATTTTTATTTAGGAAATTTAGGCTCAAATTTCCCGCAAACTTCAAATGTCAGCCCCATACATCAGCTCTTAAGTCTATGGATTAAAAAGATACAGAAATTGAAAAATAAGATAAAAGATAATTGAAAATAAAACGGTAAATATAAGAAAAAGAAGTATAGAAAAATAGATAAATGGGAAACATATATTGAAAAGTAAAATTGACAAAAGCCTTTAAAGTAAGCAGGCCAAAAGACTCCTGTCTCATCCAAAATTCTTGCATTTTTAAGGCTTTTCTTTATCTTTTTGTAACTCCACCTACTACTTGAGTTGGTAATTCCATACACGTCAATGGAAGATTTTGCCTATTTCCCCTCCTTCCCTTAGATTAAGGAAGTCTTCCTTTTCTAGGAAAAATACTTTTTCTGTTTTTTTTGAAAAATCTAAATAGACACAAAATAATCCCTCCCTACACTCAAAAAAGGCCCCCGCCCCTGCAGTTTTAGGAACTGACGCCCTTTTATTTAATCAAAATATTAAGCTACATATAAGAATACTGTTATTAAACGACAAAGGGTTTATATGTAGTAATAAGCAGTAATAAAAATTAATACTTTACTATGCTCTATTTTTTAGAGACGCTGCTATTACCTGTTTTATAAACAGTAAAAAATTAAATCAATATTAATATTAAATAATTATTAATAAATATTAAAAATTTTGTAAGCAGTGAAAAAATTAATACTTTATTATGCACTATTTTTAGAGATGCAGTTATCACCTGTTTTGTAAACACACTCACAAGTTTACTTGCTGGTTGCGTCACATTTTCAATTCTTGGTCACATTGCTCTAACTCAAGGGAGCACAGTAAGTGATGTCGTCAAAAGTGGACCTGGTTTGGTGTTCTTAACTTATCCTGAGGTCGTATTAAAACTTCCTGGATCCCCAGCATGGGCCATTATCTTTTTCGTCATGCTTTTGGTAAGAGAAACGTTTTGTTTCTTTAACTCCTTCTGTATTACTTAAAATAATGATAATAATTAAGATTAATAGGTACTCCAGCTAAAGTTTTTGAAATTTTGTGTAGATTATGTTCTGTTGATAAAGGTTTGGTAGCGGGATATGATGTTAGTACTAGCAGTATAGGGCAAAGATAATCAATTATTTAATAAATTTTGCAAATCAAGAGGATTTGTAAAATAGAAAAATTTATTAATTAACCTCAGTATTACACAGCATAATAATAATTATTAGACTGAACATATTGTAGATGAAGTCCTAAAAGTTTTTTCTTTATCATATGGAAAACTATTCAAATAAAGTATCAGTCACAGCTTAGATACCAATATACAGTTATGAAAACTCCTATCTTCCCCATGAGAAGCTTTCGGTTCAGAGCTCTAAGCTGTGCTGCCAGTTTCCTGTCTCCAGCCGCTAGTATCGCTACCGCGCACTGTGTCCCAAAGCTAAATCGAGTTTTCTTAACTGTATATGTATCTCGGCTTTATGTATATGTAAACTGTGGTCTTGGTGTTCAATAATTTCTTAGCAGTAGCACACTAGTAGTATCAAAGAAGACCAATTAGCTATATAGGAAATTATGTAAAGTTTAAAATAAAAGGAACTTAAAATAAAAGAATATTAATTTAAATATTCGTCACCAGGAATTTTTCCAGTCTAAGTTGTTGCAAAAATTTTGATTTCAATTAACCTCAAAATGATATGGCAAAGGTTTTGTTGAAATGATTGATACTGACCCGCATTTTGAAGCCAGAATATTCTTACCTATGTTAGATCCTGCTGCATGTTTATCAAGTTCAATAGTCAAACTGCCATCAGACAATAGTTAAATGAAAAAGTAAAGCGCGGTTTAATACTAGAATTGGTCCTCGGTCATAATTATTTTCTATTTTCCGTGCAGATAGGCTTCCTAGAGACATATCCCAGATATAAATAAAGTACCAGGAGCCCAACAGCTTCGCCGCTGGGCCCCAGCGCTTAGCACGCGGCAGGCTTCTATATGAGGATTCTCATTGTCGCTTGTCTTCTAGCCACAGAGAATTTGATACAATTTGCTATCTTTTCATAATGTGGTCTTTTCAAAAATATTTCATTATTAAAGAAAGTCTGATTTCCCACAACGATATCTACTAAGCTTCAGGCTTATGGTTTTCTTTTTTCAAGGTTTTTGACTTGTTGCAATTCCTTGCTAAAATACGTACAAATATTTTGCAATTACCAGCCCCGGACTCCGGCACACGGCACGCGGCAGGCTTCTAAATATTTATTTTTGTTGTCGCTCGTCTTCTAACCGCAGACAATTTGCTATCTTTTCATACTAAAGTCTTTTCAAAGATATTTGATTATTAAAGCAAGTCCAATTTGTATCAATGATTTCTACTCAAAACTTTTGATTTTCTTTGTTAAGTTTTTTGAATTGTTTTAAGTCCTTGTTGAAATATGTAGAAATATTTTTGCAATTACCAATTTTTTTTCTTTGAGCAATTTAATGTCTTTTCCTACGGAGTCTGTTTAAATATATTTGATTATAGAAGCAAGTCCAATTTCTAACAACGATATGTACTAAGCTTACAAATTTTGATTTTTCTTTTTTATGGTTTTTGAGTTGTTGTAATCCCTTGTCAAAATACAGAATCATCATATGCAATAATAGAAAATTTTTGATTTTTATGCCTTCCTACTGACATTATATAACTGGTTTGCGTAGCCTTAGCTATAAGGTTTTGCAAATTTTCGAGAAGTTAATAATGCCTGAATTATTTGATAAATGATGTATATCCACATATCAATTAGAGTTCCAGGAAGGAATAGTATACGCTCATGCACTGACAAAGCTATCATTGGTTTTTATTGACGCTGATAAATTGGGAGAGTAACTTGTCCTAGGGAGCCATGATGTCAGCCGTGCTTGTGACTGGCAAAATTGTGGATGAGTATCTGTGTTATACTTTTTATGATGTTTATACTCATCTAATCGTCATAGTTAGTTTGCCTGATGGAATGATTACAGAGATAGTCATTTCTGTTTGCCGTGGTGTAAGGCAAAGTGCCCTTACCCCAATCAAGTTTGATAGCTAGGTTTTGGGCCCAAGCAGTTTCCTCTTGTGTATTGGAAGGGATTGATGTATCTCTTGTTGCTTATGCGGATGATGTTTTCAACCCCAGGCCAATGATACTGGCATTCGTGTTATTCATCTTGGGGCCAACTCCCGAAAGATTTAAAGCTAATCTTGACGGGTATCCGTTGCTCCTAAGCCAGAAATAAAGTATATTGGCCTTCCAATAGATGCCTCTTTTCAAGCAACTAGAAAGTTTCTCACATGTCATTTTTATAACCAGACGTCCAGTGCCCGTGGCAGCATAGTATCTAATAAACTTTGTTTTAGTCACCGGCTATTATCTTAATTCCATAACGCATATGAACTTCCAATTTTTTAGTACCTTGCACCTTTTTAACGTACTCTCTTGTCAATGGAAATAGAACCACTCTGGCAATTTTACTTCCGGTATGCTAAATGTCTCCTCGGCCTCCTACCTTTCCAAAGAGTTCCAAGCAGTTTGCTCTTGTGTATTAGAAGGGATTAATGTATCTCTTGTTGCTTATGCGGATGATGTTTTCAACCCCAGCCAAATGGTACTGGCATTTGAGAAAAAGTCTTGTTATTTATCTTGGGGCCAGCTCCCAAAGGATTTAAAGTTGATCTTGACCGAGTATTGGTTGCTCCTAAGCCAGAAATAAAGTATCTTGGCCTTCCAATATATGACTCTGTTTTAGCAAATAGAAAGTTTCTCAAATGTCATTTCCACAACCAGAAGTCCAGTGCCCACGGCACCATAGTATCTAATAAGCTTTGTTTTAATCACCGACTACTAGCTTAATTCTATAGCGCATATGCACTTCAAATTTTTTTGTACCTTGCACCTTTCTGACGCACCCTCTTGCCAATGGAAATAGGACAACTCTGGCAATTTTACTTCCGGTATGCTAAATATCTCCATGGCCTCCTACCTTTGTCAAGTAATTCTTGGGCAAACAGGTGATATGGTATTATAGGCCCCGAGACTGCTGTTGGCTGATACATTGAAGCTTATAATAGAAAAATTAATAAACACCCATGAAGTTCTGGGAGCATATTTCCAAGTCGTAGTTTTCACAATTTTTCTAATAAAGTATTCTACTTTCATTACATTTTTTGTCCTTAGCATTAACCAAACTTCACTTCTTGAGTGTGTTTTATATAATAGACAAGTACCCGTTTAACTGACAACAAAATATATTCTGAATATTTCCTTTACATTTACTATATTGAAAAATTTTAAAAAAAGTTGCTATTGACTCATGTACCATCTGATGAGGTTGTAGTTATGTTATTTGTTGTGTTAGTAGTTGATACTAGATAGATAAAGAAATAAATGGAATTAAATCTTAAATTTTGATATGTGAAGCTTTCTATTATTATCAAAATATATTAACAATTCAGTTTTTTTTCATTTGTTCTTTCATATCATCTTGATTATTATATTGGTTTATTTTTCGTTAATGAATTGAAAAGTTAAAACACGCTGTTAAAAGTATGCACAATTCTTGAACTCATAAAATTTTGTGAAAAAAGGAATTGTCCACTGTACAACAATGCTGTTGTGATTAACCAAACATATTGAAGTTGACGAAAAAGCTACCTTTCTCTCCCTACTTTCCATGCACCATAGATTTACATCCTCTACTTTAGAAAAACAACAGATTTTCTTAAAGTCCAATCTTGAAGGGCTTTCAGTAATTGATTAGCCGTCTCGACTCTCCCAAAGGATTCTGGTAATCACTACTGCATTGACGAGTAGGAAGTAAAGCTGTGAATCAGAATAATGGCAAGATAATTACTAGTGTAATGTTGTTTCATCAATCCATTCCCCTTAATTATGGGTGAGAGAAGAAAAAGCCTTTGTTAGTGTAAATAAGATTCAATGTAACAGACGTCAGAAAACTATATGATCAGCTCCAGACACCAAAAGCAGCTATTTCCTGGCGTATACCTGCCAAGGTTTTCCTGTTGAATTAATTAAAACAATATTCAACCCCCCTCCCACTGTTTAGACGAAGTTTTTCTGAAGGAAACAGGGGGACCTGTTGGATTTGGGAAATATATCTTACAAACACTGCTGTAAAAGTAAACCATGTTAAAATCTCCATGACTTAAAAAACCCATTTTTATTGAGAAACCAAACTTTAAGCAATCTTTTTGAAGTGTTTAAACTAAAAATGTTAATTTTCTATCTTAGCCATTATCTGCTCAATATCTTCTAAGAAAATAAATAATTGAATATAAACTGATTTTATTCATAGCATTTGATGCAATCGGTTATCGTTTTTCCTTTAAATTGTACTTCGCCTTTTTGTCTTTGCTTAAATTTTTCTCTTCTAATTAAGGTCTGTTATTCCTTTTGCTATTCATTTCTTGATATTATTTTTCTTCCTCTATCATGTTCTTCTTTTTACATTATCTACTTAAATTACCTCTGACTTTTCTTAATTATTTATGCTGATATATTCACTCTATCCTCATTTCCCCCATCAAGCGTTGCGTAGGAATTATTTTGATTATTATTTATGTATAAGCTTTCAGCCATAACTTAACATTTTTTCAGATTCTTGGAATTGACAGTGAGTTTTGCAATGTTGAATCATTTGTAACCGGACTGGTTGACTATTGGCCTAATCTTCTTCGACCTCATAGGCGGAAATTTACCCTATGCTGCGTTTTTGCAATGTTTATTCTAGGACTTCCCATGGTGACAAAGGTGAGAAAATACAATACGATGGCAAAATTAAATTCCATTCATAGATAGAAGCTTTTAAAAGCTTAAGGTTCTTACAAGTGTTTGCAACCAAAATGGATTACAAAAGAAAGAGAAAAAATAGAGGAAATTATCTTTGAATTAAAATCAACTTGGTGCAAGTGATGAAAAACTTAAGAGCCATGGCTGGTGGAAGGAGATGGAGGAGGGAGGAGTGGGCATTAAAACAGAGTTGCTAATGTTGGCTTATTAAACTGGACTTCTCCAAGAAAAAAAAACCAAAATGATTGCAAAAGAAAATTTCCAGTCATGTTGTAAAAATCTTGCATGGCTTAAGCTTTTTGAAACTATCCTAAGAACGAAATCAAATTAAAAGAGAAAGAAAGAGGAATATGGACAGATGATTGGGCACTATAACGGGGTTACTAGTGTTGACTTATTAAACCGGCCTCATTTATGAAAAAACATAAAATAATAGCAAAACAATATTCCAGGAATGAGGAGTGGGAACTAAAACTAGAATACTCTTGTTAACTTGTTTCACATGGTCTTTCTTTGAAGGTAGACTGATGTAATCGGAAATTTTGAGCATAAACTCATTCATAGGTCTCATATGGGGCTTATTGTTATTTTAATTTATTATTTTTGACAAGATGTGTTTTTAGTTTGAGAATCCCAGTCAAAAAAATCCTCTAATCCTTCGTTATTCTTTTTTTTATGATAACCCCATCCCTCCTGAAATGTCGGGCCTCTCTGTCCACAGAATGAATTCCCGTGTAAGTTAATTCCTGAAGCTGAATGATTTTAAACGTTAACAGGATAATAATTTAGTTTGATAACCATTTTCTTTATTCATTTCAGGGTGGAGCTTATGTATTCCAATTGATGGATTTTTATTCAGCAAGTGGTATGTCTATTTTATGGGTTTGTTTCTTTCAAACCATTGCAATCTCTTGGATTTTTGGAGGCGATAAATTCTGCAGTTGTATTTATGAAATGACTGGAAGAAGGCCAAACAAGTTCTTTTATATTTCTTGGGTGTTCTTAGCTCCTGCAGTCATGATAGTAAGTATTTTGTTCTCCTAAGCATATAGTAAGCTGCTCACTACAGAAAGAAAGATAATTAAGAATGATCAGATTCGTTTCAGCAATCCCAAATATCAGTAAGACATATGATAGAGACAGCTTACTAAACTTTTTAACTGTAGCTAGAAAGCATAAAACATTCAGTAAAAAGCTCAATACAGAAAAAAGCTCCCAAGAAGCCTCAGCTTTGTTTCATAAATCCTTAATCTCTAGAAAGCATATAGTAAATATCAGAGCTGATTAACACATATCCGTTTAACTATAGCCAAAGAGTACAAAGCATGGATTAAACTGCACACTACAGAAAAAAAGTTCACCAAGAAACTTCTGTTTCGTTTCACCGCTCCTAAATTTCTAGAAAGCACGTAGTAAGAATGGCCAACTATAGCTGTTTAAACAGAGCTAGAGAGCATAAAGTATATCGTAAGCTTCTCACTACAGAAAAAGCTCACCAAAGAATGCCTAGTTTTGTTCCACCAATCTTAAATCTCTAGAAAGCCTATAGCATATAATTTAGTCGGCAAACTATACCGGTTTAACTATAGCTAGAAGGCGTACAGCATATAGTAAGAGACTTACTACTACATAAAGAAAGCTCACCGAGATAGTTCGGCTTTGTTTTACCAATCTAAATTCTCAAGAAAACATAAATCAGATAGTATGGACGGCTAATTACAGTCGTTTAACTATAGCTAGAAAGTATAAAGCAGGTTTTTCTTCTCAATCAATTGGACTATCTGTCTTGGCTTTTTCTACAATTAGCCATGACTTGATGCCCCACAACTGTTCCATTTTTAGTAAGTTGCCCATTATAGAAGAAAAACTACAAAGAAAACTCCGCTTTGTTTCATAAATCTTGAATTTCTAGAAAGCATATAGCATATATTATAGACGACTAACTATAGCCGTTTAAGTGTAGCTAGAAAGCATAAAGCAAATAATAAGCTGCTCATTACAAAAAGAAAGCTCACCAAGAAAGCCCTTCATGGACAATTCACTTTACCAATTATAAACCTCTGGTAAGACGAGTATGTAGACTTCTAGTTTTCCAAACTAATATTACTAGTTCGGGGAAAATTCTCTAAGAGCAATTTGCTTGTTTACGAAGAATAGGTAAATTCCAAATTCTCTTATTATAATAAAATTCAGTAGCTCTAAAACAACTTTTACTGAAAAGGATTTGATTTTCAGAAATAATTCAAATTTGAAAGAAATAAAATAAGAATTATTTAGAAATTGTGAAGAATTTGTGACTACTTAGTAATGCCTAAATTATTTATGCTTAAATATATAGTCATAAAAAAAAACAACAACACTAAAAGTCCCACTAATAGAAATGTTTCCCCGAACAATTTTCAAAATACTGTCATAATGCTATCCAGAAGTCTGTCCTTGGTATTTCAGTGTTATTAGCATTGCAATATTTTATTTGTATTACAGTGTATCAGTAGTCTATCAATGCAAAGTATGAGTGCTTTGATCAAGGGAAGAAAACAGAAAAACATACAATTTTTACCGTTATTTCCATAATGTCGAAATGGCTATTTTGAAAAGTACAAAAAAAAATTGAAAATAAAGCTGTGCCATAAATAATCAAAAATTCTAAAGGAACATACTTTGACATCTGCAGCAAATGGGAAATGTTTTAGACTGCTTGGTTAAGGCCTTAATTATTATCATTATTATTATTTCTATTTTAACATTTTTTTTGTTTAGTAATCTTGCACCTCTTCTAAAGTGTATATTGTACTTGTGATGTATAATGCGTTAGAGGAGATACAGAATTACTAAAAGTTATTTTTTAATTTTCAAAATTTCGTTGTTTTAGATGAAATAGAGGTAGGTAGATTTATTCATTACTTTATGTGTGAACAAACAATTCATAAGGCAATCTGAATAAGTCCACCTATACCTTTTTTCAAACGCCATCAAAAAGCTACTTCCAACTGTATGCTGATATACATATATTCTTCCAATTTTTTATTCCAGAAAGTGTTTATTATTGTGAAAAAGCATTACCGTTTAACCCTAAATAAATCTATTGGAAGTAAATGGTATTCTTAGAGTATTCTTAAGAATATCCTCAAAGTTATCTAATTGTTTCCGTTTCAGTTAAAGATAAGAAACGAATACTACTTCCAACTGTATGCTGATACACATATATTCTTCCAATTTTTTATTCCAGACAATGTTTATTATTGTGAAAAAGCATTACCGTCTAACCCTAAATAAAACTATTGGAAGTAAATGGTATTCTTAAAGTATTCTTAAGAATATCCTCAAAGTTATCTAATTGTTTCCATTTCAGTTAAAGATAAGAAACGAATACTACTTCCAACTGTATGCTGATATACATATATTCTTCCAATTTTTTATTCCAGACAGTGTTTATTATTGTGAAAAAGCATTACCGTTTAACCCTAAATAAATCTATTGGAAGTAAATGGTATTCTTAAAGTATTCTTAAGAATATCCTCAAAGTTATCTAATTGTTTCCATTTCAGTTAAAGATAAGAAACGAATATTTTAGACTAATGATATTTTTTTAATCCTAAAATTCCTGGCTTGAATTGTTAATATCGTTTACTAAACTGGGTGTCCTCTAAGGATCCCATTGTTTGTTCTGTGAGGCTGTTAAGAACATTTCAATCATAGTAGTACTCATAGAGAAAACAATAATAAACTAACAACTTTATGTTCAATAAATTCCAAATGGGGTTCTGCCAGGACTCCACGTTTTTTTTTTTTTTTTTTTTTTTTTTTTTTTTTTTTTTTTTTTTTTTTTTTTTTTTTTTTTTTTTTTTTTTTTTTTTTCTTGAAGAAACGCATTACAAGCAAAACAATGAAAAATCTTTGCTATCTCATTCTAGAGAAATATGGGAATAAAATTGGTTGATACAGCTATGGTAGAGTCACGAAATCACCCTCTCGGGTACTCAAGGAAATCTCTTGGTATGTTTGATGTTAGTGATCGTATTAACTATAACTACTTGATGCTAATTAATTAAATACATTTCTAGACCACACGGACTATACATGACCTAATACAAACAAAAAAAAATAATTAAATAGACAAGAAAAACGAGGTTAATGTCAGCAAGTGGACGGAAAAGCGAAAATGACAAAAGCAGGTATTTCGGCAAGGACTTCCGCCAAGCTGTCTTCAGTGCTCAAGAAATAAAAAGAAGAAACATTATCCTTATACTCGCACAAAGTTCACTGCTCTAACAGAAAAATCTCGCAATACTTTCAAGTTTTAATACGTGTCTACTATTTCAGGGAATATTTCTCTTCTACTGCATACAATACACTCCTGTAACATACGGAAAAGATTACAAGTATCCAGAGTGGGCTGAGGTATTAGGTCTCCTTATATCCTTCAGTTCTATGATATGGATTCCTTTATACGCCATATACTATTTACTTACTCAACCTGGAACTATTTTAGAGGTAAGAATTCATGTCTTTTTGTATAAATATTTTGATGGTATCCCTGATGAACAGAAAAGATACTGTTTTTTCTCTTTATTAGTATCATGCTTATTACTGTTATACTTCACATTGTCACTGTCAGACCTAATACCAGGGCAGCCACCCAGTATGGACAAAATCACCAGGTTTTAGCGATTTTTGGTTGATTTAGCGATTTCCTTCAATAATCTTGCGATTTATGTGCTGATTTAGTGATTTTTGTGTTTATTCAGTTTAAAAAATCACTAGACATAGTGATAAATCACTAGCAACCCTGCCTGTACTGCCATAACTCTTTTTCTCAATATGATACACATTGTCATACCGAAATATTGGGTCTAACACTTTAACACTTGTAAGAAGCTTTCCTTAATCTGTTTACTAATCTACTCATCAAAGATCAATCAGAAGGGTGATTCCAGCTATTACCAAGTACGGTGCGTTTGCAGTAACACGGCTTGCCACAGTCCGTTGGCAATTGCACGGCTTGAATTGTAAGCAGTTTAGATTGAACATGTTTATTTCTGCAAAGATAGATTGAAGTAAAGGTGATCAAACTGACTTTTGCGTTAATTGATGAAATTTCTAACTTATATTGTTAAACAAAACGAAATAAAATATGAAAAAACGGGCAAAGTACTCCAAATAGAACAGTAGAAAATAACGAAACCTCCTCTTACTAATAATAATAATAAGAGCCTGAACATTTTGGTTTCACGTCTGAAGTCCCTATCAGTGAAAAAACAAGCAAAAAAGAAAACAAATAAAAAACGGAAACCCAGTTCACATGCAATAGCTACAGAGGAAACAAAAGTAGTACAAATTAGGTTGTTTCGCTGTTATATCAAAATGCAACAAAGAACTAGCAGGGATACAGCTGGTTCTGAAACCGGGCAAAACGAAATAGTCTATTTATTTAAAAAAACAATACATGTTCCCTAGGAAAAGGCATATGTAGTTAAACACAGATCAATAAAACTTTATTGCATTTGATAAATTGCTTGAATCTTCATGCAGTTTATGCAATTTATTAATCACAACAAAGTTTTTATTTAACTGTATTTATTTATGGTTGATCTAATAGTATTTCTGATTCAAACTTTATTTTTTTTTCATACTTCATTATCAAACCAAAAATTAACTTTTGGTTATAATTGGTAATAATTGGTAATAAAATGTCCCTGCAATTACTTTGCACGATATTTGCTATTGCACAATGCACATTTTCATTTAGAAAATTATTAAGATTTGTTTTTTATCGTTAGTGTTTTTTTCCTTTTCTTTATTTTTTTTTTCTTCATTTGTTTTTTTTTAGTTGTAAAATAAGCTTTTGGACTTGAAGCCGAAATCTTTGGTCTTTAATTATCATTTGTAAAATGTTTCCAACTGTTCTATTTAGTTTATTCGGAAAAGGAAAGGCAGTTTGGTGTAGAAAATTATAGACCATATTGCATTTCATTTATATTTAAAATTGCCATTATTATGCATAAAATGTTTGTAATGTTTTCTTTAATTTTATCTAGAAATTGAGGTTTTCCTGGAATGGGAATTCTGAATTTAGGTTGAGCATGACTAAAAATGATAAATCTAAGGTTTCAAAAATAGTATGGCTTTTTTCTTAGCACTTACGTTAATTGAAAATGATGTTTTAATGATATAATGAGTTTGATGAAAATGAAGTTTCGTTTGAAAGAAAGTTTGCAATCAAAACTAAAAAATACAATGTCATAAAAAGCACGTGTTCAGAGATTTTAAATCAATCTGACACAGGGTTTTTATAAATAAATCTGACACAGGCTTGCCATACTTTTGATATTAACTGATATGGCATTAAAATGAAGTTGAAATCTAATATAGAATAAAACTTTTAATTAAGGAGCGATATTATTTTTTTCTGTTTCAATTAAAAATTCTATGTGTGAATATTTTTCATTACATTTTAGTTATAAATAGGAAAGCAGTGATCTATGAAAAATTCATAATTTATTATTCTTATAACTTAATTATTTTGGAATCGTAAGAAACAACTAACTAAGGTGTACTCAAGAAAAGTAATGGGTCAATAACTAAATTAGAAGAAAATATCTTGTTGTCTCATGGTTCTGTTAGAAATCAAATATTTATTTTGATACTTTCGTAATATAATTTCTCTCGGGTAATAAATTTGAATTTTTATAAGAGAATTTCTTTTTCAAAGGGCAAGCGAATCTGTATCTAAGAAGATCAATAGCAGTATTTAATTTCGTAACTATGGATAAGTTCTTCTTTTCAAATTAAGCTGTAAGATGACTTTCTTGAGTTGAATTGCGTGTCATATTTTTTAAGTATTTATATATTTTTATGTATCGTACAAAATTTTCGCAGTTTTTTAACCCTAGGAGGTTTCCATCCAGTCCCTCCCAGGTTTTCTCTTTAGAAAGTTTCCCCTCCAATCTTGGGTTTTTACTTTCTAATTGTGAATAAAAACATGCATTCCCAGGTTCTGTATTGATTATATTGATGATGAGTGTTTCCACTATCTTAACAAAAAAAAGTCATACCAATAAATACATTTCAGTAAAGATCCAGAAAATCGTTGCTCATGATCCCGGACTCCCCAAAAACACAACAACACACCAACAACACAAAATCTTTGGTGGATTTTTTTCCTGAAATTCGAGTAAATTGAAGTATAACCAATAAGTGTTTTGACAAATAGCCATACAAACACAACAACGTATATTACACCAAATACGCGAAATAAACACAGGTATTTAACCGCACATGAACATAAGCACACATCATAGACGGCAATATACAGCAGTCAGTGATTAAAAGCTGCCTAAGAGAGGCAGAAAAAAAAATGAGATATAAAATCTTAATTTTGAATTTATCCATTCAAGATAAAAACCCAACCGGTGTTTTGTTTTAACAGTTTTTTATTTTATCTTTCTTTTTAATTTGTGATTCTGAATACTAACATTTAATTTTAAAGTTTTAAATTTATTTTCTTTACTGTTTGTAGTTTGAAAAATTTTTCGAAAGGCTATGTTTCCCCGTCAACTTGCCTTTTTTTGGAAAGGATTTTTGTCTATGAGGGAACAGTTCGTAGGAACGATATGTAAGTAGGAAGCAATCCAACCCAAACAGTCCAAACAGATAAAAAGAGGAACAGCTTGTAAGACACCTCATGACTCGCATTTTTCACTCTTTTTAAGGGCTTAAAATTTCCCACGACAAAACTCCAATCTAAAATTCAACAGAGCCAAACCTAAAATCTTAGAAATTCAATCAGTAATTTTAAAGCGTGGTTATTTGTCTATAACTAATAGTATTTTCTTTGATTTATGAAAAAAAAGAACAGAAGTAAAATACTGAATTAAAGCACCTCCGCGCTTTGCTCAAAACAACAAGGTAGTGACCAAGACATATTTTCACTTGTGTCCGATGTAAACCAAGAGAGTGGAGGACATTCTTTACCATATTAATGGCTAAGTAGTCTAATTTTTGGGTTAAAATGGAATAGTTGTGGCCATCAAGCCATGGCTACTTGTAGAAAAGCCAAAAGCGATAGTCCAATTGCGTGAGAGGCAAACCTGGCATTAGTCCCCCCCCCCTTATTAGGATTGTATAAGTGTATTTTTTTTATCTCAACTTTAACGTCTTCCCTTATTGCAGAATCTTCAGAATGGTATTCTACCTCGTATTAAACATCGTGGTAAACCACCAAAAGCTGAGGCATCCCAGAACATCCCTCTTTCGGAATCAAAAGCTGTTTTTATATACCACGATGCAACATAACGTAGTACAAATATGTCTGTAGCGTATTTGCTAGTAGGTTAATGTACTTATTGTACTATATATTTGTATTAGATTTTGATGATAATTCGATAAGATTTTGACCAAAGTGAAAAAGAGGGGCTATTTTAGAAAAGTTACTATGGATAATAGTTTCAAACATGAAAACCATTCAGGTATACTTCGTATTTCGTCATTTTTCCTGTCCAAAAATTATACAGTAAACCAGAATCATATTTTGATTAGGAAAGCCTATCCGGTTTCTTATTTTAAATACGCTTAAGGGATGATACGATTGGATCAAGGAAATACGTCACGGTTGAAAACCAATAAAACTAAAGTTTGCTTTGCACAACAGGACCACAAGAAACTAGTCCTTCTTTTTCTCTTTGTTGTAACTTATCAATATAATTGTAATTTACTTTTGTAGAAATTAGTTATTCTTAGGTTTTATTATCAGTTTACGAGTTTTAAATGTAAAATGAAATATAATAATAGTTTTCAAAGATATTAAAGAATTTTGTGATACAAGATATTTTGTTTGGATTATTTCATTTTTGCGAGTTGTAGTTTTCCTTGAACTAGCAATACAATAGATGTATAAACAATATTTAAGTAAAACTCATTAAACTGCAAATATTACCTGTATAGCCTCTCGCTTTTGCTTTTTGACAACCAGGTTTTTGATTCACTTCAAATCTTCAGTTTGACAAAACAAAACTTTGCCTCCAAGACTCTTAAGGACGATTAGATTTTACTTAAAAAGTAATTTCCTTGAAAAAAAAATATTCTTAGAAAAAGGTAAAAAACAACTTCATCTTCCTAAAAATTATATCCAAGAACCAAAAAACCTGCATTACTGCAAGTACAGCGGCTCTAGCTTTCCATCAATTCCGAGAATCCTTTCCTGATTACCTTCTCATGATCTTCACTGAGATGGACAAATATCCAGAGCTACACCTTTGACTGTAATTTCTCTTATTGCTCTAATTTTTTTTATTATCAATCTGGACTCCAATGATTCTAGTTATCCTGAAAATAGATGTTGCTTTTTCTATTGAAGGATCAGCGAAGGCATTGTGAAGAATCAAAAAGTGTGTAGCTGAAAATTTAAATAAAGAAAATATAAATAATATTTTGTTTTAGATGGCTTTAAGATTCTCCTGTTGTAATCGTAGATGGTGTTAGTTGATCTTATTTTTTTGGTGGGAGAACTGACTAGTTTTGCTTATTGCCGATTTCAGATGTGCTTGAACCTGGTTGTCAAGTAAAATCAGATATTTTTGGAATATTATTTGAAAATTTATTTTCATGCATATAAGAACGGAAATATTTTTGCAATAACGTTGGTAGAATGTGATGTCTTTTTTCGGAAGAGACATTTTGACTGCCTCGAAATAGATATAGCATTCTATGAATGCCTGATTAGGCTACTTATAATTTCATTTTTGCAATATTTCGGCAATACTGTTAGTTGAATATGATGTCTTTTTTGGAAAAATACGATTTCAAACTCATAAGCCTCGTTCAATTTTTTGTCATGTTGAGAGAATAAATAGTCGTTCAGCTAGGATTTATTTTCAAAGGACGATTGTTTAAGGTGTTTCTACTAAGACTACGTTCACACAAATATCGCATTTGACTAATAAGCAAAAGTCTTAGTTTCACGCTAAGTCAAATGAGGAGTATTCAGAAACAAAAAGAAAGACCGGCAATGATTCTAAACAAAATAAATACTACTCACAGAGACACTAATTTACCTAAATGTCGGTAGGAGAAAGAAGGGGATTCTTTCTTTTTTAACAAACAAGCCAAAAAACCTGGGGGGATAGGGAATAAATAATACAATATAATATATCATAAATATATAAAAAAAGGGTATTTCGGGAAATTTACAGGGAGTTGGGAAAATTTAGAATTGAAAATTGAGCCATCTGGCATGACTCAATTGGCGTAACTGACTATTAAGCTTCTTTTTTTAAAGAAACGAATCAAGATATATTTATTTTAGGTGTAAAACCTAAGGGGATAGGGAATTTTTTTCTATAAATATATACAAAAAAGGGTATTTCAGGAAATTTAGAGGGAGTTGAGATAATTTAGGATTGAAAATTGACCCATCTGGCATGCCTCAATTGGCGCAACTGACTATTAAACTTTTTTTTTAAAGAAACTAATCAAGATATGTTTATTGTAGGTGTAAAATGAAGCAATTAAAAATGAACAGCTCCTTTAATTTTAGTTTTAAACAGATACATAAAGGATAGTCGTCAGTTAACACCGAGAAGTTTGGCAAAATTGAATGAAATTACAGAGTATGGTACATGGTTCAAAACTTTTTACCAGCTGGGATTTCAATATGTCTTTCTGTGTTGACAAAGTAGGCAGAAACAATTATGTAAAAGCTAACGTAGACAGTGGACTATTGAATTGAACGAGGCTTTGACTTAGCATTCTGATTTTGAAGTTGGAATAGATGTAAAATTCCATGAGTGCCAATTAGGTTACATTCAATTTTTGCTTTTAGTTTTGCTCAATAGCTGTGCTTTTTTTAAGTATGAATTAATTTATTGCCTTTTTAGGATTCGTGTTTATAAAGGACAAAAGGCTTTAAATGTAATGTTGTATCATTAGTGTGATATTTTATTTGTAGGGCCCCAGCTGACTTCTGAAATATTTAGTTTTTCTTGATCTCTCTTTTTAAAATGTATTTCAACTACTTTTTGTTTATTTTTCTGCTTGCAAAATCCTTAGAATATAATTACAAATCTAATAAGCAGTTTCCTTAACCTGAACATTTTGAAAGAAGGCTTTAACAACTTCGGTCTCTAATAAGGCAGTACAAAACTGCAGAGAAGACTTCAAATTTTTGGAAGAATTGACCTTGGCGTACATCGGTAGATTAATTTTGCGTTTCTGAAAAAAAACGTTCACGTTCACATATTCAGAGGATGCAATCGGAACTATAAATATTATTAATTCTAAACTTACCTTTTCTTAATAAAATGGTTGTTTATCCATACCTAAAGGGTATTGAGCTCCAAAACAATGTAAATTGGGAAAATCTGTTATCTCCTTAGCTTCCCAGATACGGTAATACGTTGCACCCAGTCCTACAATCCCCCCCCATAATTTTTTTTGGCAAAAAAGTGCTTTGATCCCTTTTTTCTGATGGGCAAACGGTAATCTTTCACTGAAACTTGAGATTCAGTTTTTTTTTACTTCCCTGTTTCTGATGATTCTGGCGCGCGTGCAGGGATATTTGGTACATATTTATTGAATTCTCCGTCATTTTTAAATGTTTTAGCTGTACAAACTTTTTTTCTATCCGGACAATATTAAGCTCTCTAAAAGTTCTGGTAGCATTTCATCGAAATCTGGAATCAGAAACCAGAACCACTGGACACTGGAAACTTTTAAAAATAAATTATATAACTTAAGTATATTCTAATTTTATTTAGATGGATCTGAATGTAAATTTAAAATTCTTTTTAGGGTTAATTTTAATAAAAGGTCTGAGATATCTCAATTTTCTGGTGGTGCTTAATTTAAAATTAAATCACAAATGAAATTCGCTTAAAATAAAATAATTTTAAGTGAATTAAAAATTCGAAATGAAATTCAAAACTAGTATTTATATTTTTCTGAAATTTCAATTAAATTTTTATTTCAACAAGAATTCCATTGAAAGAGCTAAGCTGTTTCAATGTTTTGAATGAAAGAATTTCAATTAAATTTTTATTTCAACAAGAATTCCATTAAAAGAGCTAAGCTGTTTCAATGTTCTGAATGAAAGAATTTCAATTAAACTTTTATTTCAACAAGAATTCCATTGAAAGAGCTAAGCTGTTTCAATGTTTTGAATGAAAGAATTTCAATTAAACTTTTATTTCAACAAGAATTCCATTGAAAGAGCTAAGCTGTTTCAATGTTTTGAATGAAATAATTTCAATTAAACTTTTATTTCAACAAGAATTCCATTGAAAGAGCTAAGCCGTCTCAATGTTTTGCTTGGGTTTAATTAAAACTGGGAATCATTTTCTAGAGTCACAGACTATATTCACTGAATGCAAATTAGATTTGAAATAAATTAGTTTCCTAAAAAGAATCATATTAGATCGTGCTATGGTTCAGTGCACCCAATAATGCTAATGTTGATCAGACACTGGCAAAAAAACAGTTATTTAAAATAACACCGCTGATAATTTTATATATCAACATAATATAATATTATGTGTATAATCAGAAAGTTTTCAGAAACTACTGCTAAGAAGGTTCTTATCTCTTCAAATTATTACCGGTGGAATGGCATCACCAAAAAAGCCAGAAGATCTGTTAGTTCTGCTGGCAGCAAAGTAGAGATACACTCTGCCCTCTTGGGTACACGATATTAATTTATCACAAAAAAAAAGTAATTTAATGATAGTTTTTCAGTTTTAGGGTCTTCAGTTTCGTGCCACTAGTAGGTTTATAAAATAAACCTCTTTCCATAATATCTCTCTAAAGATTACTGTTTTTGAACTTGATATTTAACGATTTTTACTCATTCTAATTTATATAATGCCAAGGGGTGACACTGATACAAAATTTTTTTCTAAGGTATTGATTATTGACTGTTCGTCTGAATATAAAAGTTTTTATGTTCTAATTGATAGGTATATTTTTTTGATATATCAAATACTGTAAAAACTTTCAATTGAGAGCTTTTTAATGTATCCTTTTTTATCCATCTCATTTTAAGGTCGTGCACATAATGGTTACGGAACTGTTACTCTGTTCTGACAAGATTTCTATTGTTTCAATCATAAGTTTTGATGAAAAGACCGCTTTAATTTTATTTTAAACCCTTTGTTGTACTGATGTATTACACTGCCATTTAAGGTGGAAATATAAGTATTGTTACAAATCATTTGTGAATTATAATAGGAATATGATTTTGGGTAGTGATTCTCAAACGAACCTTGAGAAGCAAAACAATCCCAAAAGAAAAAGGGTCATCAAAACAAAAACAGTCCCGCCCCCTGATCCCATCTCAATTCTAATCATACACGATAACGGTGATTTTCTAAGAATATTTTCTAAGAATAATAGTTTTTTCAAAATAATAAATTTGTAGGGTGATGCCTAATTTTTACCCCCTCCTCCAAGATTTTTTCTTGCACCCTCGTTCCTTCTTTTTTCTTAAGAATAAATTTGTCAATTATATCGATTATTGGCACCTTCGTCACATTGGCCTCGCCAAGATTTTGCTTATTGGCTCCCTTGTTACATTGGGCCTCCCCCAAAAATTTGATCTAGATCCACCCCTGCCTTGTACTAGGAAAAGTTGCATAAGTGTACATGGAGGCCGTTTCTCTTGAGAATACAATTCCATATTTTTCCTTAAAATTTGTACGATGGTGCTAGCTTTCTCATAACTAATTTTTTTAATCTAATTTTATATTCTCACTGTCTTTGGAGCTTTAAGGTTAAAACCATTTATGTTATTCCATAAATTAATTTTTAAAGCCATTTAAGAATAAGCCATAATAATATGATTAAATTTCTTAAGTCTACTTTTTTTCCCTAAGACACCATCAGCAACTTCACAAATTGTTTTTCTAAAATTACTCCAACCATCTTCCACATTCTCAAATTTTAAACTCACAAGTTTATTATACAACTGTTCCATGAAATATTCTCTCGGATTCTCATCCTGGAGTCTACCAGCATCATAACTTCCCGGGAGATAGTTACCCTTCCGAAATTTCAGCTTTAAATTAACCCTAGACAGTACTAGATGGTGATCTTGGCGTGTAACATCAATTTCAGCACTCCTATATACCCAAATATCTTGTATGGAGGCTTTGTGCAATCTTGGACCTATCTTGGTCACAACATGATTTTCAGCACTTGGCGATGCTCTTCTATCAACAAGAGTCGAAATCCTGCACAGACAGTCCCAAGTCTATTACCTCTGGCTCATTATATATTCATACCTACAAATATTATGCTGCTAAGAGGAGGCACCCCATAGCAGATAAATCAGCTAGGAAGAGATTTTTCAGGCCGAAAACTCCCGCCAAAACAAACCAAGCCCAAAAGAATCACCCATTAATCAGAATCCCGAGGGAATATTGTGTCGTTTACTAGGCTATAATTTCCTCGAGGGATGCCACTCCTCAAGATGGAATAGAGTTTACCACAAGGTTCCCAGTCTTACAGGTACCCCAAAAGGGTCGAGGCAGCCCTCTGCAGAGGCCATTGTTCATAGATCTGGATCTTACGCCCTGTCGCAGTTGTCCTCCTAAAGAGGATCCTCCCACGATGATGTTCTGCGTCACCATGCAATTTAACCCATTACTGGGAGAAGGGTTGTGACTCAAGGGACATGTGGACACGCCGGGTGGTCCTGTTGAGTGTACATTTGAGGGGTCTTCTTCCTTTTCCATCTGAATTTATAGCCCCGGGTGAGGGTACCCTAGTTTCTATTATGGGTCCCCAGGGACAAGGTCCCTCATTGATGCGTGCCTCCTATGGAGGTACCCTATATATCTGTATGAAGTTCCCCTAACTCCACCTGGGAACCTGGCTGAGTGGCCTAGGGGAGGCCCCTAAGGTGCAGCTGACTCATAAAGCTTTTTTTAAGATACAATTTTTTGGGGTAGATATGTTAAATTATATTTAGAAAAAGCTTAGGTGACGAATTCCTTTACATTATGTGCTGGCAAAATTACATGTGAAAGAATGGGTTGTTAAAAGTGACCAAATTGATTTGACAAATAACATACCCATGGAATTGGAACCTGACGGAAAAGATTATTACAAAAAAGACAATTTCAAGACTAGTATATCAATAAAATGAGACAACATAGATGCAGAAGAACTTTATAACGCACACGTGTATTTAAAATTTAGGTAGCTTTTCCTCGTATTTCGACAGTTTCGGTGGTACAAAAAGTATTTTCAAAATTTATTTTTTGAAATTTTGTGAATTTTATTGGCAAATTTTACAAAAAGGCACATAAAGAATTTAAAAGAATGAAACAATTTTATTATTGGTTTAGGTTCGGGAATTAAAGGACTTAATTAGAGGCTTAGCTTAAAAAATTCTCGGGATTGAGAATAAATCCGATCTCAAGGTTTATAATTCCACTCCTTTATTGATCAATATGCCTGTAAAGAGGGTAGACATTTATTAATTTTACTATAATAAATTTACCCAGCTCTCAGGACCCAAAATTTCAGGATAAAATAAAAGTTTCTCTCAAATTTGTATCCTAGAGTCTAAAATTGTTATAACTTCCCGGGAGGTGATCACCCTTCCATGATTTCAGCCTTAAATTAACCCTAGACACTGCTAGAAGGTAATCTTCATTTTTAACATCAATAGCAGCACCCAATTATACCCTAGTATCTTGTATTGATCCTGCCAGTCTTATTTGATTTTGTTCCAAAACATCAAGGTACCATCAGATACGGTATATCAGAAAATCATACTGCAATGGTTTTTAGCTACCATCTGCAAAAATCTGGAATTTTGTAATTTTTGTCAGAAGAAAGATGACTAATGCGTGTTTATTAGTTCTGTTGTTTTTTGTTGTTTGTTTTGCCAGTGTAATCGCATCGAACTGATGGTCATATAAGATCGGGAGAAGGCTTACTCAAACGAAAATTACAGTTCTATTTCCCTATTTTGTGACCTAGATGATGAGAGGGCAAGTAGATTTCCCCTCGCTCCCACACTCCTTTTTCCTAAAGTCATCCGATCAACATTTTATCTTGTGTAATTTTTTTTTTTTTATAGCCATTTCTTTGCTAGCCATTTGATAGCTGTGTAACATTATGAGACAGCTATTTTTATCAGTATAGTTGAAAGGTCAAGTAATCATTTCTCTGGGGACGACACGGCCCTGCAAGTCCCTGGGGAAAGGGTCGTAAGCTATGACACTCGTCCAGTGTTTACATATAGTATTTGTTATTGGGAGGCAAAAAGATATGGTGGTGGGCGGTTTGTCTATGGGAACGAGTTTTCTGCGGAAGATTTTCTAAGGGGAGGATTTTCCATGAGGGGGGAATTTTCTAGGGATGAACTTCCAAGAGGAAACTATACACGGGGGATTTAACAGAATTTCTATACGAAATTCATTTTATTTGAACTACTACCAATTTAATTTCCTATTTGAAGACATTCCGGGGTTATTATCCCGGTAAAATTTTCAAAGGGCTTAAAGTTGTCTAGGGATATTTTCGTGGGGGTGGTAATTTTACACAGGAGAAATTCTCAGTGGGGGAATTTTACATAGGAGAAGCCTTCCATTGAAATATTTGGTGGGGAGAATTTCCAGGAAAAATTTTCCACGGAGGTAGGATTTCTGGGATAATCTGAAAGACAATTAAAAATTAAAAGAAAAATAATTTTTGTCAAGTGAAAGTAGGTTAAAAACAATTTACCGGGCAGAATTGCCGCAAGAAATTTTTCTATAAGGAATGCTCAGCAGGGATAGAATTGTCTGGGAGAAGGGTGATTTTATACAGGATAATTTTTACAACAAAAAATTTTCATGGGTAGATTTTCCATAGAGAGAAAAGGTATAGCTTTCAGTATTATTTGAAAGCGATAAATTAAATAAAAAAAAAACTTATTTTGTCAACTATAAGTAAAGAGCAACATTAAAACAAAGAGAAATTACTCCGTGTATGAGGGTTGATTCCCCTTCTCAAAATCTGGCTCTTTACGATAATTTTAGCTTTTTGTCCCAATCATTTAAGAACAACTCTTGAAACGCAAGAGCCGTTAATTAGAGTCAGGAGATTTCTAAAATACAAACATAAATTTTGGTGCAAAGAGCGAGGTATTGAGGAGTGAATATCCCCCCATATACGAGAAGATTTCTGTTCTTTTACGTCTTAATATTGTTCCTTACTTTCAGTTGAAAAAATGATTTATTTTTTTTAAACACTGAACGGCTGAACCAATTCTCAGGGGAAAATATTGAGATGTTTCTGATTTGAATAGCCAAAAATAGTGAGTAGTTTATTTTTCTTTATCCTGAGCCAAATTAATTCCAAATCAGGGTTTTTGCAATGTTCATTCACGTAATGGAAGTTTATTTATTTATTAGATGATACGTAATTAAAATTTAAGTTAAAATGTAAAAAATACTCTTTATTTGTAAATTTTGTTATTCAGTTTTGATCCTAAGTCTGAACCCTAAAGTTCCTTTGGACTAAAAAAATGATCAGAAATATCGAAATCGATATATCGATTATTGCATATCAAAAGTATAAATATCGATATGTCGTTTAATTAAGATATCACCCAACATTAGCGTTCAGGTTTTCAAACCTATTCTGAATTTCAACTGAGTGCTATTGGTGGAATGCCACATTTTTTAGTTTCTGGGTGTCCAATTTTGGCTGGCGTCGTTCTAAAGACTGGGCTTTAAGACGCAGGTGTAAGTTCACAGCAACCAATCGATGGTCTGTATTCTCTATCTCAGCATAACAACATACTCTACAATTCTTAACTAATGAGCATCATCTTTGGATGACTATGAAATATATAATCAATTTTCTTCCCCGTTCACCCGTAATTACTACACGATGGTGGCTTACAGATATCCTTTTAGTGAAATTGGGTGTTTGTTTGTGCGTAGTGCACAGCTGGAAGATTCGGGTCCCATTTTTTTCAAAGAGTCAGGTGTAGCTGGTCCAACTATAGATTTAAAAGCTCCGCTGGGGCATTACAATGACCCACCAAGACCAAAACATCGTGAGGGGAAATTCAGTTTAAAGCAGATGTTAGAGCTGAGTAGAATTTGTCTCTTTCGTCCACTGTTGATACATTCGGTGGTGCGTAGCATATAATAATTGACATCCTCCCATGCTTGTGGTTGAAACAGGCAATGCGTAGTCTATCCGATATTGGGTTGGGGGATATGAGACATTTTTTCGCCTTCTTGTTTAGAAGCAGGCATACAAAGCTGCTTCTATTGGAAGTTTGGCCTGACTAAATCATACTGTGACCTGTATTGGAGATTTCTTCATTGCTTGATGCCGTCAGGTGTGCTTATGTACTTTCAATCCCACATTCCGAAATCTCAAGCCCTAGAAGGTCTTTGGATCCCGTGTTATTCATGCATTATAACATTGCAGGTGGCTATTCTCAGCTCACCTTGATCAACAAGGTTCAAAGGATTTCCGGGGGCGTGCCGAAGCTGTAATGAATTATACTAATAATATCCGAGGCTTGAATAACATTTATTTTTATTGCAATTACTTTCAGGAGGAGGGTCACAAGCCCAACCGTTGCTAAGCCTGGGCCCATGCCCATGAGGCTGGGGCAGCCTGGAGAGTTCAGCCCCTGAAACTGCCATCCCACGAAAAATTATCCGAGTTTAACATCCTTCTCGCCCCCCATACAAAAATACCACCCATCTCGAGAAACTTCTGCATTCATATCAATAAAAATATTTATATATATATGTATATATATATATATATATATATATATATATATATATATATATATATATATATATATATATATATATATATATATATATAAGCAATGGTCAAGCTCCATAGCTTGAAACCTATTCCTCAAAGGCTGGGAGGGGGGATAAAATTAAACCAAAAGAATTTTATATATTTGCTATCAGGAAAATATGCCCATTCTTTTGATGAACCTATTTTCTTATCAAACTTCTGTTTTTCAAATTTTGAATACTATTTGGCCGATTCTCTCCTTACTTTCAACTCCTTGCCAAGAACTTCTTGATAATATTAATATTTACATAACAGCTAAATAAGATTTGTAAGCGGGCTTACTTTAATCCTGACGAAACAGAGAAATCCTAAAAAACCGAAAAACAGGGAAATTTTCCAAAAACACTTAGCGCCACCTAGCGTTTTTTGATTAAGCTAAAATAGAGATGAACGATGGAAGCAAAATTTCAAATGGCTAGCAATGAAGCTTAGCCTGAAAAGTCTTTTAAGAAAATTTCTGAATTGGAGATTTGCCACAGTGTTTATAGTAACTTTTTTAGCTAGTCAGGGGCTTTTTGCTTATGTCTTAGTTTCTAAATATAGTTGTTCTGGTGAAAGTTGCTTTTCAAATGAAGGAAAGCAGAGACATTTATCTCCTGAGAGCCTTAGTAAAGTTCATGGAAGGACAGGAGAAGATAGTCATGGATTTATGCAAGAAGCTCCAAAAAATAAGGTATTTGATTTTATACTAAATTTGTCCTTTTTTCAATTGATACAACCTGCTATATCGTAAATATGCTACTCAATACATGTTTTAGGCCTAGGCAAACTCTCTTTAGAAAATACTTTTTTGTTAGTGCACCCCAGCTATGGCAACATGAAGAAAATTTGTTGGACAAATACTAGAATAGTAGAGAGGGAATACATTTAAGATAGAAGACAAAAAAATTACCTCCCAAGGAAAAGAAGTAGCCTACATGATTTGTGCATACAAACAAAAAATAATTACCTTCATTTACCTTAAATTTCAGCTTTGAGCAATATAAGGGTTTATTCAAGAATTAAAGGAATTACATTGAATCAGAGGGAAAAAACAGCTGCAAATTGCTGGTTGAAAATTTAAACTTTCAGTTCAGGATCAAAAACTGGTCGACTATTATTCAGGATATCAGGGACAATACATCTGCTGCAACATTCTTAGAGGCATATTGCCAGAAAAATATACAGTAAAATTCTAGTTAATTGACTTCTTGCTATCTTGGGAAGGGTTTAGGTTAGGAAAATGAAACTTTCAGGGATGGGTCTACAGGCTAAAGTATATCCTGGGAAGGTATTTTAAAAACAACATTTTACCTTAATTTTCAGTTACTAGTTGCTTTTTCTCTGCCTTCAGTTCTGAAAATGCAATTCCTGTTATTTGAGTACAATTTTGAGCCATATCCATGTTTTCTTTCAAAATTTGAAAATTCCTGAAAGATATTTGCATATCTTTAAAACCTTATAAAATGGAACTGAGCTAAGTTATGAAGCTGAAAACAATTTTGTTGTACTTCAATTAAGCAAAAGATCTATTTTGCAAGGTTTCACTTTTATAATACACATATTTTTAAAGGTCAGGGCCCTCTAGAGGGAGAAGGAGAGGAGTTAGTTGCTTCAAAATACCTTCCCAGGATATACTTTAGTCTGTAGATTCTTCTCTGAAAGTTTCATTTTCCTAACCTAAACCCTTTCTGAAATAGCAAGAAGTCAATTAACTGGAATTTTACCAAATTTACAGTTAGTCCTGACAACCTCAGCCAATTGTTCCTCAAACCTTCTCTTCAACTGCTTCATATTGTTGGTTTTCAGGTATGGCTGGTTACAAAAGTTTTCAAGAGTTGATAATTTTTGGAGGTTTTCTTTTGAGCTAATTACAACTTGGTCACTATTACCATCAGGTTCAGTTATTACATTCTTAATAAGAAGGTCAAGATTACTAAGAAGAACCAGATCAAGAGTGTTGAAAACTTCACCTTCCCTGAAACCAGTTAGTTGTGAAATTGTTTGACAGAGGGAATTATCAGAGAGGGTAGATAAAAAAAAGGAACATCTCTAATCCAAAACCAGATCCATCAATCCATTGGATTTCAGGAAGGTTAAAGACCCCCAGTAGGACAAGATCATGACCTTAACCACACTTGCCAGCAATAGGACAACCCTGTATTTGCCAGTCTGTAAAGATTGTGTGTTGGCTGATCAAATGAGTACCAAAATAATTACCAGGGCTTGTTGCACTGTTCCCTGTAAACTGATGATTTGAATGACTCAATACTGGCAGAAAAGACTATTTCCTGGTTTAACAATTTCCATAGGTTTACCACCTGATTAGAAAATAATTTGCTATGTAGCCTTGAGTTGGTATGCTTCTTGGAAAGTTTTTGATCATGTCCTCTTGTCCTTGAAGACACGTCTGGTTGAAAGACATTTGGGATAAGTTTTCTTGTGGCTGAGCAGCTTTAATACCATAATCAAATCCCCTCTTTTGGCAATTAGTCAGTAAGGGTAAATTTAGTTTTTCAAGCTGGGAGGCAAAGGGAATGTTATAGAAACCTTGCATGCTTTTAGTTGTTTGCCTCTGTACTGCTTCTAGAGTCTCTTGGTTAGATTTGTTTTTTCAGTTGGCAATGCACATGCCAAAACCTAGCTTAGGTCAAACTAATCTTTATAGATCTTTGAAATAACTAATGGTGAATGACTACTGAAAGTTCTTTTAAATATACCAAGAATCTGACTGGCCTTTGCTGCCATTGTCTGGGCAGGCAAACTGAACTTTAGCTGTTCATCAACTAATAGACCCAGATCATATTCAGCATAACTACTGACAATAGGTTGCCTTGTTTTGTCCATTGACTCAATTGAGTACTGGTCTTGAATGCTTCTACCAAAATGGATAACCTTGCACTTCTGGACTTTGAACTTCATCTTTTAAGTCCCTGTCCAGCAAGTAAAGAGTCCAAGTCTGCTTGAATGGTCTCTATTTTTCCTGAACTTACAACTGAACCAATTACTTTTGAATCATTTGCATAAAGACTTACTTTATTTTTGATGTTACAAGGTATATTATTAATGAAAATATTAGATACAGTTGGGCCCAGGACTGTGCCTTAAGGTACTTCACTTCTCACTTCCACAACATTTAATAGAAATGATTGTCTTATATCCCAAACACTTTAACTGCTCGTTTTCTATTACTAAGGAAAAGTATCACCCAGTCAACAGTTTCTGTATTTGGCAGAAATGTCACATCTTTGAGTCCTCAGCTGGGAAAGGGCTAGGGATAATTGACTAGTTGTAGCAAATGTCTTTTTTAGATCTTCTCTGGAAGTTTTCAAGGAATCATCCATGATTGAAGCTAGCTGTGCTATCATAGCCTGCTATGATACCAGGGGGAGGGCTAACTTTACAGGCTGGGCAAGACTATGTACATATAAGTGACAGCATCATTTTATTTAATAGTTTGTATTCACCAGGGGACAGGTCTCAGCATTCACCATGGACGCATTTCTCACAAATGTCACAATCTTTGTCTGAAGACCCCTCTTTCAGTTCAGTAGTACATTCTGTACATTTATCATGGTCTTTAACTGGGCTAATATGTTTGCGTTTGGCTTTGCTGGACATAATAAAACACTAATAAATAGATACCTCTGTGTAATAACTTCTGAGCTGTCACTAATTCAGAGACTTAGAATTATGTCAGATGCTTCTTAAAAATTCAAAAGATAAGGTTAATAACAAAGATTTCTAGCAAAAAGATCCAATCATTTTAATCTATTAGGCCTAGATAAGCTATTTAATTATCATGTAGGTTAGAGAAAGACTCCAGTGCTCATACAGTGCTTAATCTTGGACAATTATCATGAGTATGCTAAAGTATATCTTAAAAAATATGGATGAAACCTTAGTAATCTTGGACATGATGTAGCCTATTTAGCTATAGATGTGCTAGTTTGGATTGGCTAATGGTCAGGAATAGACTAGCTGGGCTTAGATGGCTACAATCTTAGAAAACTTTTCTTTTCAATGGGGGTTTATCTTTTCAGTGATTGGGTTTATCTGCACTTTAGATAAGCTTCTTTGTTTTAACTGTAAGGCATCCCTAGTCAAAAGGTCTAAAAAGGGTCTAGTAGGTCTAATCAACTGGCTGCTACTATTGCTACTACACACAATTCACTTTAGCACCAAGCAACCTGAGATTACCGCAGTAGTGCACACTTATCCTCCATCCCAATGTAGCTTCTCAAGAACAAGGAAAGAATTTTATTACATTTTACTAGTCTGCTGTTTGAGCTTATTTGAGAGCTGCTCAATTTGCTTTCTGTTTAATTATACAACTTCATATATACTTGAGATTATATATAGAAGGGTAAATCTGATAAATTTTTATCTCAATATGCTCCCACACTTGGCTTTCTTAGCTTAAATAATTATATAATCGAAAGGAAAAAATTATAAGCTTAAATCTTTATTTGATATTTGAGATCAACCTCATTTGAGATTGAAAATCTCAGTTTGTTGTTGTTTCTTTATACAACTTCACATATACTTGAGGTTATATGCAGATGGGTAAATTTGATAAATATTTATCTCAATATGCTCCTACATTGGGCTTTCTAAGCTTAAATAATTTTATGATTGAAATAAAAATATTATAAGCTTTAAATCTGCATTTGATATTTGAGATCAACCTCAGTTGAGATTGAACTTCTCAATTTGTTTTTTTTTTTTTTGTTAATTATAGGCTACAATTTCACATGTGCTTAAGATTATATAGAGACGGATAACTTCGATAAATTTTTATCTAAGTATGCTTCCACACCTTGCTTTCCTAAGCTTAAATCATTTTGTAACTGAAACAAAAATATTCTAAGCTTTAAATCTTCATTTGAGATATGAGATCAACCTCATTTGAGATTGAACTTCTCAATTTGCTTTTTGTTCAATTATACAACTTCACATATACTTGATGTTGTATAGAGATGGGTAACTTTGATATGCTCCCACACTTGGCTTTCTAAGCTTAAATAATTTTATAATCAAGACGAAAATATTCTAACTTTTAAATTTTCTCCCATCAGTCTTGCAAGTGTTAAGCTAATTATGATTTATGTGATTTATGTGTGTGCAAGCCTTAATAGAATTTGTCATGCTCAGCCACATTCATTGCTTAATTTTGGAGTTTATCTTCTGAATGAGTGAATTTACTGCAAAATATACATTGAAAAATGGAGAGATAAAATCTGCCAATGTTCAGATGTTTACAGGGTAGGTGAATTGTTGGTTAACCTGCCTCAAGGAATAGGTAAATCAACTAATATTCAAAAACTCCCTTGAAAAATTATTTGAATCCTATTTTCAAGCCATATCGAGAGGGGTAGGGGGGGGGGGTAGGGTGTTCGAGTTGTATCCTCATCCAAATATTTGTCCAATTCATAAAATAAAAAAAATGTATGGACTATAAACACATTTTTGATGCGTTTTTAAAGTTTTTTTTATACCCCCCACCTTTATATTTTATTCAAATCAGCTCAATGCCTATTATGATTTCCTGAAATATGAAGGTATTTTTATTCTTATTTCATTTTTCTTCCTTGTTTGATTTATTATTCTGTTATTATGGATGGTATAACATATTTTTAAGAAACAGCAAAAGTTTACTTGCTGTGGTGAGGGGTCATTAATTGGTAATATCAATATCCAATCTATTTATTTCCTTTAAGTAGCGGGCACAGTACTTAGCTATATTCGTGTGGATATGGATAAGTGATAATATCTTAAATTTGGATAAATCTAACTATGATTCTATCCTTGAAAGAGAATGGAAGAAGAGTTTTTCCTGCTGTCCACTAAGTTATAACAGCCAAGCTATTTTTTGAAGATAGTGTTGTCAAGGAGATATTTGGATTAGCCCTTTAATTCAAAATATTAGAATCGCAATGTAGCCTATTCGTGTATCGTCGTATTTGTAAATTCATGTATTGTTGTATTAGTAAATTCGTGCAATAAGTATTCGTGTATCGTATGTACTTGTAAAATCGCAATATAATTCTGTAGTAACTATATGAGGAAACTTCTTAGTTGAAAAGCCCCCCCCCCCAAAAAAAAAGTTTGAATACAGCTCTGCACTTGATAGATTCTTCACCATAAATTCCATTATCAAGGTGTGGAAAAATGGCTCCTTGTACTACCCCTGCCAGTAACGATTTAAATGTTTGGTTGAGGACTCCTGGGTGCCCCTGTGTAGACGCTACCAATGTGCTCCTAGGCCCTGTCGACGCCATGCTTGAATGACTCCAGGATTTGAGATTGGGTGGTTTGATACCCTAAGGAGTTTCAAGACGAAGCAACACGGTTGGAAAAAAAAATGGTAGCCTTCTCTGGGGTTGTTAGTTTTTGGTAATTTACTGCGTTCTCTGCGTTCTCTGGTTGGGTTGATGGGAAAAAGGGTTCAGATAGGATTGGCTTGTCGATGTCTTGTTTTTCCTGCTTATATTTTCATTTTCAATTTTTCAGGTGTTTGGTCCTATAGAAGCATCAAAGCTGAAGTATTCCAAAGAAAATGAATCTAAAATAGATTTATCTAGTCACAAATTGAACTTTAGCTGCTCAATCCAAGAGAAAGCTCCTCTGTCTGCAATTAAAAGAGCTAAGTCTTATAAATGTAAAGAAGAGATTGGTGAGCTTTATTGTAAGATTCAAAAGGGCAATGTGTACCCCCAAGCCTTACCGAATTCTTGCCCTAATGATAATGCACTCAAAAGTGAATACATAGGCTGTTTTGAAGATATTAGAGAAAGTCGAATTCTGTCCAAAGAAGGCGTTAAACTCCTGAAGAACAGTCCATCAGCTTGCATTGATTTTTGTGTCCAAACAGGTCATTCTTTTGCTGGTGTGGAATATGGGTAAGTTTAAGGTTTCTCTTGTTGTTTCTGAAGACAAAGGCACAATCTAAGACAAATTTCTGCAGATCATCTTCTCACAAATTTCTGTCTTGTTCTGCAGATTTTCTAAAAATTTTAGTTCATAACCTCTGTATAGCTTATTGCTAAATTCTGAATATGCTTATCGCTTTTAAGCATACCTGAATACAGAAGTAACTTCCTCTCCAATATTAAACAATTATTTACTTGCAATAAGTGTGTCTATACGTATACTTCTATTCGTCTCAGAAGCGGCTCAACGGCTGTATTTTGTTTCAATCGTATCTATATGGCTATATTTTTTTCGATAATGGCTCGATAATTTTTTTTTTGAAAATTGTCACAGTACCATTTTCTGGCCTGAAAAACTGTTTAAATAGGTCATGATTTTGGGAAAGTTCGCTATCTCCACCCCAGCACCCTTGATATATTTTTCTTAAATTTTTTGAAGGATTTTAGCTGCACCAGAAAAAAAAACTGCCAAAATATACCTTGAAGTGAATATTAATTCACTCACCATTGAAAAGTTCCGACTTGATATTTTTTGCATTGATTTCACATTGCTTAGTCTAATCAATTAGCCGCTTTGAAGGTCAATTGAACCTTGCAGTTTGACTGTAAAGGATAATAAAATTTTAAAACTGACCCTACCAAGATATGCAACTAAAAACATTATTATTTTGGGCTAGATTTTTAGTGAAGTAAATTTGTATCCTTTGTATAGTTCAGGGGCCCCATTTCAGAAAGATAACTTGGCAACAAAAAGTGGCCAAAAAGATGTTTTCAAAGAAAGGTAAAGAGCCATATTATAGCTGAAGACAAGCAGAAATAAAGCCCTTAAATGATTCAAAATGAAAGTTTTTTTTTTTTTTTTTTTTTTTTTTTTTTTTTTTTTTTTTTACGGATTCGGGAGTTTTTGGTCTTGGTTCAATCTTTGCCGTTTTTGAAACTCCATGACATTTATAATAAGCGACCAGAACTGTAACAAGTTCTTGAAGCCTCTGCGTGTGCCAGGGATGGGAATTGAAGGGGAAGAGTTGACTCCTTGAGCTTGAAAAATACCTCCCCCCTTGTATCTTTGTGTAAAAAAGTTTACCCTAGAATTTTTGTGTGTGAAATAGGGTATGGGAGCTGCATTTCTGCGGGGAGGGGGATGCGCTGGACAACGTTGTTATGTAAAATGCACTTCACTGAGTGATGCTTACTGGTTTACTGGTACTAAAGTCCATAGTTAGCTTATAGTTTTTGTTCGTTTTGTTTTGTTTTTCTTAGTGGATTTTGCTTAGTTTGCTGATTGGAAGTAATTTACATAAGACCATTTGTCTATTGTAATTTACAAATGCATGGTAATATCCTGTGGTGTCGTTTTTTTTTTGGGGGGGGGGGGCAGTTGACCCAGCATTAATTTGTAAAATAAAATTATTATATAGCCCATGTTCCTTGATTCTCTGGATGAAAATCCTCTTGTCTCCCCACCCTCCAATACAAATACTGGAGCTATGCCCCTTGTAATATCTGGTATTTGAATTAAAATTTCTCTGGTATTCGTGCAGGGTATCTGCATAGATGATTTCCTCCGAAATCCAGATTTTTTATGTTTTATCCTATTAGATCTTGCATTTTATTCTTTTTTTGGTATTTCGAATCTCCCCCTTGAAAACTAGGGACTCTCCCTAGTTGAATTACTGTTTACAGTTTCTAAAATATTTATTCTTCTTCCGGTAATCGGTTCTATTTTATTTCGTGATATAAATTCCAAGCAATTTAGTCAGGTCTTAGAATTCTAAACAACTCAACAGATGTTAATATCTTTATCTAAAGCAATTTCCTTTTAGCAACGAATGTTTTTGTGGTGATACATCCCCCAGTGCAAACTTACGGAGAGAAACATTTGGCTGTAATATGACTTGTGCTGGAACTAATAGCTCAACATGCGGTGGCTACTTACGTGTAGAGGTGTACTCGACTGGAATAGTCCGTAGGTATCGTTGCAAGAATTCCTATTTTTGTCTAACTATTTTGCTTTCAATTTTTGTGTACTTTCAAATTTTTAGGTATCTCTTCAGAGATAGAGAGGGGCTGGGCTCTGCCCTGCTAAATTCCGAAATTTTAATGGTTTCGCCTTTTATTTACAAGTTAGTTTGATTTTACCCTTTGCTTTTCTACCGTTTAATATGAATCCTGAAAAATTATTTTTAACTAAAATGATGAATTCTCAATTTTGTAAAATAAGCAATCCTGGGAAGCCTTGAAAATATTTTATAAATAAAGAGAAATGAAAGAATTGAGCAGAAATAGGCTAGGGCCTAAAGAAATTATCCGCGACAAGCCTTGTCTTGCACAAGGCAAAATCAATAAAAAAAAGAAGTAAATCTTGCTTATAGAAGAGTCTAGTGGAAATTATACTGGGTAGTTGCGAATAATGAGTGTTTAAAAATTAACTGAGCTTCCATTGGGATTATTATAATCAATATCTGTGCATAAAACATCATTAATGTAATGGGTCTCATTGATTATGTCGTGATAATTTGGGTAACATGGATAAGGCGGAAAAAAACTGACTTGGCCTTCCATCTTGCGAAAAAAAAAATGATACGAAGGAAGCCAAATTGACTGTAAAGTCGCTGGGATGTCAAAATAGACTAGTTTGGGATGTGCAATCTCATTTTGATTCGTTCGATTTATTTAAAAAGATCGAGAATTTTCAGAAGAGAGATCGTTTTCCAAGGTCAAACCAGCCCGTGAAAGGAGATTAAAAATTATTAGTGTAACATAGAACTTTGTATAATTGGATGGTTAAACTGAAGACTGTCGAACAGAAAAAATTATAAACACAACCCACAGCTTTGTAAAATCCGAAATTTAAGTTTTTTTTTAATTTAAAATTTAAAATTGAAATTAAAAATTTAATTTAATATTTTTTGATTTTTTTTAGAAATTTAATATTTTTTAATAACTGAAATTTAACATTTTTTTTTCGTGCGACGTTCGTGCGACTCACTATCTCAGTTTTTAGCGGAATAGCGTTTTCATCATCCAAATCGTGAGTGGAACGGCATATTCACGATTCAGACCGAATTTGCATTCTGGTTCGTCAATGGAAAGAGGGGCTAGACTCTCTCTGTCTAGAGCAGTGGTTCCCAACCAATTTCGATCCATTCTCCAAATTATTTTTATTTTATTTTGTTGATATGTTTAAAAACTTAAGCACACTGTTCAACATTAATATAGTTTGCAATAAAACACAGCCAAATATTACTGACATTAAATACCAGTGTCATTAATATTCACTTTAACATGAGCGGTAGTTTATTTACAAGTCATCAGCTCAAGGCATACCGACTCTTAATTACGTTACATTATGGTAATATAAGTCGGTGTCGATTTTTAACCTGTTTGCTGATTTTTGTGTATATTGTTGTCAAAGCAAATGCAGATTTTGGACACAAGTGATATTTAAAGTTAACGAAAGGTTATGTGGTTTGATAAACACATTTCAGTAAAACATAACGACCACTTTAACAAAATAGATTATTTATACAGCGTCCTGGCTGAGTAGATTGGTTCGCTGGAATTAGGATCGTTTGTCCGAGAGGGCGAGGGTTCGAATCCTAGTGTACCCAATTATTTAGCTTGGGACTGGGGTGAGTGGCGTGACTCTGTAAGCTCAGCCAGAGTCGACTCAGCTTACATGGGTACCTGGAGAAATCTGAGGAAGGTAAACAGGAAGGGTGTGGGACAGCACAGGATGGTTTGCCCCCTACACCCCATTGCACTTCCTGGATGAAAGGCCAGGAAACGGAAATCAGCACCGCCAGTAGGGACTGTAAAGTCCAATGCCGAATTCTTTTTTCTTTTTTTTTACAATGTGATAAAAAAAGAAATTCGAAAACGGAATAAACTGCATAACTTGTCCTTTCACACTAGTTTAAACTAAAAGTTCATAAAACCATCAGAAACAGCGTCTATAATCGTCTATATCATTGTCTGTATAACGTCTATAATCGTCTAAAATAATGTCTATACAACAGTGAAATTCAAAGGAAGTGAAGCAATAATGTGGGTTACTATGTTTAAACCAAAGAGGGCAATGAATTATATCGTTAAATAAATTATCTATAAAAGTAAAATAAACTGGGCATTAAGTTTAGCTGTTAAACTTTTAAGAGGGCAACAATGTTAAACTTTAAAGCTGTTAAACTTTAGTTTAAGTGGGCAACAATATTTCAGGTATAAATTGCACCATAATAACGTATATTAGAGACTGTAGCAGTGATAGGGTATACAAACCTTTTTTCCAGTTTTTTTATTTGGCTAATCACAAAGCAAATGAAAGGAAGTGGAGTAAAAGCACGATTTACTATGTTTAAACCAAAGTAAGGACTGAGTTATAGTGTTGAATAAATTAGATAAGTTAAATCAGCTGGGAATTAGGTTTAGTTGTTAAACTTGGCAGGAGTTTAATTGGGTAACAATATTGGTATAAATTGTACCATAATAGCAGGTATTAGAGACGGTAGCAGTGATGGGGTATACAAATCTTTTCTCCAGTTTTTTCTTTGGCTTTCTATAATATTTGATTAAATGTTGATGGAAGTATTGTCGGGGTAACGATCATTTACCCCCATGTGCGACAACTTCTCTATTTATTGGTTATCAATTGACAAAATACTGCATAATCTTCATTTTCTAGCTAAGAAAAGTGCTGTCACAGATCTTCCACAGTTGGCCGAAACCAGACAGGCCAAGATAGCGTTCTTGCTGTCGTTAAATGGACGATCAGCACGACAAGTACGTCGACTTCTCAAAGTCATTTACCGACCTCATCATTTCTACTATATTCATGTTGATGCGAGACAAGATTATCTTTTTCGGGAAATGCTGAAACTTGAAGGAAAACTGCCAAATTTGAAGGTTGCTCGCAAGAGATTGTCAACAATCTGGGGAGGTGCATCTTTGTTGAAAATGTTGCTAAGATCCTTTGCAGAGGCTTTGAACTTCGAATGGGACTTCATTTTGAATTTAAGCGAATCCGATTTTCCTGTTAAGTGAGTTAAACATTTTTTGGATTATCTTTAAATTTTATTTAGGATCGGACATGATTGGAGCAAGGATTTTACTTGGAGAGGAGTTGGGCGATACCTGAGAAATGAAAAGAAAATACTGTGAAAAAAAAATGCTTTCAGTGGGAGTCGAACCCACAAGTACTAGAAGTAGTCTGGTACTTATTCAAGCTTTTATTTGCAGACAAAGATATCAATGAGATTTTTTTTTTTATATACGCTTTAATGATGTTGACTTCGCCGTCTTCAAGAATGTGTAAAATTAAATAATTTTTGAAATCCAGGATAATTTTATTTGTACAGGATCTATAAAAATCGATATTCAGCAATACAGAACTGGCATGCGTAAGTTTGTCCACTATAGCATTAACTGCGTACTGAATTGCGACCAAAACCAAATATAAAAAAAGATAATTTCTTAACTACATTGACCTTCCATAATATAAAGAAAGAAAGCGATCAAAACTGGAGTTTTTTAGGCCAAATCAGAATACTGAAAAAACCCAAAACGAATATTTCGTCGGTGGCAGTTCTAATTTTTTGGATTTTGTACAAATCGTGGGTATTGGCGCTTTGTGGTTGTTAGGTATTTGGTTTTAATTCTTATAATTTTTGGCTTCTATTAAATTTTATTTATCTTTTAATTATGGTTTTCACATTGTTTTTGTTTTTTTTTCACATTGACCTTCCGCGCTTGTTTTCTTGTTTTTTTGTTGTTTTTTTTTGCTTGCGCATTAAGGTCGTATCTTACGTTTTTCCAATTTCTGCATTCACAGGGAAGTTCAGCAGGACAATGTATTTTCACACACACTTCTATCCACTTCATCTACATTAACCCGTTGATTATCCCTTTGAGAACAGGATTGCCAACTTTTTGGTCCGTGAATGTGTCTCTAAAACTAGAGGCTATTGTTTTACTAGTTGTACCATTGACCAAAAGACGCTTTCTAAACCTCTTTCAAAGCGGCTAATTAACATCAAATATAATTAATACAAAAAATCCATATAAAACATTCATGCAAAATGACTTTGCGTGAAAGCACGAAAATCACATAAATATTTAAATTCCTTACTTTGAAGAGAATCTTTATTTACGACATCTCTGGCAAAACGTAGATGCTAAAAAAATATAAAGAAAAAGCACTATATTAGTGAAAGGTGACATTTTTTACCAAAATATTTGTCCATTTGTGAAATCTTTCGTTTTATGTCATGAATTTACATAATGTGTCCCTTATTTGCCCTTATAAGTCCCAAATTTATAAAAAGGTCCCAATTTTTCACCCTTTTATGTCATTGTATCCCAACACATGGGAATGTGTCATTTTGATATAAAGTGTGTTCATTTGGCAGCCTTGACAGCAAATGTCTTTTTTTGAACACGTCAGAAGTGTAATCATGTCAGGGACGGTATGCTTGGCTTATTTCTACTTGCCAAATATGCAACGCTTGATTCCAGGTGTATGTTCCTATATTTTTTTCTTACTTTAAAAGCATCCTCACTTTAAAAATTATTTCTGTTAATTTTCTTGCTGGCCATATATGGTAAAGTCTACATCTATGGTAAAGTCTGGTAGTCTGTAAAGTCTGGTGAGTTGTAAGATTTGGTAAAGTATGGTAAAGTCTACATATATGGTAAAGCCTACATCTATGTGCTATAAGGTCTTTTCTGGCTACTTTGTTTTCTGTTCTGTTCTGGCAAGGGGTTGTTGATCAGCAATTGTGTTATAGTCATTTACAAAGGTTTTGTTGATCAGCGTAGTGGATGAAAACGACCAACAGCTGAATCATTGTTTTTCATGCCTGTTGGCCAAATCAATGTTGAAATTTCAAGGCAGAATGAGGAATTTTAATTAGAGTTTCCTTTTAAGGATTAAATTCTTAAATTTTAATTAGGTAATTTAAGCAGAAGAAGTGCCACATTGGTTAAAACGTCCTAATCAGCATGGATGGGACCAAGGAGGGAAAAAGGGAGCAAGTGCCTCCTTCTCTAGTAAAAAAGAAGCCAATTTAGACATCATTTTGAGACCTAGGAAACCTGTGTGTTTCCACTTCTTTGTCCTGAGACCTACTTAAGATATGAGCTATTAGAAGATGACATGGGGATTTGTTTTTATTACAGTTTTCGAAGAGAGAAAAATAATTACTTTGCCATGAAGTTTTTTTGTTAGTTTGATATTGCCTGAAATAAGACATAAGCAGGTAGTTTCTTTTAATTTTCAACACCTTTCTCTTTAATGGGGCTTGTGACAGATTAGCTCGTATAAAACTGAAACTTTCAGAATTTGATCAAACATTGGAAAACTTTCAAAAGTTACCAGAGCAAACGTGAGAAAATAATAAATGATATTCAACCGAATAGGAACTTTTATACGCTTTTTTGTAACACTATAACAAGAATTTTTATAAACAATAATAATAATCCGTGCTGATCCACTAATGTTGATAAATAAACCTTTAATGTCGATAAACAATATCTGCCAGAAAAGGGCTATAGCATGTTTGCTTGTTGAAGGGTCGGAAAGCAACTAAGAATGTGGATTAGCTACATGAGTGCTCGTAGGTTTACCCCCCTACTCACAGGAATTTCTCATCTACATTGCTGTCCATCTATTTTTTATATTGGACCAAGGTATGTTTCTAGTTATTTAAGATAGGATTAGTTATGCTTGCCAAATGGGTAGTGTTGGGTTTCTACTGTGTATATATGCGTTATTTTTTGCTGCTAAACATGTCTTTTGTTTAAAAAAAATACTGTTCTGTGCTGATATTTTTGTAGAAATATAACTTTGAAGAATGCTATTGTAAATCTTAAACATAAGTGCTGTTTGTCAGGGAGGGATGGACTCTATCTCACCCGTTATTATGGCAATGGAAATAGTTTTCCGACGTTTCCCGTGCTTTAAATTTAAGTCGCTAGGGGTGACTAGGTAAATAATTGTCGATATAGTTTGCGAATCAAGCGAAGATATCTGATATATATATATATATATATATATATATATATATATATATATATATATATATATATATATATATATATATATATTGGGTCATATATATATATATATATATATATATATATATATATATATATATATATATATATATATATATATATATTCTTTTATGTATAATTTTAGTTTATATTGTTTAACATTAGTGCCAAAAACGGAGCATGACTTGAGTATTTGACCGTAAATTATACATAAAAGAAGAAAGTGCCTTCATATGCTATTTACGCTTCGTAAAGGAAATGGATTTGCTTTTGAGAATTTAAAAGAATAATTGATTATAATCATGTGGTGGTTATTGATGTAAATGGAGAAACTTCCTCCTTGCAATGGAAATCGCCAAAATGGTTTGGAGACTACTGCCCCGACTTCTTAGCTACTTACATCCCTTTTAGGTGACATTGGGTCAGATTTTTGAGAACCAAAATCTGCTTTACTATTTATCTCACATTCTTCTGTAAAGAGCTCATAATATCATTGAAAGTGTAGGTCATAAAAAGTTCTCCAACACACCAGATTTTGGTAGAGAATATTCTGTATTCGAAAGATTGTTATGACATTGTTCACGAACCTAGTCGATGGAGTGTGATATAATGCGCTAAACGTTCTTTTGAAATTGTATTTGATCTTCTTCTGAATGTAGGTTTCTACTGAAGAAAGAGTTAGTTTGATTCTTGTGGTTTCGCAACCCTGGTTTGGAGTAATCATAAACAAAATCTATCATGAAAAGGCAACTTAAATGAATTAGTTATACAATGGACTTCATCTATTGAAATAAATATTCATAATATGTAATTAAATAAATGAGCAGAAAGGCTTCTTCAACCGTTAAATATTTTACATCACAAAATAGCTAGTAGCGCATGGTACCCTATCCCCTCCCCCAGAAGTGGGCCTAGATTAAACTTTTTGTGGTGTCTCTTCTTGAATAGGGCAGGATTGTTTATGAACGCAGAATATATGGAATAACCTTACTTGAATATCTGAAAAAGAATTTGCTGTATCAGTCACTGCTACAAGATAAGCTTGTTCATGAATATTAATAGCAATTTTGTGAATAGTTTGAGCGTGATAGGCTACTCAAGAAAAACCTTTTTGTCATCCTGACCAATGGTCTGAGTTACGCAGGCTAGACAGGTGCTGATCTCCTGGTTCTCTGCCTTTGGGCGGGTTTGCAATGTGCGGTTGGGGGCAAATCATCCGACGCTTCCCGTGTTTCCCCCAAATTTCTCCAGGCACCCACTTAGAGCTGAGTTAAAGAAGTCACACCACTGACCTCTGTTCCAAACCAAATAACCAGGTACACCAGTACTCAAACCCCCTGACCTCAGGATTTCAAGTCTGGAGCGTTAACCACTCGGTCATTTAGAGGCCATCTCCAGGTACCGATTTAGAGCTGAGTTAACTCTTTTCTGAGCTTACAGAGTCACACTATTGACCCTTGATCCAAACCAAAAAACCACGTGCACTAGGACTCAAACCACTAACCTCAGGATTTCAAGTCTGGAACGCTAACAACTCGGCCAGGACGGCTAGTGAGAGGCTACCTTCAAGAACAGAATTAAACACAACGGATAAGGGCACTTACAGATGTGGGAGACCTTTGGGGGCCTCCCAACATAAGAGTGTTGAATATTTTGACGCTATCTTTGGCTTTAGCCAGTAGCACCAAACAGCAAAAAAGAAGGGGAATGGAAAAAATATGAACGAATGTATCTTGAAAAAAAAACAACGAATGTATACCACTTTAAATTCGCAATGAAACGCAGTTTTTTGAAAACGTAACAACTTTCCTTTTAAATTAATATCCCAGACTTTTTATTTCAACAACAGTAGAGAACACGACGAAAACTTAATATTTTGGATTAATATTACATACAATAGTACCTATTTTATATAATTTAAAATGAAATCAAAGATAATTACATATAATTGCGTATATTATATAATCCCTGTGTCCGTAAGGATAGGAGTTTGATTCCTGGTGTCGCCGATTGTTTGGTTTAGATCTTGGGTCTAAGGTGTGACTTTGTACACTCAACCGGAGTCGACTCAGCTCTAAATGGGTGTTTGGAGAAATATGGGAGAGGGCACGAAAATCGGCGGATGATTTGCCCTCCTCACCCAACCAAGCATGGCATTCCCGTCCGAAGGCAGAAAATCAGGAAATCGGTATCTGTACTACGTAGACCAATGGTCAGCCTACGAAACAGTTTTTTTGTATTATACGGTTAAATATGATATTTAATTACAAAGCATATGATTATATAATTGGAAAACACTATTAGAATTACATTTTTCACTATTTTTTTGTTTTTGCTTTAAGGGATTTGAATAAAAATGAATGTTTTCGCATTCCAGTGTGTTAATGAATTATCTGGTTTTACTTCCTATTATATAACTTCCTAATAATAATTGAAAATTTTTTATTTGATAATTTAAATAAAAATTGCCCGAAATTTTGATAAATGTTTGGGTTTCAGGGAAAGAATGAAAAACATTTTTTTTGCTTTAAGGATCTAAACATAAATATAAACGTTTTAGTGTCACAGCGTGTTGCTTAATTATCCGGTTTAATTTCCTGTAACATAACTTCTTAATAATAAAAAAAACTTTAATTTGATATTTTAAGTAAAAAGTGTCCAGAATTTTTATCAATTTTGGGAATTTCAAGAGAGGGATGAAAAACAAAAGCAAAAATTGTAAATGTTAGTAGTATAGTAAATGGGGTTTCTGCCTTACTTAACTCATCCATTTAATTTACATCATTTTCAGTTCATTTTGCATTATTCTAACATCGAATATTGCAGAATTTGAACATTTTCTATCCCTATATTCAAAATGAAAACAGGTCATTTAAATTAAATTACATTTCAAATTCAAATTTCCGATATTTTTACAATGTCGCATCCTAAGCTTTAAGATCGAAACAGGTCTTGTGAAATTAGAATTTTAGATGTAATTAAAAAATAGTTTAAATATATTCCATTCTTCCTATACTATCGATAAAATATAATAATTTAATTTTTTAGTGGATAGTTTGATATCAATATCTAAATAATTTATATTATCTTTATTTTTTCTTTCAATAACCTTTAGAATCATAACTTTATCTAATTTTTTTTTAAAACGGACTAAAATTGATGTAAATTGAATGGATGAGTTAGGTGAGGTAGAAACCCCATTAACTATGCTACTAATGTTCATATAATGTTAAATCTTGGTAAAGTTCAATTTTCAAAAGAGCTTAACGTGATAGAAAAAACATGATGGTCATTTTTTAATTGGCGTGGAAAAATGTATAAATTTAACCATTTATTTCCCGTGTTTTCGTTTTCATCGTTAGCCTCTATAATTGATTTATCCCTGGTTGATAGTTTTTAAATTTGATATTTTCTCCGTATATCTTTTACACTGAACCCATCCCTTTCATGTGTAGTTCTATAATTTGTCAATATTACGAAGTGGTTGGAAGGAGCTATATGAAACTTGTAGGTTATAATTATTAGTGTCATTGAATACTGTTAAAGATAATCTGTGGATTTCCTTATATTTTTGTTCTTATGGTGATGTGATTTCGTTTCAGGTCTGTAGAGCGTCTCTCCGATTTCCTTGGTGCAAATATGGGTAAGAATTTTGTCAAATCTCATGGTTGGAATACAGCTGAGTTTATGAAGAAGCAGGGACTTGATCGAACTTTCTATGAATGTGACCAGCACATGTGGCGAATCGGAAGCCGAAAGTTGCCAAGGGGAATTAAATTTGATGGTGGAAGTGATTGGGTGGTTTTGCATAGAAGTTATGTCGAATTTTTAGTAAATGGCAACAGTGAACTTGTTGAGGGATTGAAGGTGCTTTATAATTACACTCTCCTTCCTGCTGAGGTAAGCTTGTGCTAAGTAAGTATTGCTCTCTAGGGTAACTTGCTACATTCGAACCTCTGTAGTATCACGAAATTGTGACAAAATTGATAAAATAATAGATTGTTGCAATAGCTTTTTTAGCTGGTTTTCAGAAAGTTCAGTAGATACAACTGGTCTAAACATAATATGTATTTTTTACAAATTTTGCTGTAAAGATGTTAGTAGTGCAGTGATTCCAGTGTTCCCAAACTGGGGATTTGGAAACATTTCGGACACAGGGGCTTAGAAAACCCCTCTATAGAAGATTATTTTACCTTCTTTAGATTAGTTTTATTTGAGTTCGATTAAAAAAGTATTCTATCAAAATAGTTTTTGTTGTAAAAAACCGATTTCAAGATTTGTTCTTCATCTTTTTTATATAACCTAATCCCATCTGTGGCAAAAATTGAGATTCGCTTTCAAAAATTAAGAATCTAAAAGAAGTTTAGATATTTGAAAGTCTTGGTGTCTTTGTGCCTTGGAGTCTTGAAGTCCTTTATAAAGTGTTGTGAAAGACCCAAATAGTTACTGCATTTTTTTGCAGTTTTTTTATCGTTCCCTGAAAGGCGTGCTATGACTTTTCGTTCTCTGAACTCTGGGCCTCAGTGACTCTTAAGTAAAAGCTATCATTAACTTCGTAACTATGAGTTTTTCTTACACAAGAAGTTTGTGTCCCAATTTTTTTTTTCGATTATAAATGATCAGTGATTCAAAAATTTTACTTTTTTATAGTGTCAAGCTCAGAATCAACTATTTCAAGGATTATTCTTGCTTACATTAACGTTACTTTTTTGGAGTTTTTCTGTAAAATCGTTTGAACATAATTGCCCCTCCTGGGATTTGCTCTAATATCTTGGTAAAATGATACACTACTGCTATTACTAATAGCTCCTGCTACTGCTAACAATATATTCCTGTCAAGAACATATTAAGTTCTATCTTTGGATTTTTTTTTATTTATTCTTAAATAAACATACTTAAAAATATTTTTATACATTTAAATAAGAATATAAGATTATATTTAATATAAATTAATAATAATAAAATTTAATGTATTAATATTGTGAATTTGTATCGATAAATAATTTTTAATACTGTATAAATACATATAATATTAATAAGATTGTGTTTATATAAATATATTCTTTTTATATAGTCTTTTATTTGGATCTTTTATTTCGAAACTTTTGGATTTCTGGCAAGAGAGTTCGGACATTCATAAATTTTGTTTTAGCGTATTAGTATTATGAATTTATATAAATAAATAATTTCAATTCTAGATAAATATGGATGATATTAATAACTATATTTTTTTTAAATATGTTCTTTTTATATATTGTTATATTTTCATCTTTCATTTCCTAACCTTCGGATCTGCCGCAAGAGAGTTTGGATATTCAAAGATTTTTGAGCACTAGTTCTGCACATTCGATCTCAAACATTTGGGGGGCTAAAATGAATCAATAGTCAGACTAAATAAAATTTAAATGCTTAAAAAATGGAAAGCTTCAAAATTAAATAATTTTAATTAATTCATAATTTAATTTAATTAATTATTTAATTAAAAATTAAATAATCTAATAAATAATTAAATAATTTAATAAATAATTAAATAACTGACCAAATGAAATTTAGTCAGTTGGCATTAACTTATTTTCTGTTAATGTTTCAGGTTACAGTTTTCTTGAAAACTGGTTATAGAACAAATCCTGAATAAGCTTTATTAAAAATTTCAATCATTGCTAAAATCACTTACTAAAATCATTCTAATCATCATAAGCTAATTGTTCAAAACTAAAACTATGAATTGTAGATTCAAGCTTTGGACAAGCGTGGAAAACTTTCTGGGTTTAGTTTCTAATTTATTTTGAGGATTTGTTGATTGCTTATACTGAAGTTCTATTTTGTCGCTTGTAGGTTGATTTTTCTGATCCCAATGGAAATTTACATAGGGCAGATTTCTATAAGCTTTCTAGGGATAGTTTACTAATTTATCCTCAGAAATTATGGTGAATTCATGCATTTAAGCATTTGAAAATTTTGAAAATTCAAAATGTGTTGAATTTGTTGATTGCTCAAACAAAAATTTGATTATATGGCTACTAAATTGACTTTCCAAAAACCTAAGGGAAAGACAAAATCTTCTCCAGAACATTGCAAAACATAGTGTGAAGTTCTAGCTCTTGCTGATGTGAAATGTTGTACGTTGTAGTGTGAAAGCACCACTAGAATCAATTTATTTGTGACTGTCACTGCACTATATCACTGCACTGCACTGTATGTCACTATATGTCACTGCACTGTTCCTGAGTGGCAACGAACTGCTGTGATCGTGGCATAATTCCAAAGTAGAAGTTGTCAAGTACTGAATTCTGTACATAATAAAGAGATATCAGGAGAGAGAGCTTCACTTGGTCCCTGGCACTCGGCCTGTGACAAGCTTGTGTATATGTGGTTCTCGCTGTTGGTTGTCTTGTAGCCTCAGTTTATTGTTAGTATGCCTGTTTTCAGAAAAACTTATCAAGTCGTTTTCGAGAAAAAATACAGCCAGACACATATATACAATTACTGTTCGCCTAAAAAGAATAGATTTCCCTTTTTCTAATACAGAAAAAAGAAAATCATTGAACATTGGTATAAAAATAAGTTTTCAGTATTCTAGGCCCCAAAACTTAAAGTTGTCTACTATGACTGATTCAAAAATGGTAAATTTCATGTAGTTTCAACTTTGTGTAATGCAGAATTGCAAAAACAAACATTGGAGAATTTGACGAAAAACCCGAAACATCTTTAAAAAGGTTAAACGTTCTCATCACCGAGCGATCGGCTATTAATGAGACATAGGCCAACCATTTTGAAAAGATTTTGAATAGACCACTGCCTGATCAACTTTTAGACGTACCCTCTATAGCTTTCCTCAAGCTTGACATTAATACAGAACCCTTGACTCGTGTCGAATTACTGACAGTCTCAAAGGAATTAAAAAACGGCAAGGCACTAGGCGAAAACCGTATCACGACAGAGTTAATAAAGGCACCAATCAGCTCACGCATGTCTATATGGCTGTCCTTACTCCGAAAAATTTGGATGACACAAAAAGCACCAACAGATTGGAAGCGCAGCACACTCATAAAACTCTTCAAAAAAGGTGATAAATCACTACCTGGGAATTGGAGAGGTATATCCATACATGGAGAGGTATTACCAGGATGGATGTATCCAGGTATATCCATACCTAGTAAACTTCTTGCACTAATAATCCTCCAAAGAATACAGAGTCCACTCGACAAGTACGATTTTTTCTGTTTTTTTTATCACGTTGTATTACTGAACTCGAAGTTATGCTCAGTCTGTGTGTTGTAATAACTGTTGCTATATCTCGATTTTTTCTGTCTTTTTTCATGTTGTATTACTTAACTCGAAGTTCTTTTCAGCGTGTGTGGTGTTATAACTATTGCTATCTCTCGATTTTTCAGTTTTTTTCACGTTTTATTACTGAAATTGAAGTTCTTTTCAGCGTATTTGGTGTTATAACTATTGCTATATCTCAATTTTTTTCAGTCTTTTTTTCACGTTGTATTACTGAACTCGAAGTTCTGTTCCGCGTATGTTGATTCAAATCTGCGTCTCACCCACTGGAAGAGAAGTCAGGGCTGTCAATGCCAGTATAAGCATGTTGTCGATTGGTGTGGTTGCAGTCCAATGGTTTTCCGTATTGAGGTAGGATTCCATTTCAACAATCTAGATATTTCGTGTCTTCTGACACTTTGCTGAGCTTTTAACACAAAAATTCAAATGCTATGTATTCAGTGCTATGTATAGATCTTGCTTATGCTTTATCTCCTTCTCTCTCTTTTTTTCTAGACTGATCAAAGTTACCTGCATTAGGATTTGTTCAACAAGAACTACTGACATCTAATTTACCTTTCCAGAGCTTTAATGTTTTGGACAGGGTTTGAATCCCGTTTCAAATTGTCTCTTTTGAAAACCTTAACGCCGATATGGCTTAATATAATATCAGCTCCAAATTTAAATAAAGCCAGTATTTTTGCAATTTCTTATTTATGCGTGAGTTGTTAAGGATATCATTTGAGGGAAACTTGGTCTAAGGATCTAAGTATCGGGTCTGGGTCTCAGGAAACTTGATTCTATGTATTGCAAGCCTTTCCGGATTTCTGCTTTTCCCGGTTAAGGCTACTTTAACCCAGACTAGATGGAGCCATGAAAGCTTTATACCATTGATGATGATGGTATTAATATGAATCATAAGCCTTTTGTAGGCGTAGAAGATAGAAAGTGATGACGAGGCTTGCTACGACGCGCCATAACGTGTGAATAATGATTGGGGGGAACGTTTGAGTCTAAAGGTACACGTAAAGGTGTTTACGAGGAACTTTCTTAAGTACGAAATTCGAAACATTATTTTTAGCACATAATTTTCCAAATTTGAAATCAGCAAAAACAGTGAAGACGAAATCTCATTGATTGAAATGGTGAGGTAAAAATCTAAACATGCATAAATATGTTTTATTTTTATAACGTATGACTTTATACATATATAATGATGCATGATTTTTTTAAAGACGGAAATTGTTGTGAGATTTTAACTAAATAGCTTTGCTTATTTATTTACTCGTTTCAACACGGCAGCACTATTGATAGTGTAGTACTACCTTAAACACTGTATAATTTTCAAATAACTGAAAGAAGAAACTTGAGGAAAATGCAGCTTTCAGGTATGGGTAGACCTTAGATTAGTCTGGGAGGCGGAATTTTCTCTTGTAATATCTTTAGTAGCAGTGCTAGTAGTAGTCAGGGCTGTTCCTAGAGCTGGTGGTAACCGGTAAAATTCATTACACCCCCTCTCCTGATTTGAATATAAGCAGAAAGCCGAATCAAAATGAAAATATTGGTTAAAGTGCCCCCCCAGCCGCGGTGCCCGGGGAAGCTACCTCGGGAAGTCACATTCAAACTGACCATATTTTCTTATTTATTTAGGTGTTTCGATATAACTGACGATAGTTTAGTACCAGCTTAAAAACTTCACAAATTGCATACAACCAAAATAGGAAATCTGAGAAAAATGCAGCTTTCAGGTATTAGTACACCTAAGATTAGTCGGGGGGGGGAGGGTGAAATGTTCTATTGTAATATTCTTGGTAAATTAAGACTGTTTCGCCTCAGCCAGCTTATGGATATATAAAAAAAAAATAAAAAAAACACACAATGGCTAACACAAAACCGAAATATCAACGTTTAATGCATACAGATTTGGGAAGCAACTTTTAGATTAACTCGGAATCTACAAGAGCAACAAAGAGGCTCATAAGTATGCTCACATATGTTATTAGAACAGAGATAATAAGAACAAAAACCAAACCCTCAGATGTCAATATACAATTCCGTAGATATTTACACAGTAACTAACGGTTTAAATTCAAGTTTTACTAATTCAATCGGGCTTCTCATAAACAATACATAGCACTTGCAAAGTCTTATTTTGGCTTGTTCCAATTTGCCATACTAATAAGAATAAGATTGTAATCGACTCACACTCTAGGAGTCGAGACAGTGCATAGTTAATGAGGGTTTGAAGACAATTGACGATTTTAATTTGAAGACAAATAGAAAATTCAAATTTGAATTTTTGAAAACAATTTTGAGGGCAAATACTTGGAAGAAAATAGAACAGAAGTTAAAAAGAAAATATATATATTTTGATGATTGACCGGAAGTGGCATCGTATTTGAGAGCCTAGTAAATATTCTGAGATTTTCAAATATAACTTTTGAGTCTTCTCGTTTTACTTTCTTTACTTTCTCTCGTTTTTACTTTCGATTTTATCTTTATTTTTTCTTTTCTTATTTTTTTATTTCATATTTTCGTTTTTGTTTCTTTTCTCATTTCTTATTCTTTCCTATATTTTTTCTTTCTATTTCGACTTTAGGGGGAACGGAGGTGAAGTCGCTTAAATAATAGCTAGGAAATAATTGCTTATATATAAATATATAATAGCTTATAAATAGATATATATTTAGCGTTGGAAAATACCACTTTCTAGTCTCATGTGATACGTTTCGTACAAATATCCATTTAGTTGTTTTTAAGAGCTTCATGGGAAAATTAAAAAATATGAGCCCACATACGGAATTTTTTCTCATTTTAACACCCCCCCTCCGCTATAGATAGTCTGATAACCTCTGCGAAGGAATGTATTTGAAGCATCTGTGCCAAAAACAGGAATGTATTTGAAGCCCATGTATTGTAAAGCATTTGAAATGCATCTCAAAGTGAGGACAAACATCGGCATAACTCGGCTTTTTGATGCTTTTTAATTTCTTCGTTATCTTGACCGTAACGTATTTTCAGTTATATTTTGTATCTTATATTATCAGGTTTTTTATATTATCAGGTTTCTCATAATATCAGAAAAAAAGGGCTGTACGGACTCGCAAAAATAAAAATGTTACTCGAGTTTCAATAATTTTTCAGGATTACGGAAAAATAGATGGCCTACGTGAGCGTCAAATCTACTTTGCCAGAAAATTTGAAGGTTTCATCAGCCAAACTGCAATTACAAAGCTGGAGGCTGAACTGGTAACATCCCCTGTAAATAGTAAGCTTAGCTTATGTAATACTACCTGTTTATAAGGTGTTGAACTAGTTGCTTCTGTTAAGACTCAAATTTAGCTGGCGCTGATTTAGGCCAATCAGGTTTATTGATTGGCTGATAAATTCTTTGAAAAACTCTGATTGGCTCAAATTTGTACTAGCTAAATTTCGGTATAAATAAAATCTTGAATGAATCTTAATTTATGAATAGGCCTATACACATTTGGAGTTACCTCTATGTAGACCATGAATTTGACATTGCTAGAATTGACAAAAAATAGATTGAAATATTCATATCCGTTACTCAGGATGTAAACTTCAAGAAAACATCTTTTTTAGTTCACTCTCTGGATCATAGAGGCAGTATATCTGACTACATAGAACATAAAAGCCGTTTAGTATTCTACCACACAAATAAAAGTACGTATAAATTGCGTCCGCTTAAACCAGGAATCTAAGACGAGGTGGGTTTCGTATAGATCTTTGCCCTCAAAATGTATCCATACTTACCCACACTTCTATCGTAATATGTATGTTTTGTGTCATTTCTTTTTGGATGTGGGGATGAGGCTTTCTCCTCCAAACCAAACGTAAAACCATGCATTGACTTTCCACAGCTGAGCACTGATTGGCTAAAATGACATGTACTGTATGTCCGGATTGATTTATTAATCCTGTTTGGGCGTTCTGTTTTGACCTTGAACACAGTTTATTATTAAATATAGCCTATGCTTCAGCTAACATAAGTAATTTTTAATGAGCGTGGATTTAAAATAGGAAAGTTTGCAGGGATGGGGGAGTAAAGCCTAGACCCTCAAAATATCAAAATCTCAGATATTCAGTATATATTTTCATATTATTGACCTTTTATACAATTCCGTACAGGAAAATAAATTAAACAAATGAAAATTTAGAAAAACAGGTTAATATTTTGAATAAGACAGTGAAAAAAAAAACAGAAACAAATTAATAATAAATATCTGATTGTTTCGACTTCATGTCCGAAAGCCTTTTGTCAAAGGAAAAAAAAACTGAATTAAACAGAGTAGTAAATAAGAGAAAAGCCAAAAAAAAGACCAGACGAAAGATAAAAAGCCTCAAATATTGATAATTTTCACTTGATATATCACGAAATCAAACAACATCATGATAACTATACAGCAGAGAGAGTTTTTTGAAATAATTGGATCTTTGTTATTACTAAAAAATGTTAGCTTTTTCTTTTTTTCCCCACTATCTTATCTAAAATATTCTGTACGTTTTTCTATATTTTCATTTATATAGTCTGTTTTTCTAAAGCTTACAGCTAGAGCTGAACTTTTTATCTTAAGACCTTACAAAAAGTTGGGCCAAACGCCCGATTTTAACGGAATCGCCAGTTCATCTAAAATATAACTTCCTTTACGGTATATCTCAATTTTCTTTACATTGCAATTTTCAAACTTACCTCCCCTTCTTTCCATTTTTCGGGATTGTCTGTCAAAGTTTCTCTCAAAGCCTTAGCATCGTAATGACCATTCTGTGACTACTGGCCTGCCTTATAGAAATGTCTTTGATATTTTTTTTTTCTCTTTCGATTACTTCGCTTGGTGAACACATTACTTGATGTACCTTTTTATGCTCTTTTTAAATATACTATTTTTAAGATAAGATAGGTAAGATAAGTTTCATTTTTAAAATGTAAACAAAACACTTGAATTCCAAATCTGGTGTCAGTATTTTGCTAGCATTGATTTATTGCAACCAAATCTGATAAACTTGATCATTTATAAATTTTGATATTCTTCAATTTTATTACATGATTTGTTTTTATTAACAGTTTTTTCTGTTTGATATCGCAATTATACCGCAAGGTTTAACGAATTTTGAAGTTTGTTGAAAGTTTTCTGTAAGTTATGTAGAAAACGATCGTACGCTCGGATTGCATCTTTGGACGGGATTAATTTGAAGTTAAGCATGTCAAACAGACTTGGTATATTTGTATGGCTATTTGTTTTAGTGTATTTATTCGTGAAGTCTGAGAATCCATAGATTGTTCTTTTTTAGTATACCCTCATTTTATTACATGAAGAATAGAGCTCCAAAAAATTAAGGATAGCGTTTAATGATTTGACTGAAAAAGCAACTATTAAATATACAAAGATTAATACATTGTTAAGTTTATCTCGTTTGATAATATTACATCCATGCATGGGGCGTATACGACTGTGAAATATGAAATTAGTATTGGATTATGACGGGTACAATTCGTGTATTTGGAAAGAATATACAAAGGCGCCGGGAGGGGTGTGTTTTAGTATACCCTCATTTTATTACGTGAAGAAGTAGAGCTCCAAAAAATTAAGGATAGCTTTTAATGATTTGACTGAAAAAGTAACTATTACATGGACAAAGATTATACATTGTTAAGTTTAAGTTTATTCGTGTATTTGAAAGAATATATAAAGGCGCCTGGAGGGGTGTGTTCTACATAGATAGTATTACATCCATGCATGGGCATAAACGACTGTGAAATATTAACTTAGCATTGGTTTACGACGGGTAAAATTTGTGTATTTGGAAATAATATAAATGGCACAGGGAGGGGCGTGTTCAACATGAATAGTAATGCATCCATGCGTTGGCCCTATACCACTATGAAATATCAAATTAGCATTCGATTACGACGGGCGCAATTCCTATATTTGAAAAGAGCACAAAAAGGCGCAGGGATTGGTGTGTTCTGGCCTAGGGAACTATATGGTTTGGCAGGAAATTCTGAATCAGACCTAGAATGTTAGAAAACAAAACAACACAAAGCTGTATAACGTAAAGTTCACTCGCAGTTATGTGTTAGATTTTTTTATATCTTTATTCTTAAAAATTTTTTAATTTTACAATAAATTCATCAATAAATAGCTCCAAATTGTTATATGTATATTCCAAAAATATTCCAAATTGTTAGAGTATCATTAATAATTGAAATAATTTTCTGTTAGCTCGCTAAAACACAATTTTTAGTAAAAACCGTTTCTGAGGTATCTTTCTAAATAATTTCATAGATTTTTATCTGAGTAACCGATTAAAACAGGTATCTAATATATTTTAAGTTAAAATACAGGTTAGGAGAACACAACGGGTCTTTATTTGTAAGCATTTGTGGAAGATTAACCGTATTGGAGAAACAAATAAAATATAATAAAACTCCACTATTTTCCATTCTTCTTAGAAAAATCCGAAATGGGCTCCTTTTGGCTTCGAAGAACTTATGCTCAAACTTATGTTCATTCCTTCTTTCTCCATCATCTTTTCTTTTTTCATGAATATAAAATAGTCAATAATATAGGATATATAATAGTCAGAATAAAAAAAAAAAAAAAAATCGATGCAGGCTGTAAGAACAGGTCATCTAGTTGAACTATTTAAGATTGATACTAAGCTGCTCTCTCGTGTCTGTTTTTGTTCTAAGTCTTGAGTAAGCATATGATGTTATTGCTGCTGACTTTGGAGTACTGTTGTAGCTAAAGATTATATACTATGAAGTCTCTAGAACTGAAGAATAAAATTTGCAGCCTGGGTTTTTCTTCGCTGTCCTCGTTTTTTCTAGCTTTTCTTCGGTATTTTTCCTCGCTTTTTTTCCAATCGTGCTCTTCTCTTATCATTGTCGATGAATCACTTTGGATTCTAAATTAGAGGACATTTTCCCCATGGAAAGAAAATGATTAATAATAACTGGTTGGATTCTTGTGGGGGATTCTTTACCGGATTGTCACTTAGAGTTCCTTGTTTCACTGCAGGTTCAATATAAACATCTTCTGTTCTATTAGCATTTGGCAGCCACCTCATTGTGCTGATTCCCTTGATGACTTAATACCCGTTGGAAATAAGGCTGGGAAATTTTCTGTATTATCCTCCATAGAATTTCTGTGTCAGAGTCTTTTACCAACCTGTGTGTGCATCTGGCTAAAAAGCTGTAAGGCAGAGTTAGAGTCCGTAACAAAGGTCAGGTCCTTGAAATTTGTGGGATTCTTAATTATAAAATTTTGAGCTTTAATAATAGCTTTTAATTCAGCTGTAAAGGTGGATATGCCATTTGGAAACCTAGTCGATATATGCAGGGGTTTTCTAGGAATAACTGGAGTCGAAGCCATCGTGCTTCCTTTCCGGAAACCATCTAAAAATGTTTGCGTTCGAAAATATAGATAGGTATTTTAAAAAATTCATATGTTTCTTTTATTATTTCACCAAAAAAAGAACACAACTACATTATATAAATAGCTTAGAGCCACATAAAAGATAATAGTCCCGTGGGAGAGCTGTATCTTCTGATCACGATTTAGCATAAAAATTGTTCAATAAATTATAACACAAAAACCAATTTATCATTTTATCACAAACAAATTTACTAATTTTTTTCATCTTTACCTATTAAGCTCCCTAACCCCACTTCGTTGCCTCCCTGCACACTTCCCCAAAACTTACAAATTTTTCAATAAAAACAAATTAAGTTACTTTTAAACAAAATTAAGTTACTCGCCGCTCTAATACTATCTGGGAGACCATTGCACACTCGAATGCATGATTTGCTTCTCCCATGGTTTCTCGAACTGACTTGGCAAAATCTGTAAAGCCTGTATTACCACTGAAGGAAGCTATTACACAATCGATTATTAAATATCGCAGGGTATCCACATAAATTAGAAATAGAAGGGGTCCTCAAATGGAACCCCGTGGCACACCCCAAGCAATGGGCATCACGGCACTGAAAATTATCTTTATGAGCGACACTTATCGCTTGACTGTGAAGGTAAGACTGAAAACAATTTACAGCATTGAATTTAATTTCTGGACTTTTCAACCGCTACATAAGTATTCTGAAATCTACCGTACCGAAGGCTTTCTTTAGATCAATAAATACAGTTAAAGGGATCACTTTTCTCTTAAATTCATAATTTAACTAACGTAAGAGGTGATGAATAGTATATAATGTTGAGTGGTACTTTCTAAGACCAAAGTGATTATCACTGATAAACCCACTAAATCTAAGTAAGAATACATTTGATGAAAAATTATTTTGTTCAAAAATTTTAGAAAATGAATATGAAATTGAGGACGGTGTTCAATTTAACTACACCTAGAATGTTATTTTAGCACCTGCTTTCTCCAAGAGAATAGAGACGAAATTTTTTATTGCAATTGTTCTCAGCGAGTATGTCTAGTTTGCTATTCTATCAATTTAGTACTAAAAAGTGACAATAGATAGCAGATATATCATTTCCTTTTTAACTAGAGTTTACAATCTTATTCGATATAATCGTCGATTTATAGGTACTTCTTTGAATAGCTATTGGGAAAATGCATACCATTATCAAGATTTACATCCTAGTCCAAATCAAGCCATGATGACTCTTGCTCAAGCCACTATTGATATGGCATCACTGCTGCTCAGTCTAGACGGTCAATGTGCCGTTGAAGCCTCGTCCGTTCTCGAGCTGACACATTATTTTTCTGATGACAACTATCACGTGAGTATTTTTTTTTCCATGATGTATCCACGTCCACTCTCGAATGTTTGTTTCAAACTTAGCATATGCAAGAACGCATCAAGGATTTGTGATCTGGGGAGGGAAACAATAAAAACACATCAAAAATCTGCTTATATGCATTTTGTTTTGTTTTTTGAATTGAACAAAAATTCCCGGGTGGGGGGGGGCATATCCCCTCCTCTGGATATCCGATGATGCAGAAATCTGACGATTTCTGCTGATGACAATAACTGTACACGTGATTTCATGTCTCCCAATTACCAAATGACAGACGTTGAATGTCTGAAAACCTATTTAGAAATACCTATTGATTCTGTTCAGTGTCTTCATGTCTCCCAATTACCAAATGACATATGATCAGAATCTCCAAACCTACTTCAAATCAGAATCTAAGTTTTATTTGGAAGCAATTGAGACAGTAAGAATCTTTGTATTTGAAAGAGCTGTCAGTGGAGAATCTGATGGTAATTTATACCTTTTTCTCATCTGACTTTTATCCTTTATTTGGTTTAACCTAGAAAAGGCCTAAAAAAAAGTATTTTGAAAATCTTAACCTTGTTAAATTTTAATTCAAGGTCTTAAAAGTATATAAAATTCCCACTTAATATAAGAAAAAAAATACTAATCTTCCTAGTTTATTGAAATTATTGGAATTGTGTTTGCACTACTCTGAGTAAAAAAAAGTAAACTTAAATTAAATTAGTAGAATACTTAAATGAGTAGACACAAACCAAACTAAATTTTAAGTCTTCAGGCCCCTAAACTGCTAAAAACAGATGCTTACTTTAACAGAATAATCGATTGTTTCTTAACAGAATGAAAATGCTGCATTTCAAAATTACTGTAGCTTCGCTTAAGCTAAGTAGATACCATTCTATTTTTCTTGACGCTGGGCAACAACATAAAGACAAATACTTTTTCAAGTACATGGTTGCAGTAACGTTAATGTGGAAGTTTTCCCCTCAGTTTTTAAATTTCTGTTATTTTCTAATTTTTTTTATTTTTGCCTAATTTTTATTTTGTACTATTTTTGGGGGGATTTCTAGCGTCTGTATTTCTACCGTCAACATAGAGAGATGCTCTTTTCTTTTTCAGATTTCTCTTCTGATATTAATTCTGTTGTAATTCTATCATTAATAATAACCAATACTTTTGATGCCTTTCGGGGTCGAGGACCAAGAAATTTGCATGACGAAGAGAGGACTTCTTCGTGTTTTTAACCGACGGATTTGTGGTTCCGGTAAAATTTTAGCGGTTCCAAAAAATCCGGTAACATTTTGCGATGGGTGTCAGAATTTAGGCAATTTTTTTCCAAAATGCATTGTAAGGTGGTGGTGCCATCATTGCTAGGTTCAACTGTTCATAAAGTAGTTAAATCATTGTCAGTTTCAATGGTTCATAAAAGAGTCATGCTCTATATTCTTCCTAATGTTGGGCAATCATTTAAGAGCAAACCACAAATGCTACTCCGTAATGGCTTTGATCAGCTCAATAGCCTCATACAAAGATATTTGGTTGCAGGTCTTAATAGTAATAATAATAATTTATTTTTATCCTCTGCATACAACACAAATGCACTAAAGAGGAGTATAACAAATGAAAAGAAAAACAAAAAGTGCGCAGAAAAAAAGAAAAGAAAACGCACAATTCTTGACAACTTCAGACACTTTAGAACACATTTTTATTAAAAATAAAATACCCTCCAATCAACTACCAAAGGGTTCTCCTTATGAGATTACGCAATTCTAATGAAGTGTTGTGGGAAGTGTGGGTACTTGAGCTGCCTATCCCCAGAAGTTTAAGGCCTATAGGCCGGCCTAGTCCACAGATATATCAAGCAAGAACTTAACCCGCTGAGAAAGCGCTTTTTCATGTTTTTACGGGTAGACTTGAAATCTTTTTTCGGTGAGAATGGAGTTCAGGTCCTGGTGTCGTTGGTTATTTGGTTTGGAACCGGATCAGCGGTGTGGCTCTGTAAGCTCAGCCAAGAGTCGACCCAGCTCCAACTGGGCATCAGGAGATTTTTTTTTTGGGGGGGGGGGGCACGAGAAGAGTCGGATTATTTACCACCAAACACTAATTGCACTCCCGGCCGAAGGCAGAAAATCAAGAAATCGCTACCTGCGCTATGAAGACTATTTGGTCTGCCCACAGAAAAAAATGTTTTGTGTTACATAAATCTTGTCAGGTGCTGTAAACACACTCTAGAAGGGCGAAAGGGTTGGGTTATGTAGCACAGTGAATGTTTCATAAACCTTTTTTAAGTTTAACATTTTTTAAGTTTACGCTTACGCATGATCTTTTTTTTTTTTTTTTTTTGCAAAATAATCTTTAAAGTTGAAAAGTAAACTGTTTAGCTTTTGTTAAACTCTGCTATCTGGAATTGGCTCATCTTAGTTTCATTATTAAAACTCGTGCTTGGCCACATGCATAAACTGTAAACAAACAAAAGCAAACATCAACAAGATTAGACGGCTTATAAAATGTAGGAAAATTTAAGTACAATAGAAAAAAACTAGCATAGGTTTATATAATTGTCATAGAAAATGAAAATTCGTATAAAATTAGGCAAAAGATCAAGAAATCGTGTAAATTAAATAAGTAAAATAATATAAGTAAGACAAGTAGTATAGTAAGCATATAGTATATAATAAGTTTCTAGTATATTATATTTTACATAAAGCACTTACCATATTTATGAACACTTTTTATGAAGTACATAGTAATATAGTAAAATACGTAAGAAAGCTAAGAAAGATGTTGAGTAACGAGAATTCTAAGCCGGTTAAAATAGAAGAAGTTTAAAAAATTTTTGGCCAAAACCACGGGTCAACCCTCTTGTGCCAAAAAAAAAGAAAAAAAAGAAGATATAGATCAAAGAAATGGAACAAACCGATAGACCTAAAAACACCAAAATGTAAAACGAACAGACGTCTCCCCAGATAAGGTGACTAAACTATAAACATTGAAGACGTGAAACGTCAATAAAGACGTTCAAGGCGTCATGCTATTTTTCATCCGAGGAAGTTCATCTGGTATTTTCTGGCTGAAGAAAGAATTATGTGTTCAAATCTTAGATCCAAATATAAAACAAAGACAAAGGCAGAAACAGAGTCAAAGATAAAGACTGCCAAAGGGACTAATAACCGAAAATTAAAGTAAATTGTGTGTGTCAAAATTTTATTATGTAGACTACTTGACTTTTATACAATTTGTTTAGCTCCAAAAATGAAGGGAGAGTTGAAACTCTATCCAAAAAAAAATCCCAGGGTACATAGAAGACGCTGGGACCGTTTCTGAAAGGCTCAAATACTCTATTCAATTACTGTCTAAGATAGAAAAATATGTCATCTAGAACTTTACCAGCTTTACGCTTAACTTTACGTTGTTATGTTATTGCTTTGATTTTAATATAGTTTTTTTTTCAGGGATCTTTGATAATGTTTAAAACCTCTTCTCATGATACTTTAGAAGTCAAAATTCAACCAATTAGAGAGTATGTGAAGAAAGAACCTCTTGGAAGACTTATTGTAAGTATTGTAACCTTATTGTAAGTAAACTTCTATACTGAATTAAATCGAATCCTTGTAAAATCAGTAAAATATAAAAAAGATGAAATTCAGAATTGTATGGATGGCCGAACTCTTCATTCACAGAATCCGTGGAAAAGTGGGCGGTGGGTGCATTTCTATGCCAAATTGTCTGATATTTGTCTCAGCGGTTCATTAGTCTATCAAACAGTTTGTGGTTACAAACTGTAGTAAGCAGCGACGCGGTTCAATAGTAACCGAATTTCTTAATAATGGAATGTTGGTATCAATAAATCCATCCAAAGAATCGGCTCTTTATGCTGACTCCAAATATATAAAGATACAATAAGTTTAGTATCACCCATTAAGAGATGCGAAACTAAGGAAATTTTTCCTTGTTTTCAAAAGAGGGGGAGACAATCCCCTTAAAGTCAGAGAATCTTATCGAAAATGACTTCTCAAGATTCAGTATATCAGAGAATCTTACTGCAATGGCTTCAAGCTTCTTGCTACCAAAATGTAGTATTTTGTATCTTGTGGATCACAGATGTGTGTTTATTTGTTTGTTTATTTTTGGGGGGCAGCTAGGGAGAGAGGGACAGCTTGTCCCCTTCCCCCAGAGTCTTCTCCCTCAATGTCGTCCGACCAACAGTTAGAACCGATCTTTTTTCAGCATAGTTTAAAGGTCTAATAACTATGCTTTTGGTGATAATATGACCTTCCATAGTCCCTGAGGAAAAGGTTGTAAGTTACGCAAGTATGGTGATATAAAGGGAATCGTATGGAACCAATTGTCCAAGAAGATCGGCAGAGGGCTCATTCGAACGGAAATTAAAAGTTCCAGTGGCCTTTTTAAGGCCAGTGGCCTTTTTCGATTGGAAAAGAAGAGGTTACCAGTTTATACAAAGGATTATTCTCTAATCCTTTCACGGTAAAAATCGAGAGTTATTTCTGCGATTCTGACGTAAATTAATGCACTGGGGTGGTGGCATTTCCTAGATAAAATTCCCAGAGAGGTGAACTTCTGACAGGATTTGAAAGCGTTCACGATTAATTTCTTAGAGTATTTTCAGGATGGAACTGTCCGATGGGTATTTTCCTGTCGATTGGGGGGGGGGTATTTTACGTGAGAATAGCTTTACTTTGACGAATTCTGTGTGTGTAAGGGAATTTTCCATGGATGGAAGCTTGATTTCCTGGCATTAATTGGTCGACCATCAGAAATAAAAAAACGAAAGTTTTTTTCCACTTAAATTAAGGAGCAACATTAAAACTTAAAATGAAGAAAAATTATTTTGTATATTAGGGGGATTGCCCCCTCTTCGATACCTGGGTTTCTACGCTAGTTTGACTTTTTGTCCCGTTTCTTTTAGAATGACTCCTGAAACACAAGGGGCGTTTAATTAGAGTAAGAAGTTCTTTTAAAAGTACTAAAGAACTTTAGAACGAAGAACAAGGCATTGAGGAGGGGGCAATCCTCCTAATATAAGAAAAAGTAAATATGCATTTATCAGGCTAACACATCAGGGATTAGGTCTATTATATTTGAAAATAAAAATAAGTTGGGAATCAAATCGTATATCTCTTTAATTTGTGTCTAATATTTGCCCTATAAATAACAAGCCCCGGATATCCAGGGCTTCCCTGGATATCACTTTCCCTGTATTTTTCACTTCCCTGGATATCCATGAATAAGCCAGGTAATGCCTAAGACTATACTTATCGTTTCTTTTTTTTTTACTTGGTATTATTTTTCAGTAAGGAAGCATGACGAATCCATTCTGCATTTTATTGAAACGTCGAATAATCAAATATTTTCATTCCATCTTGATGGGAGGGTTGTTTTTTTTTCTTTACAAGGAAAAGAAAAAACTTATCATCAAATAATACAAATTGTAAATTTGGAAATAACCCATATGGTTTGTGCGTCCATCTCTGAACACAGAGATGTGTTTTTCCATAAAGAAATATTGAGAGATGTTTTTTCTTAAGGAAAAAAAATCCTGCAATATTAAAGTACGCAAAGTGAAAAAAAACAATGAAGAAAGTTGAAAAAAGAAATCATTGAAAAAATAAAATAAAACGGAAACCGCAAATGGTCAGACTTAATTACTTTCAATAGCCAGGAAGGTATTTTTGTATTGTTATTCCCTGAATGAATCGATGATTTGCCGTTATTTTTTAATAAGATGAATAACAGCAGTTGGAATTTTTAACCTATATAATATAAATTTTACGTTTTACAGAGAAATAGTATCGAAATAGTTAAGAATCCAATAAATAAGGTAAATTTTCAGCCTGTAGGAAAAAAAGCGGAAAAGCGACAAAATATTTTGGCATGGACCAAAGGAAAGATATTATGATTATTATTTGTGTTATTATTACTGTAAATTTAACCTATGAACTGACCTGATTTTATTCAAACCGTTGAACCGATCTTGTTTTAACATAGTTAAAAATAATAGTTGATTTTCTTTTTATTAAGTTATCGTAAACTCGATCTATAGGGAATCCTAGAAAATCCTTAAATAAACTGACCAAAACTTTAACAAGATCTGTCATTTAAATGGAAATTACTGACTCTGTGTAGTCTCTATAATGACAAGTTCACGGACGCATGGAGGACTTCGTTTACCTGTTTTACGACATCATGCGGTAGATTTCAGAGCTAAGGATTAGTGATAGGTTATAGCTACGTACAGTTATTAGTTATATAGGCAATAATATTTTAAGTGTTCAAGGTTGTTTTATTGTCGTCCAGACAAGAGATTTTAAATGATTGAAAACAATGTTTGAAGTTTTTATGGGGAATAGTAATTTGCCCAGGGATTTCAGAGAGATAAATCGGTAAACATTGTACGGCGTAACATTGCACTGCGTGTGCTGCAGCAAAAAAACGTTATTTGAATGTGTCGTAGCGCTGATTCAGTACGGCGTAGCGTTGCACTGTATATACTGCAGCATACGGTATAATAAAACGTCATTTGGATATCTCATACATAAAAATATCTTTTGTGATCTTTTTTGTGTATAAAGTAAACTGGGCGTTGCACATTAGACCATTTAATTTTGATTCATCTGACCTGATTCAGTACGGCGTAGCGTTTCAATGTATGTACTGCAGCATACGGTATTCTGTGTATGAAGTCAATATTGAGATTAATCGGTAAATGTTGTATGGCGTAGCATTGCACTGCATGTGCTGCGGCAAAAAAAAAACGTTATTTGAATATGTCATAGCGCTGATTCAGTACGGCGTAGTGTTGCACAGCATGTATTGCGGCCATTGGTGTAATAGAACGTCATTTTGATATGTCGTACACAAAAATATCTTTTGTGATCTCTTCTGTGTATGAAGTAAATGGGACGTTGCACATTTGACCATTGAATGTTGATTTAGTAGCGTTGATTCAGTACGGCGGAGTGTTGTTCTGTATGTACTGCAGTAATTGGTGTAATAAAACGTCATTTGGATATTTCGTTCACAAAAATATCTTTTCTGATCTCTTCTGTGTATGAAGTAAATGGGACAACATTTAACCATTCAATTTTGTTTTAGCCGAGCTGATTCAGTACGGCGTAACGTTGCACCGTATGTGCTGTGGCGTACGGTATAATAAAACGTCATTTCGATATGTCGTACATAAAAATATCTTTTGTGTTCTATTCTGTGAATGAAGTAAATGGGACGTTGTGACTATTGAACTTTGATTCAGCTGAGTTGATTCAGTACAGCGTAGCGTTGCACTGTATGTGCTATGGCGTACGATAGAATAAAACGTCATTTGAATATGTCGCATACCTGTAACTACAAGTGGTGTAAAATATATGGAAAGTATTTTAACTCGAGTAATAAATAGTTGTGATTTTTCGTAACAACTCCCTGAAGCAATATGAATAAACTGTCAATCATATATTTTAAATGACACAAATTGTGAAAAATCGTGTATTTTACCAGAATTAAATACTTTAATCGATATCTATTGAGTAAAAGTATGTTTTGAAATCTTTCAGTCAGAGTATCTGAATCTTTGAATCTTAGGGCATTGCGTTTCAGTCATTGTTGGACTCTCCCCTACCTCGTATCAACTAAATATGAGACCATTAGATGCCCTCTTGGTGAAATAATCAGTCGGGGAAATATTCATGCCTTTAAAACTAATTTGAAAAATGGGGACTTTTTGGGTCTGACATAAAGGTGCATCTAACACAAAGTAATTTATATGAAAATATTTTTTTTTTTACTGTTTCTACTATTTGTTGACCCGTTGTTGACTATTTGTATTATCATGTGCAAATTCATTGTTTCTGGCTTCGTGTACTACTTTTTGTTGACTCATTGAATCACCAGATCCGTCTTTTGGGTTTCTGGTTACTACTGTCTTCTGCTTTCTAACCTTTATGTACTGCCTTTTGTTGACTCTTTGAAACACCAGATACAACGTTTTGGTTTCTACTCTTTTGGTTTCTACTGGCTTTCGCCTCCTACTCTTTATACACTGTGTGTTATTGAATCTCTGAATTAGATGCAACATTTTGGTCTCTACTCTTCTGATTTCTACTGGCTTCTCCTTCGTACTCTTCTCGTACGTCTTGGTTTCTACTGGCTTCTGCTCCCTACTTTTTATGGACTATCTGTAACTGATTCTTTGAATCACTAGATGCAACTTTGGGTTACTACTCTTCTAATTTCTACTGGCTTCTGCTTTGTACTCTATATGGACCTTTTTTTGGCTCTTTGAATCGCCAGGTACAGCGTCTTGCTTTTGACTCCTCCGGTTGCTAATGGCTTCTGCTTCCTACTTTTTAAAGACTACCTGTTATTGATTCTTTGAATCTCTAGATGCAACTTTTTGGTTACTACTCTTCTGGTTTCTACTGGCTTCTGCTTCCTATTCTTTATGCACTACCTTTTGTCGACTCTTCGAATCATCAAATACAACGTCTTGGTTTCTACTCTTTTGGTTTCTACTGGCTTTTGCCTCTTACTCTTTATGTAATGTCTGTTATTGAATCTCTGAATCACCAGATGCAATATTTTGATCTCTACTCTTTTGATCTCTACTGGCTTCTACTTCGTACTCTTCTCGTATGTCTGGGTTTCTACTCTTCTGGTTTCTACTGAATTCTGCTTCCTACTTTTTATGGACTACCTGTGATCGATTCTTTGAATCACTAGATTTAACTTTTAGGTTACTACTTTTGTGGTTTCTACTTTCTTCTTTTTTCTTCTCTTTATGCACTAGTTTTTTGTAAGCTCTTTGAATCAACAGGTGCAACTTAAATATAACAAGTCGCGCTGCATGGAAATGATGGAAGCAAAGAAGGATAGATTTTCTATTTCTCGAATGATTTTTTTTTGTAGATGATCATACCATTCAATGTGTATTTTAATGTCCTTTCCAAATCCACTAATTGATAGTCAAGTATATTATATTTTTCAACCCCAGAGGAGCCCTAAAAATTGCACCGTTTTGACTGACCTTACCACAAGCTCTACGAAAAGTTTTGTTTTATTCGACTTTCTAAGGCTGTATTGGCGAGAAGTTTGAATTGGCTAGGGACACATTTTGTCGGTGAAAGGACGAGAGATTGGCCAAAGGCCAAACTAAAAGAATGTGGTCCCAGAATGGGGTGGGAATAAGTTACCCGGAAGAATTTAAAGGAAATCGAAACTTTTTAAATGAGAGGAAGTGGGAAGCTTTGAAAAGATTGGGACAAAGGGTCCAGCTCTAAATCAGTACCTGGAAAATTTAGGGCTATAATCATTGGTTGACAGTGGCATAGCATGATTTTTATTTAGTAAAATTAATCCTAAAAAAGCTTTATGAACATTTGTCTAATGAGTAAACTTGGACTTTCTGTAACTCGGTACTGTTATCCGTATATTATATCCATATAAAGTCGGTCAACTGAACGAAAGCATTAATATTTTCCTTAGTTGAAGGCCAGAGATTCTGATTACGACTAAAAACCTGTGAAGCACGTTATTAGCCTGGAAATAAAAATGAGACCATTATTCACGATATTTTATTTGAATTTTCTTACTAATAGTCTAAAGGTCTTTTCTGCACCCCTCTCCTCTGTTGGCAGTTTTGCCCTTAGTATTGAGAAAACAAATAATATTTGATTTAAATATAAATGGATTTTCAGAATCTGAGAGTGGGTCCAGATTATGACGTCAAGGAGCGAGTGTTTCGTAACCCTTCGCTCTCGTTAGGAGCGCTGAGTGATTTCTACATAGAACACAAGTGGACACCTTCAGACTCGGCAGCAAATGTTACATTCTACTGGTTGGATCCAGGAGGCGCAATCGCTTTAAACGAAATTTTGCTCGTCGAAGCGAATTCAACAGAAAAGGTAAATACTTTAATTCAAGCCATATGTACAATTTCCACTATATTATTTATGCTATAACGCTGGGTTTCCTTCCTTGGTCCTTCCCTGGGTCCTTCCAGTGTAAAATTTCTAACATGTACATGGGACACCACTACCCACTATAGGGTGCGTTTTATGCTTTTACGAGTTAAAAATTGTTCAACATTTTGATCAGTTTTGATAGATACAAACAATTATGTTTTTTTTTCCAGTTTGTCGCTGAGTTTCGAGAGTTCAATTATTTATTGGATAAATATAATTTTTGTGATTTATCATTTTCCCGTGAACTCATTCCTTTCTTGTTCCTCTTCTCTATGAGAATCTGTTTTCTTTTTTCTATTTAACTAATTAAGACACACAGAAAAATTTAGCAAGAGAAAAAAATTTAGATCACGAGTTAATAAAAATTGAATAAGATTCTTTGATTTTGGAAAAAGAAGATTCACGAGAGAGACGTCATACTTATATATCAGTATTGTAATGACGTCGTGTAAAAAATACTGCATATAAAAGACTACATTCATGTTACATCCTTAAATAACATCATATTTCTCTCTGTCATTTTTGGTCCGTCTCGTTCAAAACTTTGTATTTGTGTATGTCTGTGTTGTGACCTTATATCGTGTGGTAGTTTTAAATTCTGTTACTAATTCATGGCTTTTTCGTGCTTATGATTCCTGTTTGCCGAAGTTGAACCATCCCGGGTCACCGGTATTGGCCCAGTAGTTAAGATGTTTTTTTTTAACTGTTTGTCTTTGCGCTCAGTGTGTACGTCTTCTTTTCTTTCTTTTTTTCTTTCGTTTATGGCTCCGTCTTTTGCTTTTTTTTGTATAAAGGGTTTTCCAATAAATAATAATGATAATAATAATTACCAATTTTATCAGAGCAGAATTACCAATGTATCTTGAGAAGCTCTCTAAAGAGTGCTCTCTAAAGAGAATTATCAATCTAGCTTGAGAAGCTCTCTAGGGAATTTTATAACGTATAAGATGATATGACAAAAGGACGACAGAAAAACCCAAATTTACAATTATTATAAAGTGTAAAATTTATTTATTTTTTATAAAAGAAAATTCTGTCCAAAGACCTGAAGTTAGGCTTGGTAGAAATTTGGTTTCTAATCTACCGAGGAGAATCCTAAATTTTGGCCTCACCACAGCGGAAAAGTGGAAGTAGCATCAATATTAAGTGCTAGGCATATACATAGAAAGCGCCAGCATGCTGGTTACATGCTGGTGAAGTAAATCTGCACAAAATATCTGTGATTATGCCAAACATCAGTATTCCAAGCAATGTTACGGCGTATCTCTGGGTATCTCCAAGAGTAGCTTGAGTAAAGTTTAGAGGGTGGAAGACTAATCTTAAATCATCTCTGCCTACGCCCCGGCCTTAAATGTAACGGATGAAGCGAATTCTACGTTTTATAATGGCCTGAAACGACCTCTGACGCAAGTTCCGTCCCGATAGTTTTTGTTCTTGCTGGAGATTGGAATTCCAGAGTTGAACCAAAGGATGACTGCATTTGATTTGTAGTTAGCGCTTTCGGCCAAGGAACCCGTTGCGACACAGGTGAAAGGCTCATTGGTCTCGCTCTAGATAGGAATTTGGTCGTCTGCAATGAAATGTTCCAGCACAAGAAAAAGTAATTTGATCACGTGATGCTCCAACGATGGAGTTACCAGCCCAGACAAACTATGTACTGGTCAAGTCTATTTTCAAAAGTTCTGTGCTGGATTCCCGCTCATGTCTTGGTGCTAACACAGACTCCAAGTCCAGTTCTGATCTAAAGCTGATAATCAACAGAATTCAGCTTCGGATATCTACCAAGCGTGGAAGTCGTATACACCTTCAGAAATATGTCGCGGGGTGGGATAACTCTCGAACCAAGGCTATGTTCCACCTGCCCTTGTCAAACAGGTTCAGCTTCTTGTCCTCTGTCAATGATGAAGGAAACGTTTTGGAGCTTCTTGATAATTCTGTTGAGTGAAAGTGGAAGCAGTTTGTTGCAACAATGTAAGAGCCATTGAAAAGAAGTGCTTGGTACGTCAAAACCAAAAGGAAATGCTGAACCAGCCAAGAAATCATTAAGGTACCCGACAAGTGTCGATCGTCTTGCTCTGAAACAGAACGTCAGAACTGACGAGCAGAAGTTAAGAAATCTTCCAGAATAAAGAGGTAAAATTAGTGGGCAGAAATGGCTGATTCCATGGAGGCTGCATCTAAGGCACATGACTCCTACAACCCCTATCAATTGCTGAAACAGGCCACTGGGAGGAAGCAACAAGTCTCTGAGAGGATTTGCCTGAAGGACGGGCAGATCATAATGGACCTGTCTGCGACTCTCGTTGATATTGTGGCAAAGCTGTTTGACATTCTCCTTCTCAAGAGTTTCATACAGACCCAAGAAGAGGGAATGAGGAAAGAACAAGCTGGCCTTGAGCCGGGGGTTCTTGTACCGAGCAAATTTTTATCCTTAGGATGCTGTTAGAGCAGCCTAAAGATAAAATTTTTTAAGAATAAAACTTATCATTATAACACACTCACTTACACACAAAAAAATAATGACTAAGTCGGTTTTGCTACCCATTCTTAAAGAAATTAGGCTTTGACGAATAAGTAAGTTTTTGGAGTAAAGATAAGGAATACCCATTTGGTTGTATGTATGGTCCATTCCTTCCCCAGCTTAGCATCGAGCATAACAGTACAAACTGGCGATTGTTTAACAGAGACTTGGGGAGATCCCGATTGTGAGGTATCGTAATTAGTATCGTTAATTTTTCTCATTAGGATTTTAATTTAGCTCTCAGTTATATTGACCCCCTTTAATCAATACCAATACTCCATAAATAAATATCGACTCGCAGGAGGTTAACCTTATTGATTATATTTTTAGCGAATTAAAAACTGGCAGGATAAGTTCAGAGACGGTTTAAATAACAATCGAATGTGTGAACATCGTAGATTGGGTCTTAATGTATAAAATATTTAACAACGTTTCTTAGCTAAGAATAAAGAAATAGCCAGTAAACTGTCAACGGTTGTTACAGCTGTGGACGTTCCTCCTCTGCCTGAATCTTTTCAAAGCCCCTCTCTTTACTCACTCTCATCAAATTCCAATGTCCTTCGAATCCTTTCGTGTGACTCCTTCCTGGTCTTTTTGGGGACGACCTTCTTTTTGTTTAAACTTAGATGGCTGGCCAAACCGAAAGATTTTTGGATAAATCGATTTTTGAAATGTCGAACATGTTGATTTTTTAAACGATATTTAACTTTGTTTTGAACGATTATCATCCTTCGTGAACTTCATGAACTTGTTTTGCGTCTAGAGAGGCAGGTTTGGAGGAGTAGCGTGCTCATTGGGACATCTCATTTGCTGTGCTTCCAGTTTACATTCGGTTGCTTTTCACAAACATTTGTGTACACGTCTGGTGCAGTGACGGTTTCAGGCCTCGTAAACTGGAGGGGGGGCAAGGTATCCACAAATTTCAATTTTGGCAATTTTTTAGTTAATCAAGAACCTTAATAGGAGCGTAAAACCATACAATGAAAGGAGCTTAATGTCAGACGTTAAAAAAACTGGTGGGGGTTAGCCTCACCCCCCCCCCCGCCGAGGCCTAGAATCGCCATGATATTTAGAGCCAAAAATCCAATTTTCTTTTTTTTCCAGTTTTTCCAGTTTTGCAGTTTTCTAAATCCAGTTTTGCATAAAACATCTTACAACTTTTGTTTTAGCCAAAAATCCACAGATATACATATCTGTAGTGCCTAAAATCCTGTATCGTTTATTTTTACCAAAAACGATAATCGAGATTAGAGCAATTGTACAATTGTTTTTCCTGTCTAAAATACCCATTCAAAGATGGGAAGTCACAAGTTGTAAGTTCGTGCCGTCATCCCACGGGTCTTGTAAAAAAAAAGATCAATAAAGATAATGATAATCAATAAAAAGATAATCAATAAAGATAATGATAATACGTGATGTTAACAGAACTGATACGTAATCTAAATCCTAACCATCTGTTTTTGACTAGGAATGTTTTTATTTGTATGGAAACTCATTTACTCATCTTCTTATTTACTAGACTCCCCGGTTTGCTCTTTCCTTATTATTTAACTCGAGGGGTTCAAATTTGTCCCTTGTTTTCAGTACTCTTGGTTTTGTTATTAGTCACGAATCGAGTCGTTGTGATTGACTTTGGATAGACTGGATTAAAGAAAAGAAGAAGACACTTACCGGGAAGTATGCTAGAGCACTGTTCCTCAATCTTAATCCTCAAATAAAATATTACCTTTTGTTGTGTTTGTTATTCATGTTTTTACAAATATGCATGTCGAACCATCAGTGAGGGAAGGTGAAATTTGAGAAAATAACGTCACCTGACATAGGACCTTTAATAGCTTTTGTTACTTTTTCTAGAAAGATTAGCTTGGGACTTGCGTATTGGTGCCACCGTAGCTACATATTTGGCGGTTTTTTAATTACTGCCAATCTGTGTCTAAAATTTTTGCGACAAGTAATACAAAAAAACACCTTATTTAGATAAAATACTTTGTTCATTAAATGAAAATGTCCCCGCCGAACTCAACCCCTCAAACCCAACCCTCGTTCAACCCAATCCCAATCCCATGCATCTTGACCCTTCAAACCCTCTCAAACCCAGCCCTCGTTCAACCCAATCCCTAGCATCTTGACCCTCTTTAATTCAATCCCAGACTAAGCCCCAATTAAGCTCAACCGATTTTTTCTAGGGGGGATTGGGTTACGTGGGAAGATCTTTTTCATGGGGGAAGATATATCCCAACATTATTTAAAGAACGATTAGAAATTAAATTAAAAAGACAAGTTTTTTCAACTGAAAGTAAGGAGTAAAATTAAAACTTAAAACAAACAGAAATTTTACGTTTGTGAGGGGGTTCGTCCCCTCGTCAATACCTCGGCGTTTATCCTAAAGTATTTTTAGTATTTTCAAAAGAGCTATTTATTCTAGTTAAATGGCCTTTATGGTTCAGTGGTCATTCTTAAAGAATTATAACAAAGCTCGAACTTTAGCGTAAAGACTGAGGTATCGACGAGGGAGTGAACTTCCTCATATTACGTATACGAGGAAGTTCACCCCCTCGTCAATACCTCAATCTTTACGCTAAAGTTTGAATTTTGTAAAATAATCGCCAACATAAGCAATAATTTGTTTGTGTTATTTCCCGGACAATCTTAGCATTTAATTTTACCTTAAGCAGCTTCATTACTATGATTTTTGTGTGATAATAAACCCAAAATGTTGTATGTGTTCGGCTTGTGGTTGTTATCAAATTAAAAAAAAAAGTTGTTTTTCCAATTGAAAGTAAGGAATAACATGAAAACTTAAAACGAACATAAATTATTACGTACATCTTTTAAAGATATTTTCTTTCATTCATTTCAGTAATTTGAGAATTGCTCAACTTGTGATTCTCATTTTCATAAAAATAGTGTCGACCTCTTTAGTCGTTTTGTTACTATGCCTTTCAAAATTAGTTCCGCAAATATCACTAATTTAAGTAACGCGGGAGAAATTTCTCGTGGGGGGAGGGAATTTTTCATGGAGACGGAGCTGGATTTCTCGACATTATTTAAAAAACGATCACCATTAAAGAAAAAACAAGTTTTTTCAACTGAAAGTAAGAAGCAACATTAAAACTGAAACCGAACAGAAATATTACGTATTTGAGATGAATTGTCTCTCCTTAGTTGCTCGCTCTTGCGCTAAAGTTTCTTTTTCAACTTTTAAAAAGGGCTATAATTCTAATTAAATAGCCTTTGCGATTCAGGAGTCATTCTTAAACAACTGAAACAAAAATCAAACTTAGGTTATTTTAAGGCTATTATTAGTTTAAAAAAGTAAAATTAATACGCAAATTTCGTTTTAATTATTCATGTACTGTGAGCCAAATTAAAAACATGCATTAATTCAAAAACGTTCAGAAATTAAATAAAAAAACAAGTTTTTTAATTGAAACTAAGGAGCAACATTAAAACTTAAAACGAACTGAAATCATTCTGTATATGAAAGGGGCTGTCCCCTCTTCAACGCCCTGCTCTTTACGCTAGCGTTTGACTCTTTGACACAACTCTGCTTTTCAAAACAGTACAAACTTTAGCGTAAAGAGTAGGGAGTTGAGGAGGGGACAACTCTTTGTCACAACTCTATTTTTCAAAACAATACAAACTTTAGACTAAAGAGCGGGCCGTAGAGGAGGGGACAGCCCCTTTCATATACAGAATAATTCGAACTTTAGCTTACAGAGCTAGGTATTGACGAAGGGGTGAACCTCCTAATAAACGTAAAAATTGATGTTCGTTTTAGGTTTTAATATTGCTCCTTACTTTCAGTTGAAAAAACTTCACCGAGGCCTTCAAGCCGTGGCTAGAGTTTGAGCGTTGCTGCTCTAGCGGTAACCCGTTTTTTTTCATTTAATTACCTTCAAATGTGTACTTTTCGGCTGCTCAATTAAGAGCATCCGAAAATACAAAAAAAAAAAAAATGTATTTTCCTTATCAGGCCTTCAATCTTCCGTGGGAAATAGGTTCAATGTGATATTGTGGAGAGAGTTTCCTTTATGATGGAATGTAACATTATTTATAGGTTTAATTTTTCTTTATTGCTGTTTTTTTTATTTATAAACATGGATTTTCCAACCAAGGAATTAATTTAAATTTTTGTCTTTTAAGGTCCTTTGGACAAAGAAAAAGTTCAGTGAAGATTTGGAACCAGGTTCATGGACCTTATTAGCGTCGGTTGATAATACTTTGCTTGGTTATATTGAATTCCCAGTTTTTCCCGATCTGAGCCTTCAAAGGTAAATTTTTGGTAACGTTTTATTTTTTCTCCTGTCAATGATCAAACTGAAAATATAATTTGAAATATTTTGATAAATATAGTTTGTTTCTAATTTTAAGCAAAAGTTGAATAAGCACTTCCTGAAGTCAATAGGATCGGTAAAATGAAGAGGGATAGTCAGTGAAGATGTAATGCAGGTAATTTTTTAGGTAGCCAAAATGTGGCTAGTACATTTTGGCATCAGGAAATCTGATTTTTGGCTATTTTTGCGAGTGAGACATAAGGCGTTTTGGTAAAACCTCAACAAATTTTTGGTCTTTATTACTTACTACTTATATAATTTGAACTTGTATCAGCTTTAGTTTGACCAAAAATTTGGAATTTACTACAAAAAATTTAGTATATGTTGGAATTTATAATTCCAAGGCTTCTATTAGTAAAACCATCAAAACTGAAAGAAATTATTGTTCTAAACATGAACCTTGAGTTAAGTTGTCTCTCGGATGCTGACGCTCCCTAGTTTCTTTTTAACTCATTTTTTTTTGCTTTTTACTCCCTTTGACTCATGCCACAAACTCCTTGATCAAGACAAACTGGTCTTAATCTGGACACCTGGCCTGGTTCTTCTTTGCGCTATGATCCGGCATATGGTTAAGTGTTGCGCTACTTCGTCTCAGTTCATCGTCCCAGATCTCGGTCTCAGTGCTCTTCAACCGTTGTTTATCAACGGTTGAACGGTTGATAAACCGTTTATCAACGGTTGAATAAACCGTTGTTTATCAACGGTTTATCATAGCTTCAACGCTATGATCCGGCATATGGTTAAGTGTTGCGCTACTTCGTCTCAGTTCATCGTCTCAGATCTCGGTCTCAGTGCTCTTCAACCGTTGTTTATCAACGGTTGAACGGTTGATAAACCGTTTATCAACGGTTGAATAAACCGTTGTTTATCAACGGTTTATCATAGCTTCAACGCTATGATCCGGCACATGATCAAGTGTTGCGCTACTTCGTCTCAGTTCATGGTCCCAGATCTCGGTCTCAGTGCTCTTCAACCGTTGTTTATCTCGTTTTTGTCTGTGGTTTCGGCAGCCTCCAGTAATTCCAGGTCTTTCTTAGGTATAGTCTGACCGAGTTATATTTTTAAATGTGCTACTAAAGTGTTGGGAAAAAATTAAGACAACACTGGCAAATGAGAAATTTCTCAAGATAACATTTAATCCATCATAGAAGTTTAGCTGAAACAACTGAAATCAGTATCTCACTCGAATTAAAATACTGAAATACAAATGACATTAAAATACTAAGTTTATTGTCTGGTTCAATCATCCATTTCATTTCATTCAATAATTCATTCATTTCACTTCATTCAACTGATCATTGGTTGAAATACTATATTTTATTGGCATGTGCTATTGAAAATGATAGAAAATGATACGATAGATTAAATTTGATCTAGTAAATCCATGAGCTTGCTTCTGAATTTGTACCAAAATGAGCTCAATCCAAGCTGAGATCTGATTCGCTTCAAAACGAGTTAAGCCCCCATTTAACTGAACTCCAGTTTAGGTATTACCCGTCACGTAATCTATGGACATTTCCAATGTGACCTAACTAAGAATGAAAACCATTCTGAAATCGTACACTCATATCTGACGAGTGATGCGGTGGTTTGTGGAAAAAGTGATGTTTTTACATATTTACATAACTCAGGTAGCCCTTCGGATATACATCATGATGTCTCTAACTTTACTCTTGCTTCAAATGTTGCTGTGGATTCTGAGCACACATTAAGCGATCACCTCGGCTTGTCATTTAAAACAAATTATTTGCCTATTTCTAGGACCAATACCCCGCAGTATTACTATAAGAAAGTGGGGAAAGGTTGATAAGCCACCAAGATAGGCTAGATGAGATACTAACGAAAATGTAATAAGTGTGTGAAGTAATAAGCGTGTGAAGTAAAAGCGTGTGAAGTAAATGTGATGTAAATGCCGTTCCAGCTTTTACTTCATGGTGTAAGTGATAGCATTAGTCTTGACATAGATGCTGTTGAAATTGTCCATGCTATGAAGTGTGGGGAGGCAGCCTCTATCCCAGTAGCTAAAGTGAAGAGAGGTATACTTAAGTTCGGTTGCTGTCATGATCCCAGCTTAAGTGCAGCTAAAAGACGTTCAAAAATGTGGTATTGCATTTTGTGTGATTGTGATAACCCTAAGATCTGGTCTTCTGTTAAAGCTTTTCAGAGAGCCAAAAAAAACAATATACCTAAGATCTGGTCCTCTATTAAAGCTTTTCAGAGAGCCAAAAAAGCAATATACTGAGTGTGTCAGTAATCTTAAAGCTATGGAAGCTAGGTGTGCCTCTGCTGAGGCTTTTAAAAATCCAAACGGGACGTGGAAAAAATATACAAACATTCAGTAATCCGTAGTCCGGCTTTTGAGTCGTATAGCTCCTGGTTTAGATGGTATCCCACCCCACCACCCTCACCATGCAAGTGCACTACTGATTAAGCATCTGACACTTTTATTTCAAATATGTATTGATACAGGTCAAGTACCTAATTCATTTGGTTCTGGTGCAATAACGAACATTTAAAAAAAAAGAAAAAATGCTAATTGTTTAGTAGTTCTCATCCTATTACTGTTCTAGTGTTTTAAGCAAGGTTCTAGAAAGTCTTATCCCATCTGAAATGATACGTAAATGAGTACTAGATTATAAACAGTTTGGTTTTCGTTAGCATCTGAATGGTGCGTTTGCTCATCACCTACTGAAGCGTGTCCGTGCTAATGCTGAGAATTTGGGAATTCCTGTATGTTTGTGTAGTGTACATATACTAGCAGTATTCAATTCTGTAGTCCAATCAATAGTATTTTTGACTTTGATTGATTTTGGAGTTACGCCCCATATTGTTGCGTTGCTTTCATATTAGTTTAGCCATAGTTATGTTAGGGTTAAACTTGAAAAATGTCTTTTAACTGTGCCTGTTCGTCTTATTAGAGGACTCAGGCAAGGTTCTATTTAAGACCCTACCATGTTTAATATTATTATGACCACTGTAACTAGGACTCCGTTACGATGGATTTGGGCTCCTTTACGATGGTGAAATTTACAGTGACTTTTGTGATGTTAGTTTGATTCGCTACGCAGATGATGTCCTGCTTATCAGTTCGGGTCGTTTTACTTTACAGGCAAACCTCGATTCGTTGATTTCTGGTTATAACCTCCTAGAACCTAATTTTAATGCTCTTAAGACTGAATGTCCTGCTCATAATGCCCGAGGTAACGTTTTATATTCTTTATCTGTTATTATTGCAGGTAAATCTATTATAGAGTCTTCTTCGATGAAATACCTTGGCCTTGTTTATGGTTCAGATAAGCATAGTACTCATATTCTTACCATTGAACAAGCCATATCAGGTTTTCGTGCCAGCTATGCTAAACTTGCTGCACTGAAGTATAGTTATAGTAAACGTGTACTGGCTAAACTATATTGTGCTCTAGCTCCGCTTTACGCACTGTATATTTCACCACTTTGGGGTTCGCTGTCTACAATGGGAGTAGTTAAAGGTCCGATCGGGGTTTTGTCGCTATCTAAAGTTTTTATTAAGATTCCTGCTGTATTACAGGAATAGTTTCATTTTGCAAAAATGTTGTATTCCTGACCCTTTAGATGTAGTATATTCAATAGAGTGCGATACGTTTAAGAGAACTTTAAACCGTTTACTTCATTTTCTGCCATTTAATATTATTTATCAAGGCTATTTGATTAATTTTATATTTTGTATTTTTTTTTTTTTTAGAAGTTTATTTTTCTTTATATATAATTTTTTTTCTCTTTGTTCACTCCGCTTATTTTTTTTGTATTGTAAGTGAGCAAAAATAAACTTATCTCACTGATTCAATGGGGTTAAAAACGGGGTAATCAAAGGGGTCTGCATTTGTGAGTGAATTGATTATTAGATTTGGAATAAGATTATAAATGTAATTAAGTGGCATTTTCATCTTATCGCTATTTCAGTTATGGAATCTCGTATATATTTATCTTCAATTCAGTTTCCTGTCAACATTGGCCAAATCATTATCAATTCTAACTTTGATACTTTTGTCAGTTTTGTCAGTTATAGTAAAATGCGCAGCATAGCTTGCAGGACGACTTGCATAAAAAAGCCTTCAGTGGCTATTGCGCAATGGTTTTAGTTCTAGTTTTTCTAATACAGATTCCAATTTTTTAAACGTTTGCCAAAGATCAGAGCCCCGTTTTCTGGCCACCTGACTTCCAACATGAAAGCGGACGCAGGTTGTGCAAATTGTCTTTTTAAACACCCGTATTCGAGTCTATCAGAGCCCGTGTCCCACATGCTCGTAACCCGTAGATGAAAATACATTGGAGTTTCACTGGGCTGAATAAGGAGAACCTGCAAACAATTTTTTTCCTACTGCTTGAATCACCTTTCAAAATCGGTGCGTGAAACCGGAACTCAGGAGCTTGAGCTCTACGGCTCTAAAAATTCATAAAGTGATAATCATTTCGAACCTATTTTACTTAAAAATTTACTTAAAGCTACCTTGATTAGCATCAAAGTTTAAAAAGCAAATTTCAAAGTTAAAAATTCTACAAAATTGACTGAAAAGTGCATTCCAGTTCTTTTCAGGTTATAGAATTCTTTTTATAAGGAAAAAAACTCACAGGGAGAGAGTAGGGTTGGCGTTAAAAGACGAAGTTCCAAGCAAGTCCAGGCCATCGAAATATTTGAAATGTTCACAAGTTTGATCTAGATTCATTACAAATGTCGTTCAGAAGCTCAAAATCTAAGAAGATCATTCTTCGCATGTAGACCAATGGTCTATGGAACACATAGACTACTCTCCTGATTCTGTGCCTTCGGCTGGGAGTGCTGTTTTGATTGGAGACAAATCATCAGACGCTTCCCGTATTTTTCCCTCGAATTTACTCGAGGTGCCTATCAAGCTGAGCTTACATAGTCTGACCACCGCCTCCTGTCCTAAACCGAATAATCAGTGGCACTAAGACTCGGAATCTGCCCCCAATGGATATCAGATTGCACGGTCAGCGCCCCAACTTCTAAGATAAGACAGATCAGTGAGCCCAAGTTCGATTATCTCCATTTTTAAAACCCAGTAGTTTATCTCTTTACCTCTTTTAACTAGTGTCTGTTCAGTGGCTTGTCCACTCTCGTATGAGGATCAGATGAAAATAGCCTCCTCCCTCGCCCCACTACAAACTTCAACTTGCCATTCCCTGAAAGTTTCATTTCAATCCCTCAGCTTTGAGACAAAACAGGGTGGACTTGTCAAAACTCCAACGTAAAAAATACTCATTTTATGAAAGGGAAATAATGACTAATGTGTGACTATGCAATTTTAGGATGCCCCATCGAAAGCAGAAAGAAGAGTTCCTTCAGGAGTCGCCCAAGGTTGTTCAAGACTTTGTTGCAAGCCGACCTCCATTTATAGATGCTCCTAGTACCAAGCTATTAGCAAGTAGTTTATTTAAAAAGTAAGCTAGTTCTTTACTCTTTTATTTAACTTTGGTTAGTTCAAAGAAGTTATGATTTTCACTAAAGATCAAAAACAGATCTCAACTCTTAAGAAAGCTATTACTGTTGGGTGTATAAAAGATTTTTTAAAGGCGAGGTACGCTTGCACTCGAGATAAAGTGTTACTCGCGACAATCGCTATTATGAAGTATTAATGGTTAGTTTTAAGGCAGGTAATATTCATTACAAGATTTGATCAAGACTGAAATGATTCATATAAAAATATACCATAAATAGACAATATATATAATAATGAAAATATTTGAAACAATTAGAATATGATAATATTGAAATATATAACAGTTAAAAAATAATCTTTTATGCGTTTACATCCTAATAAACTAAAAATTAGAAGGAAATTCGTTCTTCATACACCCAGCAAATTTTAATTTTCTAAGTCAAAAATAGGTAGTTATAAAATATGTTAGGACCACTTACACTTTTATTTTGTTTTTCAGCCAGAATAAAAAAAAAAAAAAAAAAAAAAAAAAAAAAAAAAAAAAAAAAAAAAAAAAAAAAAAAAAAAAAAAAAAAAAAAAAAAAAAAAAAAAAACTAGACAAAAACATTAACAGGGTCAAACGTCGCAGATTCTATAAACATATCGCCCTTAGATACACATTAAGTAACGTCAGTAAAACTAAAAGCAAAATTACTTTTGGAGGTATTTGACTGTTTTGATTAAAATAAATCCCCTGTGGGATTTTAAAAACGAAAAGAATTTGCGGTCAACTAAGCCATCTCCTATTGTCTTGCTATTTTTCCGTCTACATGATAAATCCCTGAAACATATGCAAATTAATTTCTACTATACCATTCTCTAGGTAATTCAGGCATATTCTTAATTTGGATGAACACCGTGTGCCTAGAATAGCTCTACTAGTTTCGTCGGCTAATTAATTAGAAAGCTTAGACGAGGGTAGGATAGAAGAAGAAAAGGGTTTACCCCTGTGTTTGCATCTGAACGTTTATCGTTGCGGAGAATCGATAGTAATTGTAGGATCGTTGATTCTGACAAAAAAAGAATCTATTTTCTTATTACGTGAACCGGGTATGTACTCTTTTTTGAAGGGGGGGGGATAGCAAAAAAACGGACGAGTTTAATGAGAACCTTATCAAATAAAGTAAAATTGTATTTTCTTGAGAATAGACATTCACCCCACATTATGTGCCTTCAAAACTACAGTGCGCAGTATTACTAACAAATTATATCTAATCAAAATGTTCCCTTTCTGAGTATTATTTTTTCTCTCTTACGCAGAGTAAATAAACTTAATTATGATAGTAACGTTTCATTGGCTATTCGAAGACCATTGATTATAGGGTGAAGAATACGGCATTGGACTGTACGGTCCTTACCGGTGTTTCTGATCTCCGTTTCATGGCCCTTCAGCCAGGAAGTACAATGGAGGGGGGGTGGAGGACAGCCATCCTGTGCTTTCGTGCACCCTTCCTGTTTACCTTTCCCAGATTTTTTCAGGTACCCATTTAGAGCAGGGTCAACTCTGGCTGAGCTAACACAGTCACTCCACTGACCCCAGACCCCAGACAAATAACCAGCAACACCGGCGATATTCTCTGTTTGGATTATCTAATAAAAACAAATACATACATAATTTTAAGATTTCACAATATTAAAATTTTTCCTTATAAAAAGTATAGTATACACTTGGCTATTAAGTACCCCTTATAGGACTGCACTTCTGATCCTACTACTGATCTTTTGAATTTTGTCCTCAATAACCTATAGATTGAAAAATGGACAACTTTCTGGAAGAATCAGATACTTGTCGGTTCATTTTTTTTTGTATTAAAATTGTTGTTGTTTTTCTTATTATCCTTTATCCTTTATATCCTTATTATTTATATTTTACTTATATTTAACATTATATTTTAATTTTATTTAATTAATATATATAATAATTAATAAACATTAATTATAAATTATATTTATAATTATAAATTATATTATAATATATAATATATATATATATATATATATATATATATATATATATATATATATATATATATATATATATATATATATATATATATATATATATATATATGTGTGTGTGTGTATAATAATTATATATATATATATATATATATATATATATATATATATATATATATATATTTAAATTATAAATTATTTATGCATTAATTATAAATTAATATATATAATTAATATAATATATATATAATAATTTAATTTAATATTTTATTTCTTATTATCCTTTATATTTCTTCAAAGAAGTAAAATAATTTGATACTTTTAAGCATTTAACTGTAGAACCTTCAAGTTCCCGTTGCAGAAGTTAAGTTTTCGTGTTGTCTTCTAATTGGAATAGTCCCCTGGGATAGACAAAAGGAAATAAAAAAAAGAATGAAAATGACAGATTTAGATATATCAGAAAATTTGGCTTTCAATCCTCATGTAGTGGCATCTTCAAAATTTGTCGTCTTTCTAATACAATACAGATGAGCTCCTCTGAAATTTAGAATTAGTTACGTTTCTAAAACCAGGATTTTATTTATTATCAAATATAAAAAAAACTGAAAAAGACGTTTTTCAAAGTTAGTAGTCATATTTAAACTTCAGACAAGCAGGAATCACTACAAACAGGAGTTTGGCTACTTAACCCCATCCCCCAACCGTTTATGATTAATATATATTAATATCAATTCCTAGAAACCTCAACGATTCTAGGGTTTTACTTTTACAGTTTTTTTTTTTCAGTGTCATGGTTATAAACATTATGTTTAGTATAGTGAAAAATTGTTTTCACTAAGGCGAAATGAAAACATATATTTTAGAAGGTTTTGCTTGGGGGGGGGGGGGTTGGTAGTAGCCAAACTCACGTTTGTTGTAATTTCTGTTCGTTTTTAGTTTAACTTGAGTATTTTTTATTGCTGATTTTAGGATTTAGTTTTTCATCTACATTAGTACCTGTTACCTTTGTGATTGATGTGATTTTTTTAATGTAGGTTCGGTTTGTGTTTCAATTGTTCTTTTACAATAAGTTTCTGTCATTTCAAGTTTGAATTATTATTGGTCTTTGTTTGAAGAACTTCTTTTTAGGATTTTCTTTTTTAAATTAATTTCTGTTCGTTTTTGGTTGCTAAAATTTTTATTATTGGTTCACATAATTAATATTTGTTCAGTTTTTCAGGATTTTGCCTTAAGAATTAATATATTAGATTCTAGTTTTAAATTCTTAAGTTGCATTTGCTGATCGGAGCGTTGTTACTGGTTGCGTTCAATACAATTATTCCTGTGAATTTTTTTTCAATTTAAAATCAAGGTTTGGAACGGTTCTAGAACTAAATCTTGAATCAACAATAGTTTATAAATAATACACTCGAAAAATATTATCCTTTTAGAATGTTCAAAATATGACAATAAATTAACATGAAATAAAAGAAAAATATAACAAAGGAATAATCCAGTTCCCTATTTTTCTGACTCTTTAAATTCTTTAATTGGTGTCTTTGACAAGACCTTTTGCCAAGTGTCGTAGCAAAATATGTAGTTCTGACAACGTGAATGCATATAATATATTTTGATTAAGGTAAGCACCCCTCTCAAAATTGCTTGAAAGTTCAAACTAGCGGTTGTTGAATATTTCTCATAAGCCCTTTGTGAGTGTCTTTTGATTTATTTCAATATCCCATTCAACATTCCCCTGAAGTTTGACATACTCTTGCCGTTACTGAGATATTACACAGACCATTTTGACGACCCCTTTCCCAAAAACAAAACCAACAAATAAACATCGATAACTTCTCTGCTTACAGCCCTCGCCCCAGAGGCTGTGGAGGGTCTCTTAATACCCAAGAAAACAGTTATTTGACTCTTGGACTATTTTGAACAAAATGGCTATTTCAAAATTTTGACTGGATATATGTGGTGGGAACTAAAAAGAGCTGAAAATACCATGGAGGCTGGTTGAACCACTTTTGATCACTTCAATCAGTTTTTACTCTTTAAAATGTATTAGAATTTCTAGTTTTTGATTGAATGAGTCCCCTCCGAAGTTTCTGCGACCACCCCTAGCATGTGAAGTGGCTGTGAAAAAAATTTAGGAAAAATTTTTAGAATTTTTTTTTTTTTAGAAACTCTCCTATAGACAACACTAGAGCTTTGCCTATGATTAACCTCTTTGGTCTTTCAGCAAATTCAAAATCTATCTGATTACATTCAACTTTATATTATATTGCAGATACTACAGCATACAAGATGTTTGTCTGGTTGACTATCCTAGGCTTCGCAACTGCTTCAAGAAACTCCCCAGATGTGGGGATACAAACTGGAGTTCAGTTTCCCCGGATCCTAAATCTGAGTTCCCTTAACGACTTTTATTCCTGAAGCTAATTCAGGCGGCGGAAACGTCGGATGAAGCCTAGTTCCTGATTTTTTGCATTTCAGTTTTCTAACAACTTTGTCAGATTTGTCGCTTAGCAGTTTCTTTACTATTAGCAATTAGATTTGGGAAAATGAAATTATATTCTTGGGTCAAAGGGAGAGAGATGTCAGTAAAAGGGGGAATTCAAAGCCATACGAGTTTTATTACTTATTATTATTAGATGGGGTATAGAAGCCCTGCCATTGATATTGTTACTGGCAATGGGGTTGTTACTGACTACATTCCCCCAAGATTTAGAAAAATACGATTCATTTTGTCATAATAAAACAGCAAAACTGCTTCCCTTAATGTTTAGAAAATCATTTTTACCCCCTCCCCCTTTATTTTGTGAAACGGCACCACTGAGCTAAAATAAATTAGCGCTTTTGTAAGTTCCTTCATCTGTCAATTTGGCTACGTTCGTATTGAAATGGGTTTCAGTTCTCTTTATTGGCCTCAACTTCTTTTAAAACATCCCAATGGAGAGGGGGATTTGTAGGTCTTTTTAATTTATTTTTATTGCGTTCAGTAAGGGCGTCAAAAAATTATGAAGCGCGCCATTTTTTCTACGACCTCCATTTACCAATTTCCCTTCTGCCAATCAGTTTTATGCCGTTTACAATATTTTGCCAAAATGTAGGTTTTTCCTAATTTTTAAATGTGGCCCACCAACAAGTTCTTGAATCCTCCACAGGATCCATCCGCATGTACCAGAAAAGATTTAAATTCAATATTACGACCCCCCCCCCTTCAACATATACACTTTCGAGAATGGTAATTAGTTTCCATTCTTTTATTTGCTAAAATCGGAGTTTTGCCGGATTTTTGAGATTATGTGCCTTTCAATTACTTTTAAGTGCATTTGATATTACTTTAGAGGAGTTATGTTTGAATTTTTTCAAGTTTCTTTTTTTTTAAGTAAGTTCTGTTTTATTGGGAACAATGCAAATAGATTCAAGAGAAGTTTTTATAAGGTTGTCTTTTGTTTTGGTACTTAGATAGTCAAGAGCAGTTTGATCGCCTTTTAAGAGAAGATTCACAAATGAATTACTAACTAAAAAAAGAAATATATAAAAAGATTGAACCTTTACACAAGACAAAAATTGTGTGTTTGCTAATGACTCAAAATAATCAGTGGAAACTCTGATTGGCTCTTTTGTAATTTTCGTGTTGAATTGATTGATGCGAATTTGCTTTTTCTCCGGTTGCGTGGGTTCACATTTCGATTGTACAGTTTATCGGGTGTTTAACATGACTTTCCAAAACCAATCAAATGGTTTCAAAACAATCACTAGCCCAAAGCAATGTATCTGAAGGACCAATCATAAGCCTGAATTTTCACCATACCCGTGTACTGTGCCATCACCATCATCAGTGTTAATCTTTGACCCAGTTTTTATTGAAGCAGTTTTGGCTAGAAATGCTCAAGTGTGACTTAAGCCCAGACCTTGTTAAACTGGTCGATGTCTCATTATATTGACTCTTTGAATATAACTAGTACATGAAGAAAATGGAGTAGCCAAAGTTTCATTTATTTCTTATGGTCTAAAACAGTGTATCCGCACGAAACTTCCTAAACCGCATTTTTAAAAACAGTGTAAATAGAGAAAAAGTCTATTATCTCGAAAATCTGCAAAGGTTTGAAAAACATAGCTCTACGTGAAATGAGAAACCGTGTAGGAAGTACTACTCTTTTACTTTTTTTCCCAAATGCGCGTAATTTCGGCTTTCAAACGAAATTGTCAAGTCTCCCCTGTTAAAATTAAATTGCCGATACACCGTTTTGGGATTGGACAGCCGAACTGGTGATATAGGTAGTGATATGCCCTAAATATAATGGTATTTGTATATTTCGTGTAAATTTAATTTTCGGGTATATTCCTTTTAAAAATAAGAAAGGCCGCATACAGAGGGGGTAGGAGGCGGTTCAGAATTTTTTGTCCGACTCTTAAAATTGTAACAAAAATACATATAATCAAAATTTTTGATGTGTTTTTAAAGAAATTTTGTACCCCCCCCCCCTCCCCGAACGAAAATTCTGGATACATCGTTGGCAGTAAGCTTTTCAGATATCCTGAGAAGTCATTGTCTTTTTTCGACATATCGTAATTACTGTCCTTTTTGTATTAAGCATTTTAATAGTTTTGTCTTCATCTTCTGATAACAAATACAAGTATACTGACTTTAGTACTACCGTACCAGTAGTCAAAACTCATTAGCTGCCAATTCACAATTTTACACATGTTCATTTTCATGCTTCTGAAAATGTCTGATCAAATTCCATGAACAAGAATTAGTCTTTAAATTGTTTTATTTTTCTGTGATACATTAAAGCCTCAATTCTATCCTTCAGCCGTGAGACGAAACAGGATTTACTTGCCATACCACGGATTTGTCACCTTTTACCGAAGTCTATTGACTGTATGAGTCTCTGTAACGAAAAATTCTCGCTTATACTCTATGCATAGAAAAAAAAAATAAATAAAATGTTTTATTTTCTTGTGAGCGTACGATACACTGCTGACTTTCATTGTAATTATTCTGTTGAAATCTTCGCCTCGGGTACTCGTTGTATAGCACCGAATGACTGTTTTCATATTATGAATTGGCTGAGAGTTTCAGAAATTTCCTAATCACATTGACTAAAATTTTGCTACCCCTGTTCAATTCAGTATTGATTCCTTTCATATTATATATTTAGTTTATGCTGTATTATATGTATTGTACTGCATATACTAAGCATTATATTATTACATTGCATAATATATTATATATTCATACTAAATAAATTATATGAATCCTTCGAAAACCAATTTGACCGCATCCACATTTTACATCGTAAAATCATAGAATTGGCAGCTAAATTTTGACTTACATAAGATTTAACAATAAAAAGGGCAAATACATATTTATCTAACCCAAACACTTCTTTTTTACTGTTTTAGAATTGAATTTGACTAAGTTGATTATATAATTTCGCAATCATTTTATTTCCAAACAAGTTACATATTTTTTGGTAAAAATAACTAAAGAAACGGCAACATCTTTTTTTAATTTTTAGTCCTACTATATAATAAAAGCCACTAATAAGATTTTTATTTCACTTAATTTCCATCACAAGCCCCGGATCCGAAGTAGTTAGTTCTGCAAGTTCCTAGCCAAATTTGTTTTTCTTCTTCGACTTAACTACTGTGTTGGCTATATGGGGTAGAAGATGTTTAGCCTTTAAACTAGCAAGAATACGAAATGCATCACCTTTCCATCGGTCTAAATTACTAGGATGAATCGAGAAATGTAGATGGCGCTACTACGTTCCGAAAAGAATTTTAATTATTTAATTTTTTATAAATCATCTAGCATTGAGATTCCTTTCAATGAATCTTTTAAACTCATTTTTTGTCAGCTTATTTTCTTCTTTTTTTCGTCGAATGATTTGCCCCTAACCATGTACTGCACTACCGGCCGAAAGCATTGAACCCGGAAATCGGTACCAGCGCAATGCATACCCTTGGTCAGCATGGGAAATTTTTTTTTCCTTCTGAAAGTAAACTTTATCGCCCCTGTGCAACTTGTGTTGTCATTGTTCTGTTCTCATATGGTTTTAATATATCAGATAGATAACAATGTTGTTATCACTCCATTGCTGAGATTCTGCCCTATCTACGTTCCGAATTGCATTTTAGAAATTTGTTGTACATGGTTTTTTATCTTCAAACTCCGTCGAATGATGGCTGAAGGTCTTGGAAAAGAGGACATTTTCGTTATTTTTTAAGCAATTTTGGATGTTTCTCTAATAAAAGTTAAAAGTAGTACCATAAATGGAGCGCGATGAATGGAGAGATCAGATACTAATGAATTCGATGATATGTGTCTTTTGATGCAAGTTACAGCCCCAGGATTGTCGCAAATTTGCTTGTTTCAGAGGGGACATATAACTTTTGGTGGATAAATTTCAGCAAATTTCCACACTTCAAATTGTGTGTCTTTCATCAGTGGGTAGAGATCACAACAAAAACGAGCAAAAGCTTAGAATGTTTAATAAAAATGAAAATTACTATTTGAGACTTGAAGAGTATTCTCAACTTTACTGAAAGGGGAGTGGAGAAAGTAGAAGGCTTATTTTTGTTCTCATTTTTTCTTCTGCTTTACCTGTTTTTTTGCTTTAACTGTGCCTATTTTTTTGCTTTAATACAATTATTCTTCTTTCGCTAGTCATCAGCTGTTTGAAATTACAGTGGTAAAGGAGGCAGTGATACTCACGTTTCCAATGGAGATGAACCCGACTTGGTAGCGGTTTCCCTATATCCAAAACCCTTAATCACCACAGAAAGGATTGTTGTCTGTAAATTTCTACTCCCTCAAAAACTATGCAGAGTTCTTATTGGGTGTTATACAACCAATGTCAATGACATCCAAGTAAGCTCTGATTTCATCTTCTCTTTAAATGTCTAATATCCTCACTCATATGAGAGAATGTCGGGGAGTCTCTTCGCCCCTAAGAACGGTCCGATTTCTTTGAAAAATATGCTACAATGGAGAAGATTTAGACATACAGTGCTGAGATGTCCTCCATATTTTCATCATCACACCTTCACCTCAGAAACTCTTCCGATTCGCTTTAGGCCAAGTATTCATAGAGCAACGAATCTGCTTCTTTATCTTCACTCTACTGTTTATTATTTATAGACTTCGTGAAATCAGGCTTTGAGTTATCCGCTTGATTTATATGGTTTTTAGTTCTATTACTACTTTTGTCTAAAATTTGTATGAAACGTATTGAATTCTAGAAGTGTTTTTTTTTTTACATTTTGATATTTAATTTGCATTTATAGGGCATCGCAAGTTGTTGGTGATAGAATAGCAGCAAATTATGAATTTCAATGCATTGATCATCCTAATGTGATTTTGTTACTGGTTTAATAAAGATTGTCTGTAGAGTATGTGGTCTTTAAATTTAGGTGAATGATATGGATTGTTATTTAAATTGAATGGTGCTATAGAATATCAGTGGATTTCGAATTTTAACGCGTTAACTTTCCCATTGGGTATTGTTAGTGATTATAATAATAATATTTGAAGTGTGGTTGGAGATGCTGTTGTGCTCGATGGAATCTAATAGCCTTGGATTCTAGAAACTAGTTAAAACAAATTAAACAAAATATATAACAGTTTCTGAAAGTTTATATAAATAGAATACATTGTCAATTTGCATGACATAATTAAATTAATTGTTGACTTTCAACCATCTTGATAGATTTGAACGTTTATTTCGGAATAGTTTTAGCTGCTTGCTGAGACACGAGAATGAAGGTATCTCTGATTATCGTAATTTTTGAACTAACTGGTGATGTTCGGCATATTACACCAATAACGCTATCTACGTGGATTGGCGATACATTTTAAAAAGATGACATTGTTATGCTCATATTGATTGTTGGTCACAACACTTAATATGTTGGTCTGAAAATCTCCAGTGGTGTGGAAAAGGAAACATATACTGGTTTGCAACCCAATTTCAATGGTATTTAACACCAGATTATGGCCTAAATGCGTTGAATATTCCACGGTGGTTTGTAACTCATTTATAAATTTCACCAGTAGCTTCAAGAAGTAAAGTGAAAAGTTTTTTTGTTTTGCGAAATCGAAAACTAAAACTTTAAAAAACACATAAAAAAATTGTTTATATGCATTTTCGTTACGTTTTCATGAGTCGGACAGAAATTGTTTCTTGGGGGGAGGGGTCAAACCCAGGAAACACCCCTAAATATGGCCTTTAGACCTCTACAACTACTTCCTCCGCAATTTCTCGTTACGATTTCAGAGCCTATCTTGGATCCCCATGTTTAAAGTCCATGGTATTGAACTCTGTTTCTAAGTTAGAGGTTGCTCGTATCGTGAATACTCTGAAAGGATTATCGTCTTCAGGGCCAGACAGAATTCCTACAAGGGTTACCCGTGCCATTCTGCCAGCTATTCTGTCACCACTGGCTAAGCTTGTCAATCTGTCTTTAAAGAAAGGAATTTTCTCTTAATCTCTCAAGCGAGCAAAAGTTATAGTGCTGTATAAAGGTGGTTCTCGGAGTGATCCTGCTAATTAAAAGCCAATTTCTCTCCTATCTGTTTTCAGCAAAATTTCTGAGTAGGCTATGCTATCCAGACTTTTTATTTTCTGGATGCATAAGAATTTTTGCATGATATCCAGTTTGGATTCCGAGCGAATCACTCTACAGAGCATGTTTCCGCAGCTCTCTTGAATTTAATTCATTTATTCGTCAATAGGTTCTGGCTATATCCCAGCAGCTTTATTTCTGGATGTTCGTAAAGCTTTTGATTCCTTGACTCATCGAATTCTTCTTTGGAAACTATCGCCTATTGGTATAAGATCCAACGCTTTTTCTTGGTTTGAATCATATCTTTCTGGTTGGCTTATTTCAATTGATCCGCTTTTCCAGAGCCCTCCTGAAGTATATTATGGCATCCCTCAGAGACCTGTTCTTGGTCCCATTTTATTTCTGATTTTAGTTAATGATCTGATTTCGGCAGTCAAAAACACCAGGCCTCTGGCACGCTGTGTCATCCTGATGCTCAGTCGTGTTCCAATACTTCTTCTAATGAAGATTTTCTTGTTGCTTTTGCTGATGATGCCACTTTTGGGACGATTGGGAGGACGGAATGTGATATCAAATCTAACCTTGTGGTATTATTCGAGAGTTATCTCATGGTTTAATGCCAATTATTTGGTCTTGAATGTTGGTAAATCACATTTTCTTATTTTCTTTGCGGAAACATGCATAATAAAGCACGGCATCTAGTTATGGACACTAACCGTTCTTCTCCAACACCGCACTTAGGTCTACAGTCTATTAAAATTATTCCTTATGCTTCTTTTGTGTTACATCGGCTTCATGGCAATCTTCCAAAATCTCCTCAAAAAATCCTGTGTTTATTTCTGATTCAGCTCCATATAGCCTTCGTTCTTCATATAATATCAGCATTCCTCCTACCCCTGCTATTCGTTCAGATTTCAATCTCCTCATTGCTTGTCAACAGGTCTGGAATTCAACACCTTCTTCAGTACAGAGATGCCACTCGTTTGGGACATTCAAAAAGATTCTTAAGGACCATTTACTTAAGAATCAAACAGAATAGCATTTTATATTACCTAATATTATTATTCTTTTTAATTTATTTTCCTATTGATGAATAAAACTCTGAACTCATTTATAATAACGACCCTGACTCAATTTTTTTAGAAAGGCCTATGTGTTAACCATTTTCAAACAAGAAAAAACTTTTTAATATCCTACAAATATTTCTCTTAAAATATAAATTTTATTTATATTATACAACACTTCATTCATAAAGCATATTTTAGATGATGTTCAAGGAAATCTAAAATACTAAAAATATCAGGAAAAATCTGCATTGCAAGAAAGTAGCCCTGGGTGTATGAACTTTTTGTTTTGGAGGATGGGGTGGGGAAAGTTTGTTCATTAATTACAGTCCCAAAACTCAAGGGTAAAATTTTATTTTGAAAATGAGGTTTGAGTTTAAATGCTCTTGTTACAAAATCGAGTTTTCGAGGGAAGTCAAAGTAGAAAATCGTTTCCTCTCCTGTATTTCTTCTATTAAAATATATAGGAATGTCGTGCCCATAGATTATTGTTATCTATTGTTCTATAGTATTTTCTGGATATAATTTAAAAGAAAAAAAAAATTGTGGGGAAGAGTTGAAAAAAAAACGTGCTTGGTCATCAGAAATGACCGTTGACTAGAGAACGTCTATTGTCAAATTCATTGATTGAAAATAGCATACCATTTTGAAACCAAGCAATTCATGGGGGAAGTGTGGGCAGTATTACAGCCACTACTGATGACTCATAGCAGCAATAAGGTACCAGAGCCTGGTACAGCTGCGCATACTCCTCTTCCACTCCAATCTGATAATAGCTTCCTCTTTATTCTCTCCCACGTTATTCTTACTTCCTTTGAATAACTTAAAATACAAGTACTATAATAGCATAGACAATTACAACAAACAAACGAAAATACTGTTTTGATTTTCGATACTTAATTTCTGCCCCGCTATAATTCAGATATCCCACGAAACTATCGTAATAAGGAATAGATCAGGGACAAAATACATTTACAAGCAGTGTATGAATCACATAAAATCTTATAAAACCAATAAACGAAAAATAAATAAAAACTAAAATAGGCAACTCTAACTGAACTAAAAAAATGCAATCTCTTATATATTTTCCAACCAACTTGACCTCTAGAGAGCAGCAAGCATAAGGGATTGCTGAGCTCACTTCAAATTTGGTTATTAGTTGGACTGGTCACCTTTTGAAGGACTGGCAACTCTGAGACCCCTTTTTAATTGTCCTATATAGGCAAAGCTATTTAACCTGGTAAAACACGAATTTACGACTCGAATTTTAAAACAATGTTGTTGAATCATCAATTCATGTTTCTAAGGAATTAGCCATGTAATTTTTTTTTAGTTTGACAGTTATCTTAATTTCCAACCATAATTGAAGGAAAGCAGCCACATGTTTCTCACGCAAGATATTATTCCAAGAATGAAGAGATTGACACGAATGAAAAATTAAAAATGACAGATCAGAGGCACTTTTAGGCGAGGGACAGAGGGGGCACTGGCAACGGGCGCAGATATTTTTGGTGCACTATCGGTTATAGTCGTTTTGTAATTTTTGACATTCTATTTTATATTAAAATAAAATGTTTATGCAGGTTAATTATTTCTTTTGTTTATTTTTCGTTTATTGGTTTATAAGATTTTATATGATTCATACACTATCGTATGTGTATATTATCGTATAAACGATTATATGCAATATCTTATAAACGATTATGTCATAATCGTTTTGTAATTTTTGAATTTTATTTTATATTAAAATAAATTAGAGGTCGTAGTTAAAATAATTTTGTAAAAAAAATAAAATTTGGTTAAAATTTGGCCTGAAAATTTTGTGAGAGACACGGGCAGGTTGCTAATCAAGATTTTGCCCAGGGCTCAAGAGGTGCTAGAACCATGAACCATTTTGTTACTGTCTTTCAATTAAACCACACAATGGGACTGTGAGCTGCATTGTCAAATGTAAACTTGAGAACAGAGAAATATGCTTACAATACCAGTTCAAAAGGTCAGCTTTTAAATCATTGGTTTGGATAGCTGTCAAATCTTGGACATTGAAGAGCTTTACCCCTCCCCCCCTAAAAAAGGATTAACTTGGGTCACTTAAATTTAATAAGTCAGGGATTTCCACTTGAGACACTTGAAAATACAAATTAGACGAAAGTGGTGCCGAAATTATTGATTTTGTTTGCTCTCCACATAGCCATAGAAATTCTTGTAAGTTATTTCCATTAGGCATTTGCGAACTCCTAAAAAAATAATAAAAAATTAGAATTTGAGTTATACACAAGTTACCGCCTAAAGAGAAAATGCAAAAGCGGGAAAAAAGTCATCAGGGATGATAAAACGAACACCATTGATAACCACTGTATTTTTATTCGTTTACATAGACTCATTATACTAGACTTAAAATCCTTTATCCGCGAGGATGAGGGTTCGATCCGTGGAGTAACTGGTAATTTGGTTTGGAACAGGGGTTAGTGGCGTAACTCTTTAAAGTTAGCTAGAGTCGACCCAATTCTAAATGGGTACATGGGCAAATCAGGGGCAAGCTTAAACCCAGATTCAAAATGTTTTTCTACCATCAACAAAGGAAGCGCTTCGTTCATTTTTGAATTCTTCTACCGCTAAAATAGTCTAAAACTATATATACTATATCCCATTGTTATTTTCTCCTAGATTTTTTTTTTCTATGAACTATGCCCTCTTTTTATTGTCTCCTATACAATGCTTTCGTATGAAATCATGACGATCGTCTTCGTCAAACAATATTTTGACTTACGAGCCAGAATTAAAAAAAAAGACAGAAATAAATGCAAAAAGTAGTGTACCTGCTATCAGCACGTCACAATTTCGCCAGCATTTTATTATTAACACTTAAAATAATTTATTCTGGACATGCTATTGATTAGTTCTTAGACTTTAGGACAGCTTGTGCCCCGTGAGCCACCCCGGTATATCAAGGAAAGGTCATCAGTCATCCCTGGGATTTGATACTTCAGTGATGTTTTTACATTCTGGTTGAACATAGGTGTTAAGGTTGGATAGACCCCGTAGGCAGGTTCAGCGCAGTGTATTTTTGGGTCTTTCCCAGCTAGACCTTCAGGTGGTGAGCAACGTAAAGCGGCTTTTGGGTCGTTCATACGTTCAAAGCGGTCGTTCATACGGAGGACATGTCCCAAATATCTAAGCCGTCGAACTCTGATGATGGTGGTCACTTAAGGTTATCGCGTCATTTCATGGATAGACTGGTTTGTCGTCTTCTGTGACCAATGGACGTTTGATGTTCTGTAGACGATCGAACTTTTTAAAACTAGGATTTTCCGCTTTTGGTCTTGCTTCAATTGTCATGTTTAAGTGCCGTAAAAGTGGCACAGGCACAACATTGCTGTTAAAAGAAAGTGTTGCTTTAGGCACAGACAATTTGTGAGATTTCCGTGTCAAACGTACTGTGTTGAAGGTGCTGTCCTATTCTGATGAGTTCTCCTTCCACTATAGTGCCAAGGATCTCGATGGTACCTTCTAGACATTTTAAATAAACAGCTTCTTACATCATCCAGCTCACCACATATAAGGGACAGCGAGAATGTTCTCTGCATTCATACACGGACCAAGATGGGGAACCATCACCATTAATTCATCTAATAGTTCCCAAATCCTTTTTTTGCTTGACTCAAGCATTGCTATGCCGTCTACAAAATACATATCGTTGACTTGGACGCCGTGGTTTAATCAGATGTCATCTGCTTCCGCATTCTGCAGGATATAATGGATATTATAGCAATATGTATTAGTGCTAGAACACATCCTTTCTTACACTGGACAGGATGGGAAGAAACGGATTTGGACCTCCAGTGTCCTGACGCAATGTTCGCAACCCTCACACATGACAAAAACAATCGTTCCTATATTTATAATCCTTTATCCATAATGGATGAAAACCTTTATTAGACTTTCATAATCTACGGGGTCGAAGGCCTTCTCAAACTCAACACAGATAATAAGTATCTTTAAACGCCACCAACTGCTTTCTTTAGTTATAAGCAATAGCGCGAAAATAAGGTCCACGCATGAGCGGTTTAACCAGAAGCCTTACTATTCATTTTGGAAGTATTGATCGAGTTATCTTTATCTATAGAGGATAATATGAGAAAGCATCTTTCCAGGTATTGAGAATAGGCTTATAACCCATCTGGTGCCTGCAACGGTAAGATCTTTTTTTAAGTATCCTCATCTGTGTGCAGCATTTCCAGTCCGATGGTACTCTGGCCATTGTATAAATCTAAGTGAAGAGTAAAGAGGCAAATGCATGAGGATATTGAGGCCTTAACCATCCCTCCAGATATATCGTTCAATTCTTGTGATTATCCTCTTTTCAGTTTATTTCCTGCTTCTTGGATCTCATTGGAAGAAGAAGAGTCTGTGGTGATATTTGAGGAAACGTCAGGGGCTTGTTTGGGGAATTCCGTTCAGTAAATTTTCAAAGTGATTTGCCCATACTTTATTGACTGCAATCAGTTCTGTCACCTACTCCCCCAATGGGTCTCTAACAGTGCTGTCTCTATTTGTCAGTCGTTTCTCTGGATGATATAGGCGATTCTGTACAAAAATCTAGAGTTTCTTTAATTTTTGAATCTTTTGCCTGTAGTGCTTCGCGCTGTGAAAAATTTCGTTTATCAGCTCAGACACTTTTCTAACACCTTTTTAAGAGCTCTACACTGTTCATTTTAGAAAACAAACGAACAAGTACTTCTTGTTGGAGGATAGGCAGTCTCATCCATTTTCTTACTTCAATTAAAATTCACGTCTGTTCCAGCGACCACTGGCCATTTAGGCTACAACTGGAGCTAAAATTTGACTTAGTTGTTTTGTAGAAGCATTGCTTCATAGCTTACAACAGCGTTCAACATTCACATTCTTCTAGGATAGATAGGGTTTTTAATATCCTGTCTCATGAGTTTCTCAGAGTAAAACAACATGGTTGGGGATTTTCATTTTGTGGCATATCTTCTTCATATTTAGGTAAAACTTGGCTATCATAAGCCTATGATATGATCTGCCAGTTCCTCTGAAGGTCCAAACATTTTGTTAGTTCGATAACCAATTTTTGTTGAAAGTAATGAGAAAGTGATCAATCTGATTTTGGGTCATTCCATCTGGCGATATTCATGACTACTTGTGCACATCTCTGTGAGAGGAGAGAGATCCACCAATTACAAGGTCATTCAAAAGGGTAAAATTAATAAGAAAATCCCTGTTTTTGTTTCTTTGACCTAGACAGGTTGGACTAGAGCTTGTGAGCCGAAGGATCTGCCATTTCCTGCTTTATCATTAAAGTCGCCAATGAAGCACATAATATTACGACTTGTTGTATATTTAGCTACGGCTTAAAATGATCAGCCAAAGTCGTATTTTTAAATCAGTGGCTAGATTTTTAGGGGCGTAGCATACAGCAACTGATAGTTTACCAAGTGTTCCAGAATTCCTCCACTAACTCCCGGGGACACAGGTGCCCATTCCTGGAGGGACAAGTAGGACTATTTTGGCATCATCACTGCAACTCCGACTTCTCGCTTATTTGCTGGTACATTGTACATAATTTTATGTCCAGCATAGCTTTTTTATTCCTTAACCAGTTTAGTACTCTTACACCAACGCTACCAAGTATAGGTGGTATCCTTCCATCACTTTCTGTACTTGCGCAACACTTAAAGACATCCTTCCTACATTTCAAAAATTAAAATGCAGCATTTTAATCGCTTTTGTTGATCGTCTCGTTGGGTGGACTGGTGCTATCATTATTCGGGGGGTTCAGCCAAGGCTCAATCTTAATGTTTCAGGTTAGATTTATTTTCCCATGAGATACACTCCGTCGTCCTAGCCGAGTGGTTAGCGCTTCATACTTGAAATCCAGAGGTCAAGAATTGGAGTCTTGGTGTCGCTAGTTAATTGCTTTGGAACAGGGGTCAATGGTGTGACTCTGTAAGCTTAGCCACAGTCAACCCAGCTCTAAAAGGTACCTGGAAAAATCTGGGGAAAAGCACGGGAGGCGTGGGATTATTTGCCCTCAGCCACGTATTGCAGTCTCAGTCGAAGGCATTGAATCAGGAAATAACCTGCTCAACGCAGACCATTGGTCAGTATGCTTTTTTTTTATTTCTTTTTTTTTTTACACTCAGTTTGAAATATGGGATGCAGGCCCACAGCCAAACCAACTTGTTATAGTTGATTGAGATTACCAGAAAGTAACATCTGCTTTGGACTAATAAAAATTAGCTGGAAAGACTGTTTATGCAAGAGTTTTGAATCTTCAAAATCTCCAACACGTGCACTGCAATAGCATATCTTTCTAAGTCTTAAGGTCAAAATAGGCTAGCAATCTATATGAAAACTTAGCAAACAGACTAAAACAAAACTATAAAATGATGTTAATTTTTGCCACATATATATATCTTGTTTCTTTTTCCTCGTTCGGATTGTCGGAGGTCTGGGATGTACCGAATTCCTTTTGTAAGTTCTGAAAGGTCAAAGTTTTTGATTAGGTACCAAATACCCTTCATTGCTAACAAGTATAAGCTGAATGATAAAATTATGTTTGATCCATCCTAAAACTCTCAGCTAAATTTAAAAAAGCAAATATTAAAGATTGTTTGCTAAAACTTTGATTATTCACCATTGATGATGGAAAATTAAACTACTTGATCTTCTTATTTGTGTGTTTTGTTTTTGTGTCCCTGTGTCTGGGTTGGCCTTTAACGCCCCTCCTGCCAATTTTTATTTATTTACCTATCCTTGTTACTTCTCTTTTATAAGTTTTTTTTTTCTATTTTGTTTGTCTTTTGCCGTATTAAATTTTGGAATAATTATTATGATGAGATGTTGATGTTTTTTCTATGTTTTTGCACTGTCCCATCCTTACGAGCTATGCTCTCTGTTGGGGCATAGTATTGTTTTTTGTATTTTTTAAGTTTTTTTTTTTTAAGTCCCTTCGTTTTAAATGACGAACCCATTGGAAAATTGGTTCCAATCAAATTTGCTTCTTGAATTTTAATAGACTAATGCCAGACAATCTCTATTTAAGATCAAAACAACGTTGTTATGTGTTGATAACTGTAATATTACAGTATATAAACTATTTTTTTCGTAGAATCATTAATTGGAAAAACCTACCTAGAGATGGACAGACGGTGAGTTGGAGGATCTAGGCTTGACTTTCTGTATTTAACTTCAGGAGAGAAAATATCAAAGGTTGAACTAATATTTTCATGGCTGCCATTTTTAGCTGGTTTTCCTACATTTTTAATGATTGATATTTTGTCATATATTGAACCTAAAAAATGAAATAAACTTTCATAGAAGGATACAGGCAAAGAAGTGGGGATCACTAACTGACAGTATATCAAAAGGGAAAGGTCATTTGAGAAACTCAAAAGCTTAACAAAATCAAAATAAAACAGAAAAGCGTAGTTTCCAAGAATAAAAATGTTAGAATCAATGTAAAAAATAGCTTGTGTAAGTTTTTTTCAGGGCAGCCATTTTCGTTTTGTTTCCTATGTTTTTCGATAAACAATCTCTCATGTATTGAACCTAAGAACTCCAAAATATTTTCAGTCTTGAAAATCGATAAAAGCGCGAGTATAATATTAACTGATTAGTTTACCTTCAAATTTGTTAAAAAGCTTACAAAAATTTAAATAAAACAGAAAATTTTTTTTTTGCAAAATTTGCTAAATTCCACATGAAAAAAATCTTGACTACACTACGATGTTTGTAAATATTATTGAACAACATTAGTGCAAGGATACGTTTGTTTTTTATAGAAAGCAACAGATTTTTTTTTTTGGGACACAAAAAAAGCTATGCGAAAACAACTGGACTGATAAGCGTAAATTTAGGAATTCATCCGCACAAAACTCTTGCACAAATTTTGGAACCATTTTGGAGAATTAGGCTATCAAACTTCAAATTTTATTTTTCATACACTGGATATATTATCAAAATCACACCTGAATACATATATTTTCATTTGTTTAACATAAAATTTCCGTATCAATATGTGTTAAGTAGTAATAAAAAATTAACAACAGGGATAATTATGTACACAAGGTAGTAAAAAAGATATAGTCAGAAAATAGAAGACAAGCAGCTGACAGGGAAATAAAGACCAAATGAAAAGGAATCAACGACGAACAGGAAACAGAAACCGGATATGGTAAAAACTCAAGCCATATCCTAGCGAGGGATAAAAGGGCGATGTTCTCATGCTATATTTGCAAGGGCCAAAGGCCTGAGCAAAAGTTAAGTCTTAGAATATACGCGAAAATAAGTTCAAATCCTAAACATACAGATTTTTTTAACTAATATTTGTATCCGTGGATGTCTATATAAAACCAATTCACTTACAAACACTGGTGCTATCGTCACTGGAGACAAGAACATCATCGTCCATTTCTGAAGCTAAAGATGGATCTTCATTTTTTACTTGAGCACATCCCTTCTTTCCCTTATAGTTTTTCCATGTCAATTTTGGAGCACCTATAACAGGAAAATAATGCTTAAATCAGTAAGGCAACTTATATAGCATTGCCCAGAATAAAAGAAAGATCTCAATAAGCACATATTTTTTTTTATTGTTGATGTGAGCCTTCCCTGATTAACAATGTTTTAAATAGGGAGAAAGTATTTTTAATTCGGTCATATGCGTTATTACACAAGACATTTGTTTTGACTACTACTGCTAACAACTCACGAAAACACTAGGTCCCCTGAGGCCAACAAAGCTGAAGAGGGCTCCTCTTCACCCTGATATATTCGAAGCTCCACTCTTTATCCTCTCCCTCGCATATTCTTTAGAACCTTCCTTTTCGTCCCAGACATCCAGGAACGACCTATGTTTCAAAATATCATGTTCTGCGAGTAAAAAATATCATCTATCTGGCCAGCAAAACAATATTTTTACAAATGAATAAAAGCTTCCTTTTTGGAAGCTTTCCTTATTATTAAAAAAGAAATAATATAATACTTGGTGCTATAATAATATAATGCTTCCAAAGTTTTTCTTAGGAGCCTAAAAAAAAGCTTTTGGAACCCGATTCGGTTTCTTAGCAAAAACGGGTTTAAGCCAGAATAAGCAAATATTTAGCAATTTCCTAGGTTCTTTTAGGAAGCAAAAACAAATTTTTAGGAAGCCGATTTGGGTTTTTCCCAAATAAATTAAAAAAAATCTCAAGCTGCAAATTTTTTTATAATATATTGTTCAAAATGTGTTTTGTTTTCATTCGACTTTTTAAACATTTCCTGCCTCAGAGGATTCTTCTTACACTTTATTATTCATTAATTTACCCATATATAGCTTATGGCCTTTGAAGGATTTGTGGGGTCTCTGATAATTGTGGCTTTTGTGGTAATTTTTGTTCGTTTTACGTTTCTCGTAAAACGAATGTTCGTTTCTCAGGATGTTAAAAATAAAGCAAGTGTATTTTTGGACCACAATCTTCCATTTAATTATTGGTAATTCTTAATAATTTCATTTGCATAGTATGGTAACTATTTTAAGCAAATCGAAACTGACAATTAGGGGATTCTCCTTCACCAGAGCCTTTACCAGTTTTACCATTATTAATATCATATTTTATTTCAGTCACAAATACAAAAATAGAGGAGTAATCACTGCTATTACTACTAACCAGATACTGCAGCACCAAGCCACCTGAGGCCAATATAGATATGCACGCTCCTCCTCAATCCCAATCTATCCAAAGCCTCCCTCTGTACACCCTCCCAGGAAGTTCCCACTTCCCTTAAATCTTTCTTTATGACATCCTCCCACCCCAACCGTGGACGACCTGCTTTCCGTTTAGCCCTTAACAGTGGGCCGAAAAGGCGATTTGTCATCATTCATCCACAGAACATACCCAATAGCTTCATAACCAGCCAAAAGCAAAATCTTAGAAGACCGTGGCTTTTAGGTATGGTTAGAGCTAAAATGTGTCTAAGGAAAAAAAGCTTATATTTTGTTTAAAAAAAACTTGAAAAAAAGTTCCCCTACCTCACATTTAAAAGACCTTTGAAAAAACTGATAATAGTTTGAAAACCAATTAATAACAACATTAAGTGAAGACTAAAAGGCTTAGTGAGGCCATCTTGGTTTTATTGCGATGACGTGGATTTCATGCTAATCTTAAATCTTTGACCTATCAAGTAATTAAGTGATTCAGCTTTTGGGTAAAAACTTTTTCATTCAAAAAGTGACCAAATTCTTCGAAAAAAAGGATAATATCAAGGAACCGAAACTGCCAACAATTTCAAACTAAATAAAGCACCAGAATACAAGATTAAACACTGAAAAAAAATTGAATTATTATTTTAGCCGTTTAATCGGCTTTCGCTCCAAAAGAATTAACTTTCATAATTCAAGGGCACAATAAGTACATTCCTACAAAGCACATGAAGCATAGTACACCCCAATAAGCCATTAGCAACCCGGTGTATAATGTTTGACCGAGAAATTTTAAGGAAACCTTTCATTATTCATTTGCTTCCCACAGTAAATAGGCCTACAATTTCTTCAGTAAGTCTTTTAGCGCCGGAGACACATTCGACCACCAATTTGCCGAATAAGCACCGAATTGCAGAGAAAACTGCAGCAATTCGAGTTTGAAAAATTTTCTAGTTTTCGGTGCTGATTTTCAATAGCGGCGCGAAATTTCATCGCAATTATAAAAAAAAAAAAATATTCCTCCTGAGATGTTTCAATCATTTCAGTAGAAATGTCAAAAGAACTAAGTTGAGATCATTCATGCAACTATGGATAAACTGCAGTTGACTATATATGTCCATGTTAGTTTTGAAAATTTCGCGCAAAAGGCACTGTTTTTTGCACCGATAACGTCTGCCCGCTTAGCTGCTGAAATCGGCGCCGAAAAAATTATGTTTGTCAGGCGCTTTAAATGTTTCCGTTTTCAGTCTTTTTATTTTTGTACTATTTGCAGTACAAACGAAAATAGATGATAAAACGTGGACCAGACATGGAAGGGAAATGTTCCCTTCCCTCAATAGAGGCTTTGGGGCTCAATTGCATCTTTTCTTCCACCAAATTACGCCAATACTAACGAGTAGTCGATAAGATCATCGAAATTATCATCCATTTGATCTTCTATAACAACTTATTGCCTCAGTGGCAAAGAATAAAGCATTTATTCATAAAATTATTCACAGTTGCTTGAATTTCGTCTATCTTATACCGTCGTAATTTCAGTGAAGGGGGCCTTTTTGGCTTGTTGTGAACAGAGGTGCAGCTGAAGGGGGAACTCCCACCTCGAAATTCCACCCTGCAATTTAGCATATGTTATTAGTTTAATTCAGCTTATATGTCAGCATTTATTGGCACATTATTTATACCTCCCCCCAAACTCAAAACCCTAGCTGTGGTGGTTGTGAGTAATATAATATTAACGAAGTATTTAATTTGGGTGTTTTTACCAAAGAAGACCAAATGCATGGTGCAAAATACCAAAGCACAAAAAATGTAAGTGGTTGTTTTAACACTACAATAAAAAAAAAATGGGGACATTATAGACGAATACTTAAGGTGTGAGGCGCAACCAGATGGAGGGGGGGGGGGCTGAAAAAAATGAGCCAGGGTTAAATACTTAGTAATTATTGCCAAGTGCGTATCAGCCACTTAATGGCAAAAACAAGATTCTTATATTATTTCTCACATTGCGGGAGGGGGACAGGCTGATTTAAACACCAAAAAATGGACTTTCAGTAGCACATCTTAATTCCAGTTCAAATCCTGGAATTGACATATCTCACAATAGTTGATACAAAATTTGGAAACAACCCGAGTTAGATATGGTGCTTTCTCTGATTTAAAAAAGTGGCAATTCATTAGCAACGTCTACTCTTCAAGCCACACTTAATATCCATGGTAGTCATTGGGGAATACCGACAGATAAGCTTCGATCTGATCATTTTCAAGAGTTAGACAAAAAGTACTTCTAGGTTTGGTTGACTTTTACATTAATTCAAGCTCAGAAAATACTTATATGAGAATTATTTCGGTTTTCCCTTTCTAACGTTTTGCAACAGGGATGCTTTTAAAGAGATGGGGGTGTATTTTAGCGTATGGGGTTTCTAGACATTCCTTGGAGGGATGTATCTATCACCTTGCGTATAGCTAATAAAATAGAAAAAAAAGCAGTTACCGTGATTTTCTGAGAGTAAATGAACATATCTCAAATAGTTGATATTAAATTTGGAAAGAACCCGAGTTAGAGGTGGTACTTTCTCTACTTGAAAAAAAGGGGGCAGTTCATTAACGACGTCTAGTCTATTCTTTAAGCCGCAGTTAATATTCATGGTAATCACTGAGGCCCACCGATATATAAGCTTTAATCTGATCATATTCAAGTGTTAGACAAAAAGTAGTTCTAGGTATGGTTGACTTATTTATTGATTCAAGCTCAGAAAAAAACTTACACGATAATTATTTTAGTTTTCTCCTTTTAATATTCTGCAAGAGTAATGTTTTTTTTTTATAGAGAGGGAGGAGGGGCGATTTTAGAGTAAGGTATAGGTTTATTGACATTTCTGGGAGGGATGTATATCTCATCTTGTGTATAGCTAATAAAATCGAAAAAAAAAGAATTACCGTGATTTTCTGACAGCAAGGCATTAACATCTTGAGAAGATGACTCTGACATTCCATCTGATAAATCATGAAGTATTTCTTTAGATTCAACCTCTGACTTACAGTTAGAAGGAGAGAGACAATCATCTATGTCTGCACCAACTGTTTGATTCTGATTAAGATGACTGGGTCCTTCAAATGATCGAAACCTGTCAAACCGACGTAGCCTTTTCCTCCTTCTTCTTTGAGACTGTTGAGTCGGACTGGGATTATGAAATAATGGCGATCTGTACCTGCTATGCATGCTATTATAACCAAAAGAAAGTAGTTGAAATGGTATGACCCGGGGTTCAGCCCATGGATTAATGCCAGATGTATGCATAAATGGGGGAGCCTGGCTCATGCCAGCTGTTAATTGAACTTTGAAAGGATGGACAGGTGGTGGAAAATAAGGAGGAATTCGTGGTTTGGCGAGCAGTGGTAAATTGGATTCTGTTTTGCTGTCTTCTAAAGTTGATGGTGTACATTTATTATTTTCCCAAGCATAATATGAATGACATACGTTAACATTCCTTGGGATAAATTCTTTCCTTGGGGCAGGTACAACTAGTTTTGCTACTTTTGCTATATTTGGTATCATTGAGAGAAGCCTTTCTTTTTCATCATCTATGCTAGTCAAATCGATAATTTCATCAGCTATTCCCTTAGCATGAGTCTCGTTCATCCTTTTTTGGAAACTCTGGCAACGACTAGCAGAATCTTTCTGCGTTTTTCTTTCTACATAGGCTTGGTAAACTTTTTCGGAAAAAGAATATAGAGCTTTTTCATAATTCTCAATGAGTTTATCTCGTTTAGGACCAGAGGGTGTATATTTTCTTTTCTTCTTGAGTGCCTTGACAAACAGCTTTTCTGCTTTCAATTCAGGGGGTATATTATTCCACATTATAGATTGGTCCCATTTATACTTTCTACTCTGGGGAATATAAAATCCCGTCTTTGGTACTGAATCCCTAATAAGCGCAGCAGAATAGCTACTATACGCTGCCTTTGACATATTAAATAAAAGACTGTCATATTTCTTTGTTAATTCCTCCTTGTCACTAGAGCTCGTGCTTTCAATTCCATTTTTGAGATCATCAAGTTTATTCAAATTTGGCATTAGTTCAGGTAAAGAGCTCTTCACAACTTCACGCATAATATCCAAACTCCATGCAAAAGTAGACCCCCCAGGGGGCGAGTAAAATCCATGACAACTTTGTGTCTGACTCCAAAGAGAATCAGCTCCAAAAAAATTTGGAGTACTTTCATAAGATTCACTAGTTTCACCACTGGACATTCCCTCTTCATCGTCACTAATCAAAATGACATCATGATGACTTTTGTTCCCATCAAAGTCTCCTTTAACCTTATAAAGTCGGAAATTCTGGCTACTGGTTTCGGAATTTTCTCTCTGCTGCGAGTAAACAGCTTTATTTCTCTCTTCGCATCTGTAAGACGGCATTGACGATTCCTCAATTATTTGACATTCGTCATCAGAGCTTCCCTCAGAAACAGAACTAGTTTGTGACTCCTCACTTTCGTTTGACTCGAAGTGACTTTCAAGATTTCTGGACTGTTCCACTTCATCAACCAGCAGAACTTCATTTGCATTCAACTTCTTTCCAACTTCAGTCACGAGAGTTTGACCCCTATTGTGTTTCCCAGTATCTGAAGCAGCTTCATCTTTATCACTGTAATCAACAAGTTGAATACCCGGTGGCTCTTCACGATTGTCAGTTAGCTTTACTAACTGTTTTTTACTTTGGCGAATCTCTACAGATACTACTCTCTCATTTTTGAGTCCAGTCCCTAATTTAGATGAAGATAGAGATATCCCATCAACTTCCCCAAGTATCATGCATTCTTCTTCCGAATCAGTGCAGGAAAGTACTTCAGAGGACAAAGATTCCCCTCTAGCTTTTTTACTAACAGGCTGGTATAAGGCCTTCAACTCTTCACACTGACGCTTTGCAGTCACTTGTTCACCAAGAGAGTCATTATTAGTACATGTTTCCACTGTTATTTCGCATAAATTTTCACTCTCTTCTAAAACACTCTCTTCTTCTTCTGTGCCTATTCCAAGATTGGAATAATCAAGTCTATCACTCAAGGTCTCTGTTTTTTCTACAGGATTATGAGTCATCATAATTTCTTTGGTGTATTTTTGATCAGGCAGGTCCTTAATCACTTCATCCAAGTTCTTGCTTAGTCCTGAAAAATTATCAGTAACTATGTTTTCTCCAACGTAATTTTTAGGGGCCAGATCATCAACAATTTCCTGGGATTTCTCACCATTTGTTCTAAAAATCTGATTATTAGCCCCTTTACCCTGTTTTGCATCCTCTACAGAAGCGACAGTTTCTTCAGGGTACATTCCCACAGCGCAAGTATCACCTCTTTCATCCAAGCTGTCAAGAATTTCTGCAGCATCATCATTGCCAGAAGAGGGTCCAGCATAATTTTTAGAAGCACCGTCATCGATTATTACTGAATCTATTCCACCAAAGCTCTCACTACGTTTATATAAAGTATCAGTATCTCCGATAGTTTCAGCAGCAGCATTATTTATTGTATCCTCAACCATTCCTGCCATTTTTGTATCTACAATATCATTGCAATCTACTTTAGAAATATCACCTCTAGGTGCTTCAGTAACTGCAGTAACAGAGCCAGCATCAGCAGTAACCGAATTCGTGGTCATTTTGCTCTCTTTTAGGGGATGGATTTCTCCAAAGTTCTTTCTACCCTGGGAACGTCTAACTCTATATCCCAACTGTTTTAATTCTCTATATATTCTATAATTTTGCAGTTCCTCTTTATCTTTGAATAGTAGTTCAAATCCCTGTTGAATGCTGATAGGGACTCCTTCGTAGCGTAATTCAACACAAGCCTGAAAGAATAAATACAAGTTCAGATACAGCTTGATTAGGAAAAAGGAATGATTCAAGGAATATTCACCTGAGAATACAGGAAAGCTAGAAAACTGCTAATCAATGTCTAACATTTCGTTGTAACAAACAGTAAGTAAGGAGTGACATGGACTAATAATAACCTAAACTAACGGACCCTTACTTAGTCAAATTATTCACAGTATATGAAATTCTGTCCTCCCAACCATCCACTTAGAAAAAAAGGCGGTGGCGTTTTGTTTTTTTTACTTTTTTTTTACGTTTTGACTGTTTTTGATGTTTTGTTTTTACTCCACTATGATTCCAATCCTAAGTTTATCTGAACATTATGAAATCCTTTGGGTAAATATCAGGTCGAAGGTACACCCCCTTTCTATTAATATTATTATAGTCAACAAACGAAAATGTTGATGAAACGTAGATTCACCCAGCGATTACAGTCAAATGCTCTTGATGTTATTTTTTCTCACATAAATATTTTTTATATTCCCCCTCAGCATTGCCCTATTGGGTAGGAGGTATCTACTCTCCCTCTTACTTGGGCCCTATTAACAATTCTGACCTTCTTTACTTTGGCACATGATTGAATACCGAAGCTTGATCGGACAATTGCAATTTAAACAATCTTGATGAATTTTTTTATTATTTTCTAGTAAAAGTTAAAAACTAGATAGTTGATATCTTTCCCAGTTTTTTTTTTTATTTTTTTTTTTTAAGTATTCCAGTGATAAGCAATAAATTAATCAAACCATAAAGACACTAATAAGCAATGAACTAAAGCTGTTCATATGCGGTAATTTAGATGGCAAAAATAAACCCTGAAAAATATTAGAAAGAGATCTGTAAAGCTGCTCCAGCCAGCAACAAAAAAAGGGTCAAAGATTTGTTTGAAATCCAGTAACAAAACTGGCATCACATGTCAAAAAGTTGGGGGAAAGAGACTTGACCAGCTAAATTTTAAGTAACCTGAGCTGCTCGAAGTTACCACTAATAGCCTTAAAACGTTCCTTGCTTCCGTTGTCCAAATCCTTCCAGTATTGTCTTATCAATTACCAACTGATGATCTTCACTATTTTGTACCCTTTATTTGTCCTTTGGATATTGAAAGAAGAATTGCGAGACTAAGAAAAACAAGTGCCTGCCCTTTGAATATACCTTATGTTTCCTGTGATTTTCTTTGAACACCCTTGTCTGTCCCTTTCAATGAGATAATATGAAAAAAACTTCGTTTTCTTAACGAGTTAAAGAGGCTGCGTCCCAAAGTCGAACCTTAAAACGTACAGGAATTAGAAGAGGCAGTTGGGGGGCTGCCGCCCCCCAAACCCCCAGCTTTTAAAGACTCTTTTGTACAGGTTTTTTGTTTTTTTGCTAACCCCCCGCTCTTGGCTTCGGAAAGGCCCTCTTTTAATTAACAAAAAATTGAAATGAATGAATAATGGAATAACTTCGAAAAATGTTAAACACAAGAGGACAGGAGACCCATTGCGCCGAAACTAGTAATTAGTAACAATGAAGTCCCCCCACAAAAAAAAACCTGTACAAAAGAGTCTTTAAAAGCTGGGGGTTTGGGGGGCGGCAGCCCCCCAACTGCCTCTTCTAATTCCTGTACGTTTTAAGGTTCGACTTTGGGACGCAGCCTCTTTAACTCTTTAAGAAAACGAAGTTTTTTTCATATTATTTCTGTACGTTTTTCTACAATCCATGGTGGATGTAATTTAATAATTCCTGTACTCCTCGTACAGGAATTAGGAGAGGAACTTGGGTGGCTGCCCCCCCGCTTTTAAATCATTGTATAAAATAGAAAAAAAAATAGATAGAATGACCGAAATGTTTCTTTTGCTCATAAGAAGCTAATATCTGTTATCTCTCAATTGATAAGCTGTCCAGGTGCTTAGGACTATAAGAAGACTATTAGGAGAGGCAAACCCCCCGCTTTTAAAGACTCTTTTGTACAGGTTTAATTTTTTTCATATTAATTCTGTACGTTTTTCTACAATCCATGGTGGATGTAATTTAATAATTCCTGTACTCCTCGTACAGGAATTAGGAGAGGAACCCCCCCCCCTTTTAAATCATTGTATAAAATAGAAAAAAAAATAGATAGAATGACCGAAATGTTTCTTTTGCTCATAAGAAGCTAATATTCTGTTATCTCTCAATTGATAAGCTGTCCAGGTGCTTAGGACTATAAGAAGACTATTAGGAGAGGCAAACCCCCCGCTTTTAAAGACTCTTTTGTACAGGTTTAATTTTTTTCATATTAATTCTGTACGTTTTTCTACAATCCATGGTGGATGTAATTTAATAATTCCTGTACTCCTCGTACAGGAATTAGGAGAGGAACCCCCCCCCCTTTTAAATCATTGTATAAAATAGAAAAAAAAATAGATAGAATGACCGAAATGTTTCTTTTGCTCATAAGAAGCTAATATTCTGTTATCTCTCAAATGATAAGCTGTCCAGGTGTTATCAAAATTTTTTTGATGTTGTGAAAAAAAACCGCCCGTAAGGGACTTGAACCCTTGAACAGAGGATTAAAAGTCCCACGCTCTACCGACTGAGCTAAACACTTACATGTGTGTAAATATAACTTCTCAATAAGTTTTAAAAATTTCAAATTAACATGGGCTCTTATGGAGAGAAATGTGTTAATTAAATAGCTAATGCGTGGTTTTTGGAAAACAGGGAAGGAGTTATCGGATCGAGCTGAAATTTCGCGGATAAGCTGCTGGGCCGTAGGGCACCTTAACTTGTGAATTTCAGCCCGATCAGACAACGTTAAAAGGAGGGGTGGGGTTGGGGGGTCGAAACTTTCGGGGGGATAAGATTTTCCTACGAAACTTTCCAGGAAAATTACTCGGAGAATTCCGCATCGAATGAGTCTTCGTACACCCAGATCCGATGTCGGATGTGACCTGTAGGCGTCTAGAAAAACAAAGAACATGAATTTTAAGTGGCTATGCGTGGTTTCTGGAAAATAGGGAAGGAGTTATCGGATCGAGCTGAAATTTCGCGGATAAGCTCCTGGGCCCTAGGGGACCTTAACTTGTGAATTTCAGCCCGATCAGACAACGTTAAAGGGGGGCTGGGGTTGACGGGTCGAAACTTTCGGCCAGATTTTCCCCATGAAGAAAAAGTTGGAGGGGGATGAAATTTTGCAGGTTTCTTAGTTGGAGCTCGGGCTATGAAATGCATCCCTCCCCATCCCTCTGCGACCACTGGAACCGAAGATCGCTTAACATTGTCGTGTGTCGCCTCTTTATAGAGGCACGAGTGTGCCTCCTTGATTATCAACTCTGGAAACAGGTTTGGAACACATGTCTGGAATTCAGGAAACAAATATGGAAACAGGGTTTCATATCCGTCTTAAAAGAAATAAGATGCAGTAAGTGTTAAATCTGTTATTTTTAAGTATTCCAATGCTGGACTTCTCTTAGTTGGTGACGCCAGTGATTATATTGGATTCAATTTGCTCTTCATTAGCAAATTCCTGCAAGCAAAATGCCCAAAATTCCAAACCTATGGAAAACTGGTTTTGAAGCTGCTCCCCCTTTCTTCTCGGAAACATGTGAATAATTCCTAGCAGACTGGCTTAAGCAAATCCAAACTCTTACAGACCAGAGGCAATTCGGGAACCTCAAACATACTTCTACTTCCCATTGCCTTGTTCATCTTTTGAACATCATTGGAAAAGCACTATTGGAAAGGAAGGATTCCTTGCAGACCAGCTTAAGCAACAAATCCAATCTCTAACTGACCAGAGGTAATTCAGAAACTCACACATACTTCTACTTCCCATAATCTTGTTCATCTTGTGAACAGCATTGGAAAAGCTCTTGGAAAACCTAATACGTGCATAAATTCAATTTCTAATAATCTCCAAAAAGCATTTGATCTTGTCACAAAATATTATAGTTGAAATACTTGTCCCTGAGTTTAATATCAATTCTTCTGTGGTGGAATTGGTTGCCTCCTTTGTATAAATGGATCACAAGTAGTTAAACTCAGTTACTGTTCCAATCCTCTCACTGTCGACATTGACAGACAGGAATTTCCTAATGATTTTTTGTTCGTTGAAACTTGCTAAAAAAAATTAAAGAGCGATCCTATGAGCCTCCTCAATGACATTGCACAGGATGCATTGAACTTGGACATGATAGTAAACTCTTCTAAATCCATGGTAATGCCAATCTGTTTCCTCAAAACCCGCCACCATTTTCTTAATCCTATCCCTCCTGAAATATCCTAATGATATTTCCTAGTTAAAAATATCATCCATAAAGCTAATGCATCCATCACTCTAAGTAAATCTATCTAAGTAAGCTTCTAGGTAAATTTGGTATTCCCAGTCCCATTCTAAAAGCATGTATACTTCTTTTGTCCAACCACACCTCGAACATGATTACCCAGTTTGAAATCCTGATGTTTCAAGGGAAGAGTCTGATAAAATTGAATCTATCCAAAAAAAGAGCGATAGCGAATATTTTTGAACAAAGATTAAAGTCCCATGGTCTCCCCTTCTAGGGAAAACTAGATTAGAAACACTGGAGTACAGGAGAGGTGTGTTGTTCCTCCAATTTTTTTTTTATAACGACAGACCCTGGCACAGAACACATTTTTCCGAAAAGACACTCCCACCGAGATTACGCCCTAATCGGGCCGTTCCCCAGCCCGTTCCTATCGTATCTCCTGTTTGCTGCATTACCTCCAAATATGGATAAATCATTGTCCCCACCATTAAGCAAAAATAGACAGATTATCCTGATTGTTTCACTATTCTTATTAATTGGAAAAAGGCGTTACCATGTTTTGTACATGTTCGCTTGTTTTTTTTCCACTTCCTCTTTTAATATCCCTTTTATTTTAATTTTCATGTTTCTATAATTTTTTTTTAGTTTTACTTGTTTCATCTTTCTAAATTGTCATGACCATTCTCACTTTAAATAGTTATTAATGAACGGATTTTCGTTCTGCCAATTTTAATTTTGGCATTCTTTCGCCTGTCTTTTAATATTCGTAACTTTTTGTGTTTCTCCTGTTTTTATTTATTGGCTTTAAAATTCGAATTCAGCTCTCTGGGGCTTGGGATAACAATTTTTAGAGGTAACAGATTATCACCGCTAAAAATTAAACTTTGATAAAATTTCTATATCAAAAGAATCAGCTATTTTGGTGGCTTGCAATTATATAAAACACACCGAGCAAGTTACCCATTAAATCTTCAGAACCCATTAATCCCATTCAAATCTTTCCTTCCTCGGTATGTTTTCCATCTTTTCAAGAATTAGAAGAATTTCCTCAGACACGTAACTTTCAATGGGTAACTTTAAACTCAACGAATTTTCTATTTGAAACCACTAACAAAGCTGATTCTTTTGATATAGGAATTTTATCAATTTTTTTAGGGGTTCGTTTACTTGAGATATTAAGTTTATTTTTAAAAATCACAAGCCCCAAAAGTCCGAAATCAACTTTTGATTCAATTATTTAAAAAAAAAAAATATATATATAGAGCAACGAAAACTAAAAGAAAGCCTAAATTAAGAATATTTAAATATTTTGTCGCTGAAGGGTCTGGCCAACATTAGAAACTTAATTCCTTCAATTGAAGATTAAGAATTTCTTAAAACAATAAAAAAAAAAAAAAATTGGAGAATCAGCCAAGAGGAGAATCAGTCGATTGGTTGATTCTACCAATCAAACGAAAAATTGGGGGATGTCTAATTGGGATTGAAAAAATTGGGAAAAAGAATCAGCCAATAAAAAATTGGAAATAATATGAAATATAAATGAAGGATTAATACAGTTCGGTTTTGTAGAAACTCTGCTACGTGATTTGAATTTTGATTTCCACATACTGTTAATACTAAAAAACTTTCTGAGGCATAAACTTGAAAAAATTCAATACCAAGGTTTTCGAAAATCAAGCAGGAGAGCAAGAAGACAAAATAACAGGCTCTACTCTTCTAGGCACCATGTTGGTAGTTCAAAAGCTTTGTCTTTATAAAAATAAAGTAGTTGGTTCTTAATATATATATATATCTATTTTTCTTTTGCATTTCTCAAGGTCTCGAACAAAAGTCAACAATTTCATATAGTAAGTCTATTTAACAAGATTACTTCAAGTGAAACTCAAAATAATGAATTATCATAAATATATTTTTTTTTTCAGATTCTTTTTTTTGGTTTATTCAAATAAGTTACACACACTCTTATATTTCTATTGAATTTGGATATATACCTTTATTTAACTTTGGAGTTACCATAATAAACTATTTACATCATATAATACCTTTATTCTTGTGACTTCCAGATGTGTTCATGGACCCGCAGGCCAAAGGAATTTTGTATAACTTTCCGATACTAGTAGAAAAGTAAATAAACCACCCAGTTTATATCGACACATAGAATTGAGATTTTAACTTGCTACAGTAGTATTTTCGTATCATTTTCTAAAATAATTGGAAAGGAAATTAACCATTCCTTATTAATGTATAAGTTGCAGCTACCGCGTCATCCATGAGAAGAAAAATTCACCAAATCCTTTTTAGTGCGAATGCGACGTAAATAAGGGGAGGGGACTTTGTTCTTAGGCCAGTGAATAAGTTGTGAAGTATGCACAGACAAAGCTTTCTAAACTCCTGTTCCTGCCGTACATATAAGGAAAAAAATGATATGCCTCTACGGTCCTACTGGACAGAAAAAGTCCTATTACCATAACTAAAATGTCCCCACGCCTATGAGTACAAAATTAATAGTTGCGAGAGCCAAGCAGAAAAAAAAATGATAATAACGATCATTCTCTAATATCTCATTGTTATATGCCAAAGGAAAATACTTGAAAATAATCCCCAAGTGCGTGGGTTGTCCAAACAGGCATAGAAGGGAGAAGAAGAATTGGCAAAATTGATCAAAAGACAAAAAATTCTAATTCAAATATATAATTTGATAAAGATACATTATCCAAATATGCACATTTTCAATATGCTTACTTCCTTACTCAAAGCTCTTTCTCGGCAGCATCACCAGCGTAAAGGGAAAAAGCGAACGCCACTAATCTCCTCGAGAGTGGCTTTTTATGGGCGAGGTCCGAGTTTCGTTGGGGTCGATGTTTTCGGGAAGTGAATTGACCACGAAGCGGGACCTACCTCTAGGGCTCTCCTAACCCTTTACAGCTGGGTCAACGTCTAAGATGAGTCAGGTAGAAGTTTGCAGTGGCAGACGAAGTATGAGGCCATTCCAACGCAGCGAGCGAAACACTAGCTGGTCGGACAAGGGTTGGTAATATTAAAGGACAAAGAATTTCCAAGTTCTGTCCGTCTAAATCATTTGAAGCATTCAATTTTTCTGATGTGTTTCATCTGGATGACATCCACCTTCGTCATCCCAGTCTGAGTCAGAGAACAAGTCTCAGACGAGTAAGACATTACGATTAAGGCCGGCCTTTGCCGCCTTTACTTATACATCAGCGTTTTGATCTCCCTTTAAGAAGAATTGAACTATACAATTCGACATAAATGCATATTTAAATAGCAGGATACAATTTAATATAAAAGGGTGTAACAATTAAAAACAATATACTCTTTAAATGTCTTTATGGGAACTGAATGTGTGAGATAAAAAAAAACTAAATCCAGGGGGAAGAGGGCTAAATGAGGTTTTAGAAAAGTAATAGCCCAGGTCATAATATCTAAAGGAAAAACGATTGACCCCCTCCTAATATTAGAGAATTTTCATTTTTAAGCTCAATACAGATATAGAGGACTAGCAAAAAACTGTTATATACCAAGAATCTCTTGGAAAAGCTTGGCGGTGACCTTAGTCACGTCATGGAAGTGGTATGAGTTGCTGAAGTTCTTAATATGAGCAGAACCTTTGATACTAAATAAACTGATAAAGCAGCTTTGATTAAGGCTTTATCTACAGTAGGGGTCTCGTTTGAAGTTGAAGACAGAGGGATATCAAAATGAACTGCTGCGTCTCTGCTAGCATGACATTAAATCGCCAAGAAACCGACATTGATTGACTTTATGGCAAAACTACCAAAATCATGCCAGAAAAAATAAAAACAGCAAAGAATAGCTCCTTATATTTCCTTTTTTACCTTAGGAATGCTGCTACAATACTGGCAGACTCCATCAGTAATGACAAGTTCAAAGAAAAGCTGTTCATTTTCAATCTACTTCAAAATCTTAAAGTACCTGTGCCTCCTGATACCCCTCAATCTAAAAAAAAAAAAAAAAAAAAAAAAAAAAAAAAAAAAAAAAAAAAAAAAAAAAAAAAAAAAATTGTATCCTCTTTTTGTGGATATTCTCCTCATTTCCAAATAATTAATAGAAATTTATGAACGGTAGTCAGGATATACCATAATTATTCTGTGATTTTTTTTTATCATATTCAAATGATGATTTCATCAAACGACGATTAAACGATCAACCTCGACATTCGACAGTCAAACAAAATTCAGTCAGACAAGTTCGAGATTCGGAGAATTTACTGTATTTTTTTGCAGTTTAACATCTTTCCTTGTTGGGTTCATCTTCAGTCAGTTCCTCTTGAATATGTATCAAACCCCCAGAAAACCTGAGCCCTTCAAAAAGGAAAATCTTCATTTGCTGTCCGGATTTTTTAAGTTTCGATTGCACAATGGCCAATTTCCAAGGAGGAAAAGGAGGAGAGTTGCGTCTTAGCAAATTCAGGCCCATCCTGTAAACCCTAAAGTTGAACATTACAACCTTAATAAGAATCAAACAGTAACGAGGGTTTTACCTACATTATTGAAAGAAATACAGAAACCACAGAATTAGTTGTTTAAAGCTGAATGACACTTGCTATCAGCAATTATTAACAGTAAAGAATACACTTAAAAAATATTATAACCGAAATGAGAGAAAATTAGGCCACTTTACCTTCCCTAACCTACTACAAAATAACACTAAACAACCAATAAATCACCAATGGTGCCCTCCACCCCAAAGAACCCCCCCCCCTCATAAAAAACACAAATATCAAGTGTAAAGAGAAAGAAAAACCCTACATCCAGTCGATGAGCCAAGAGATGTCAGTGGTCTGAAGTACTAAAAGGCCCTTTAAAGAAAAATATCCATTTCAAAAACATACATAAAGTATTCTTATAAGATCCTTTGAATCTCATTCTGGATCTTCTCTGTGTGATGGAAGGGTTGCGCCATTACTTACTGTTTCAATAAGGAACAAAGCCTCCTCTGGGCGAAGATATAGTTTGTCGTCAATTTGAAAACCAAAGCTTTGCCAATAGCTACCACTAATTTTTGTCACCTCAGCAAGCTTCAAATCACTATGCCAAATAGCCTCTGACAATTGACTCCTTAAAATAGAAAAAGATATTCAAATAAAACTGAAACCAAACACACAACTGGAACACTGAACACACACTGACATACAACTGAAAAGCCAAATTTATATATTTGTCCCTTATATTTAGCCCTAAATATAGAGATAACTCACAGAATTTAGAGCATTATTTTCGCTTTTAAACCATATAAATTATCTAAAAACAAAAATTAGCAGCTGATGTTTAACAATCACGTTAAACCTATTTATATCTCTAATGCAAAGAGGTGGGCCAACCTACCGCCCACATGACCTGCGATGTCCTAAACAGCTTATTATACGGCCTGCAGAAAAACATATGTTCCTTCTTGAGGCTTCACTTTAACGTTTTTTTTCTCTCTAATGAATTATATTACTTGGTATATTTTTGATAGTTTTTCAAGCATTTTCTCCTTGACTGCATTTTCGCCCAAAAGGAAGTAGCAAAAGTACAGATAATGTAGGTTTCATTTTTATGTCAAAAAGATTTGCACTCTCATAATACAATGTAAATATTAAATAAATAGTTAATGTTTATGGATTACAATTAATTTATATTTAGCTGTAAATTGTAATTTAGATATACGTAAAATATGTAGTCCTTATTGACAACAACGCTTGCAATGTGCCCTTTTGACAAAGATATCCCCATTTCTGCGCTAGTGTGCAGAAAGTCTAGACAGATTTTGGGCCATGCCCCACCAAGAGATTTCTAAAATCCTGATGCCCCCTCATGGTATTTAAATTTAATTATTCAAATTTTACGTTTATTCACCTGGAGGAAGCTGAAAAGGCCATTAACTTGGTATCTATTTTTGGGTCGTCCTCTAGGCTTCTTATATGTTGGCCAAAAATATTATCTGAACACCCCACTTTTTATAGGTTCCACTGAAACCTAACCATCGTTTAACTGAACCCCTTGCTACTGAATCCTCATGCATCTGACCCCAGGTGTTATTGAGCCCTCATGTAACTGAACCTCCGTGTAACTGAACTTCTATGCAACAGAACCCTCGTGTAACTGAACCCTCGTGCAAATAAACCCTCATTTAACTGAACCCTCATGCAACTCAATTCCTGTTGAACTAAACTCCATTTTAACTAAACCCTCGCCAAGCTCAACCCCAGTTTAACTAAACCTTCGTGCAATGGAACCCTCAAGAAACTTAACCCCCGTTTAATTGAGCCCTCGTGCAACTGAACCCCAATAAAACTTAACCCTCGTGTGACTCAACCCCAGTTAAACTCAATCCTCGCTCAAAACTTTATCCGTGCAACTCAGCCACGTTCAGCTCAACCCTCGTTCAATTCAACCTGTGTAATTCTATCCTTGTGAAACTCAGCCCCCATTTGTTTCAATCCACATTCTACTTACCTTCTGTGCAATTCAACCCTCATTTAACTCAATCCTCAATCAACACAATCCCCGTTTAACATAAACCTGTTTGACTCAACTCCCATTCAAATCAACCACATTCGGCTCAACCCTCTTCAAATCAATAATATAAATACAAAACGTATTTCAGCCCATTTTGTCGGAGGTGACAAAAGCTGACTCGAATGAAAGGGTCTTTATTTGCTGGTTAACTTCGGTGTAAAATTATTTCCCCCAACCCCATCTAAAATTCTAAAACTTATCCTTCAGTCCAATGTATTTGAAGATTGGGAGAGCTTTTCATGCCCAGGGCCCACCCGAGCGCACTGCAAGGTCATGGTTGCAGCAATAGCTGTACCCTAGTATAGAGAAAGTATATAGTAGCCAAAATATTAAAAAGACACATTAAAAAATACTAAATCATAAGAAAAACTTGCCGTAAATGCTGATTTAGAAATGATAGTTATTATTTAAATTCATTGTAAAAGTTTATTTTGGAAAATAAAACTCTGGGAACTTGTAAAGAGCCAAAAACGCTCATAAATCTCTCTTTTTCTATTTCATTTCTCCAGCACTAATAGAACACTAGAATATCGTAGAGAACTGTTTATTGTTATTTGAAATATGATATTCAAATCTACACGCTTTTTGCGATTTCCTCATGACAACCCCATCACAAAATGCCTTATGGCAGCAAAATCCGATTTTAGCGTCATTTCAGAAGTATAAAGGCTTGAAACCGTAAAAGGTTTGCTACTGAAATCTCCACGATTGAAAATCCTCAAACTAGTGTTTAAAACCCCCCTCTTGAATACTTCCTTACTTAGTCATCTTTTCTAGTGAAAAAAAAAAGTTTAGAGAAAAGCTACCAAGTAAAATAAATCATTCGAATACAAAGCTGATTCGTTGATAATAAAAACTATTTACGTTCATTTCAACACTAAAATTTAATACAAAACAAATTCCTGGAAATTACCAAAAATTGCTGTGTACTCGATACCTGTCTTCTTTTTCTTTCTCTTTTCCTCAGCACGAGCCAGTCGTTTGAAGATTGTAGGGGCACTGAAGCATACTTCATACTTCTGAAGCATACTTCTACACAGAGTACTTCACCCAAAATTTCCAAGTAAAAAGACGATTTGGGCACCATTCAAACCTGCTTACAAGTATACCGTTACAATATTCTTTTAGAAATTCTGTTTCAGCAGAAATTTTTCGCCTATAAAGCTTTTATTTCTTCCCATTACCTTTTAATTTTTCTTCCAATTATTTCTGATTTTTGTGTATTCCTAGACTAAAGACTACATCCTATTAACTTTAACAAAAAGAATTTAGTTATGCAACCAAAAATAGAAAGCTCAAAATTTGCAAAATGAACATTAAATATAAGGTGAAAAGGGAGAAAGGGGGTGGGGTGAGGAGATTCGCTAATTGAATATGTCAACAATGTAAAGGATGAAAGTTTTTTTTTATAATCTTCAGTGGAGATTTTTACTGGGACAAGAAGGGGGATTTTTGTCTAAAGTCTGGATATTGACTAGGGAAAAGGGTAGTTGTGCAAGAGTTTTGAAGGACATTCTTAGCGAAACGAAGGGAAATTTTTCCTCTCCTTTCCTTAAGGGTGAATAGATTGCCTCTCGTAAGAAGGAAAATATAGAGCACTTTACCCTCACTGAAAATAATTCTTAGGCACATTTTTTGGAATGCCTCTATTCTGTCCGACAATTCAGTAGAGATGCCAGAATCCCATACAGGACTGACGTACTCGAGGGTTGAGCACACAAATGAGAAGAAAATACTCAAACAATGTGACTTAAAACATTTAAATTTTTTAAGGAGTTTAAGGAGGGAAAATGCACTATTTGCAAGTTTTAAAATATCATTAATATAGTAATCCCATTTTGAATAGCCTGAGATGGTAACACCCAGCGATTTAATAGTGGTGACAAACACTTCAGGGGGATTGGAGACAAGAAAGAAGAGGGAGTTTAAAGGAAAGTAATAGTTAAAACCAGGTAGACTCTCATATTATTAGTTGATGAGGGGGATGATTAATATGACAAAAGATGCAATATTTGCACGTCGAGATGCAATGACAAAAGATGCAATATTTGCATATATATATATATATATATATATATATATATATATATATATATATATATATATATATATATATATATATATATATATATATATATATATATATATATATAAATTGTAAGACTTCTTTTGTGAAGTATCAAGTTCCATTCATCCCCCTTAACTCTTGGCTATCGATGCTTTACTACTACCACTACTAACAACTCACAGCAGCACCTAGCCACCTCTATACCTCCTTCCCTACACCCTCCCGTGCTCTTTTACATTTATAGACGACTTTAAGACAGCGTAATGACAGACATCTAACAGAATTACCTAATATGGTACAAGGGAACTGGCTATAAAAAAGACTCAAATTAACTCAAATATTTAAGGTAAGATATAAATATAGTTTAAGATTTGGCCACGGACAAGTTTTTTTGCCCATTCCAGTAAACACAAATCCTTCCAAGAAAAAGAAGTGGAAAACATTGGCTGGAAATGGAGTTCTCACGTTTTGACAGCGACCCCTCCCCCAAAAAAAATCCACCAAATACAACTCCCGCCCTCGGATATTAAGGGTAGAACCTATATGCACTTATCGTGTTTCATTCTTAGGCTGTGTAAATAAGGTGCCTCAAAAATACTTTTAAATGTGGATGCCTTACCAGTCCTAAAAAAAGTAGATGAATAAAACGTTAGAGATAAAAAAAAGTACCTTTTCTCTGTTTTTTCCTCTTTTATCCATTCAAATTGGCCATTTAACACATCTTCGATCTGAGTTTTCTCTAGCCATGAACCATTTGCTTCATTAAATTTTTGGCCAACTGTAGGTAAAGTTTTTGCTTCACTCTTTGCTAATTTGGCTCTAAGAAGTCCTTCACCCCTAAATTGACAACAACAATAAGTAATTGTTAGATGTAGCTGCACAGGTGAAAAGGACGCGACAATTCCTCCTCCCCATTATTGGTGCCAACATACCAATCTATCCCCCTCTGCTAATGTCAATCTGTCAAAAGGCAGAGGTTCTTTGGCCCTAGTGAAAGATCCAAAATTGGGGGAAGGCAACTAGATTTTTTGCTATGTATTTGAGCTTTCTTTGCTCAACATATATGTATAAATATAAATGAAATTACGCCTAGGCTTGGGAGTTGGGAAAATCACCCCTTGGACCCAGCACTGCCTTGGAGAAGAACATAGCAGAGCATAAATAACCACAATACTTTAGACCAATACCTAAGGACTATTGGGTTGCATACATCAATTTCATTGGATGGGGGTTGTTTACCCTTTGATCCCTTCAAACCTTGCAAAGGTTATAAGAGGGTTCAATCTCAAATGAAATGAACTATCTTTCAGGTTTCTATAGCCATATATTCTGTAGAAAGGGGCCAGGATACAACAAATGCTACACACTCATGATTTATCACTGTTCTGAGTATGTCTGCGTTTTTTTTATCATTTTTTTTTTGCATAAAATAAAACCAATAAGAAACAAACAACATTCTTGAATATATCTTGAGGCTATATCCAGGAATTAGGGAATATTTTATTAAAGACAAAACTGTCTTCTCTACAACTTCTAAGCCTTAGAAATTAAGGTAGTTGAGGTCAGTTTTATACATCAATTCCTTGGGGAGTTGAAATATGGTAAATGGACATTATGAAACAGATATTAGATAAGAAAAGGAATATACCATAATATATCCTATCCAAGATTTCCAAAGTTTAAAGATCAACACTGTTACAAATATTACGTAGTTAGAATAATAATCTAACTGTTACAAACCAATTAGAGCCAGATCAAACCTTAGGCTATATGAGAGAACCGAACTTAACTGCATTCCACCAGCCTCATGTAACAAAAGAAAATAACTGCAACCAATATTTAATATGAAACTTGTATTTCTTGAGTATATCTTCAAAAATATTTATATTTAATATAAGTATGACAATATAGTATACATAATATATATAAAAATGAAAATATTGTTTGTATGACAATTTTTTGAAAATGGTTTCATAGTTTGTTCACACCTCACAAATTAAAAATGTTAGATGGTCATTAAAAAATAAAAACTATTGTTTGCTGGTACATGAATTTTTTTTAAATGGTTTCATAGTTTGTTGATGGCCTATAAATTAAAATGGTCATTAAAAATGTATTGTTAAAATAAAAATGAAAACTATTGTTTGCTGGTACATAACAATTTTTTGAAAATGATTTTAAAGTTTGTTCATGGTTTACAAATTAATGTTAAATGACATTTTAACATGTCAAAAAACACAATATGACATGCACAAAAGTTATCAAATGTAGGGCCTAAGAATTATAAAAGCACAAACAATGGCATGGTATCTTTTAGTTAGAAATACAATTACTATACTAATTCAAATATGGTATATATAAGCGAGGGGGCAGGTATAAGACAAAATAAACTTTTGTAAGTCTGAGCACTAAGTTTCCTACAGATTGCAAGCCTGGTTTGACAACAAGTCCCAGAAGCTTAATATCTCCTTTCTACCAACTAGAAAGCAGATTGCTTAACCATTTGAGTTATCTAAATTATCTTATCAAACAGTTTGTGGCAACCAATTGTAAGTAAGGAGCATTTCAGCTGAATAGCAATTAAAACTCTAAAAAATGGAATTTTGATATCAATAGATATATCCAAAGAATCAACACATGCTGATTCCAAACACAAATGATTCTTTGAGTTTAGTGATATTCATTAAAAAGTGTTACCATTCCTGCAGAATTTTCTGTGGGGAGGGAAATTTCTGGGGGTGAACATTCCACAGGATATTTTACACTAGGGGATTTGACAGAATTCACATGTGAAATCATTTTTATTTACCTTACTTTTCAGGGGATTTGGGTTTCCATAAAAAAAATTCTCATGGAAAGGAGTTTCCATAGTGATTGGAAAAAAGATTAGAAATATAAATCCTTCTCAAATAAAAGTATACCAAGGACAATTTTTCAGGCTTAATCATAAGCAAATAATTTTATAGAGGGGGGGAGGGGTGGATTTTCACCAAGGATAAAATTGTCCAGAGGAAATTTTATGGGGGTGTATTTTGCGTGGGAGGAACTTCCGACAGGAATTTTCTATAAGGGGAGGGAATTTTTCATAGAGGGTGAGCCAGATCAACCAGCATTATTTGAAAAATAGATAAGAAATAAAATTAAAAAGAACAAATTTTTCCAACTGAAAATAAGAAGCAACAATAAAACTCAAGACAAACAGAAATCACTCTATATATGCAGAGAAAAGCAACTGGTAACTTAAAATTAAGGTAAAATGTTGTTTTGCCAAATTTCAATAGGTTATAGACCTGTTATGTAGGCAAATTACTGGGCCCTCTAGAGGGAGAAGGAGTAGAGGTGGGTACTTTAAATACCTTCCTGGGATATTCTTTAGCCTGTAGACCCATCCCCAAAAGTTTCATTTTCCTAACCTAACCCCTGTCTGAGATAGCCAAAAGCCACTAAACTAGAATTTTACCATAGCTACTGTAGTGATTATGATTGCTTTGCTTTGCTAGTGCTTGTGTTTATTCTTGCTGTGTGTGCTATGCTTGCTTATATTGCTTTTTCTTTATAGGAGCTTGGGTTAAATAAATGCATTAATCACAATTGTTGCATGGTGTCAGAAGTGGGATCTTGGCATTGAAATATAACAGCACTATGGAAGTCCAACAGCCATCCATCAACTGGGATGCCACCTCCTTGGCAGATGAATGGAATCGATTTGAACAGCATGCCCGGTTGATGCTTATAGGACCGCTGGCAGAAAAGACAGAAAAATCTCAGTGTGCCTACCTGCTTATCTGGATGGGATAAAAGGGACGAGAGATCTTCAATACTTTCAAAATGGAAAAGAGTGAAGCCAACAAAATTGAACCCCTTATCAAATACTTTAAAGACTATGCAAGCCCAAAGAAAAACACTGTGTTTGCAAGATACATCTTCCAGAAGAGGGACCAGTTAGAAAACAAAAGTATTGAAAGGTACATTACAGAATTAAAAACATTGGCCAAACCATGTCTGTACACAGAACAAGATGAAATGATTCGTGACCGAATTGTCTGTGGAATTTGAAACCAAGCTGTTTGAGAGAAACTTTTAGCGGAAGGTGACTCATTAACTCTTGAGAGTGCAGTGTCAAGATGTAGAACCTACAAAACAACCCAATCTCATCTAAAATCATTCAGTGGTAGTAAACCAATATCTATCAAGCAGGAAGTTGATGCAATCACACGTGGTCCAAGCCAGAATAGCTTCTGTTAATAACCACACCAAGCGTAGAGAATGCTATTTTTGTGGTGGATCTTACTTGACCAATCATGCATGTCCAGCAAAGGTGAAAATATGTACACAGTGCAAGAAGCCAAACCATTTTGCAAGGGTCTGTTGCAGCAACAAAAACGTAAACACCATTGATGAAGAAACTGAGTCATTCAGAGAGGCAGTCGATGATCAAGAAACAATTTTCCTGTATGCCATTGACAAAGGTAGTGGCAAAGATGAAGCCCCTGTCCCACTGACCTTAAACAACCAGCTTTCAGTCAACTTTAATGAACCTCATCAAACTGGTACTCAATGTTAATGCAGAACAAACCAGCATAGACGAGAAGTACAAAAGCCTCTTTGAAGGCATTGGCTGACTTGAAGGGGAATACAACATCCATCTAAAAGGTGGGTCCATACCAACCATCTATCTGGCCAGAAGGGTACCAGAGGCACTAAAAGACAAACTCCAGGACGAACTTAACAGAATGGAAAGAGACGGAATCATTGAAAAAGTCAGAGAGCCCACAGAATGGGTAAATTCAATGGTGATGATTGAAAAGAAGAACGGACCTGTAAGGCTATGCATAGACCCAGTAGACCTCAACAAATGCATAAAGCGCCCTTACTATCCCATACCTACCTTAGAAGATGTTACAGCCAAGCTGCATGGTGCAAAGGTGTTCAGCAAAATGGATGCTTGGTCAGGGTACTGGTCATTAGTCCTTTCTGCAACTGCATCTGAGATGACAACCTTCAGCACTATATATGGGCGTTATCAATTCCTAAGAATGCCCTTTGGCTTACTTTCCACACAAGATGAGTTCCAGTGCTGTATGGAAGAAGCATTCAAAGGGCTGGAAGGAGTAGCCATCATTATTGATGATATTCTAGTTTATGAGCAAACCAAGAAGAGCATGATGAAAGACTCCAAGCTGTTATAGAAAGAGCACTAGAAAAAGGTGTTAAATTCAACAAGGATAAATGCAGCTTCAGTGCAAGTAGCACATGCTATTTTGGGCACGTAATTGGAGCAGATGGCATGAAACCAGACCCAGAAAAACTGAGAGCCATCAAAGAGATGCCCAGACCTCAGAGTTGAAAAGAGCTGCTTACCCTCCTTGGAATGTTGAACTACCTCGCAAAATACATTCCCGACTTCAAAAGGAGCTGTATGCTATTGTCTATGGATGCAAACACTTTCACCACTACCTCTATGGGAGACACGTCAACATAATCACTGATCACCGCCCGCTTGAGACAATAGTCAGAAATCCTATCCACAAGGCCCCTCCAAGGGTACAGAGACTAATGCTATAACTCCAACCATACAATCTTCATCTGCAATTCCGGCCAGGTTCAGAAATACCAATTGCTGACACTCTTTCTCATCTCCACCTTCCGGATATTGATGAGAAACTAGCAACAATGTTCATCAGATCTCTAGACATCTTCCTATAAGTGATGAGAAAATCCTACAAATCCAGGAAGAAACTTCCACAGATAGCCAACTCAAGATTCTGGTGAAAACAATCCATGAAGGCTGGCCAAAAAGCAGAAAAACATGCCAGTCAGAGGCACATCCATTCTGGAATATCCAGCATGAACTGTCAACAAACAAAGGGATCATCTTCAAAGGCAAGAGATTGGTCATACCCAAGATATTACAGCCAGACATCCTGAGACAACTCCATGCTGCTCATCTTGGAGTAGAAAAGACCAAGCAAAGAGCCAGAATGCTGGTTTATTGGCCTGGCCTGAATGCAGACATTGGGCAGTATGTCCATAGTTGCCAAACATGTCATCAAACCAAAGAGAGCCTATGATCAGTCACAAAATACTATGTCTTCCTTGGCAAAAAGTTGCATCTGACCTATTCATGCTCAACAATAATGACTATCTTGTAACAATGGACTATCATAGCCATTTTTTCAAAGTAGACAAACTCAGCTCCACTACATCAAAGGCCGTCATCTCCAAACTCAAATCTCATTTTGCCAGATATGGCATCCCATCTATACTAATATCTGACAATGGCCCTCAGTACTCTTTGGTTGAATTCCAAGATTTTGCCAGGACATGGGGATTCACTCACAGAACCTCAAGTCCAATCTACCCCCAGTCCAACAGCCTTGTGGAAAAGACTGTCCAGACAGCAGAGCCTCATGACAAAGGCATCAGAAAACAGTGAAGACCCATACTTGGGACTGCTTGAATACAGGAACACACCCATGGATGGACTAGCCTCACTGTCCCAGCTTCTGATGTGTTGTCAATTGAGGACACTTCTACCATCTACTACTGACCACCTAAAAAAGAAAGTGGTCAGCAATCGCAAGTTTTTGGAGAAACGCACAGCTCTCCAGAGACAATAGAAGTGTCAGTATGATGCAACGTCTAGGCCTCTTCCATCAGTAGAAGTATGGAAATCAGTATATGTGCAGAAGACTCCAGGTGGCAAATGGAGCCCAGCAAGAGTAATTGCCCAATCTGAGGCCCCTCAATCCTACATAGTTGAGACAGACAATGGGTTTGTCATAAGACGGAATAGAGTTCACCTCTCAAGCCGCCTTGGAGACTACAGACCTTGGCGGGCCACATGTCATATCTTTGACCCCATTCTCTACTCTAAACAAAGAAATTCCAGCTCAAAAATCACTGTCACCACCTGGAAATCAGCTCAGCAGATCACTGCTGCACTCCTCAGCACCACTAGACTGAATGGAGACAGAGCTCACCTCATCTAAAGCCTCAATTCAGCCATGTGGAGCAGCACCTCTCCCCCAAGTTGGTGCAAGAACACAATCCACAAGAGTGATCAACCCGCCAAAGAGATTGAACCTGTAAATAGTTGTGTGAAGTGAAAAGTATGCAATGTGTATACCAGGAGTACATATGAGAGAAGTGAGCCTAGCACCTTCTTGTACTCTTAAAAAAAAAAGAAAAAAAAGAAGTGTTAAGCATGATAGTAGATTTTACTAGTGTAACAAACTTTATGCGTACTTAGAATACACAATAGAGAAGCAAGCCTAGCACCTTCTTGGGATGTAAATAAATTTAGTGATATCTCAGATAGTGATGATATGGTGCAGTACTGGTGTATTGTGAACCAATTAGTTTAAAGTGAAAAGAAGGGAGATGTAGTGATTATGATTGCTTTGCTAGTGCTTGTGTTTATTCTTGCTGTGTGTGCTATGCTTGCTTATATTGCTTTTTCTTTATAGGAGCTTGGGTTAAATAAATGCATTAATTGCAATTGTTGCAGCACCTCCAGTCCTTATCTATAGAGAGGGCACTGACCTTTGAGGACTTTCAAAAACCCATGTTATAAAAGTGAAACTTTGCAAAATAGATCTTCTACTCAAATAAAAAACAAGGAAAGCATTCTCAGTTGCACAACTTAGATCAAACCCAATTTTTGATATTTAAAAGATAGCCTAGTCTATGCAATATACATTTAATAGATTTAGAAGAAAAAAACATTAGTAGCCTATAACTTTAACTTCTAGCCTACTCAAATAATAGGAATTAAATTTTCAAAACTAAAACAAGAGAAAAAACTGAAAATTAGGGTACAATGTTGTCTTATGAAAATATGTATCAAGTAGCCTAGAAGACAATGAAATCAGAAGAGGGTTAATATAGCAGCTCGGAAATACCTTTCAGAGTATGTTTTTGACCCTGAATTCATTAATGAAAGTTTTATTTTCCTAAATAGGTCCCTTTCCAAGAAAACTATAGCTTGAATTCTAAAGTCAAAAATGTTGCAGGCCTCAAGCCTAGTCTATGACTAAAACATTCAAGTGAAACACATTCTTAGCCTATTAAGAACATATAGACAATTTCAATAGTGTAAAAATCCACTTCTTAGATGGTATAATACAGATTCTGCAGAGATTTAACTGTTAAAGTGGTTATTAGCTATAAGCCTAGTCTACTCAAGAAATACAAACTAAGGGTGATATTTGACACTGAAAACTACGTTTACCCTAAAATAGACATAAGCGTCAATGAAACTCTATCCAAGATTTTATGATATACCAATTCAGAAGGTATTTTCCTAAAATAAACTTTAAGCAAATATTTCTTCTTCTTTATATATGCTTGTTATTGGGCAGTGTTGCCTTTCGGCGAAAAAATATTAGATCCTTGAAAAAATCCTTAAAAACAGCACATATATCACTAGATTACTGACTAGAAATCACTAGAAACCACTCGAGTTATATTATTCTTTATCATTGTAATTAATAATAGGTTTTGTTTCTTTAACATGTTCCACATAGGCGCACCTACGGGAAGACGGTAAAATTAACCCCTAGATATGGAAAATTAGCTTAAGATTGAAGTTTTGTTTTTCCCAGGCAAAAATTACCCCTGAAATTTTGAACAATGCCTTTTTATATGTTTATACAAATAATAGAACGAAATCATCGATTCTTCCCTGAGTTTTTCCGAATTGGTACCCTTGGCTTGTACTCCGATCCCTGAAAATTGGTCATTTTCGGTAATTGTCTATCATAGCGCTGACCAGTCCAGTTATTCATCAATTGACGCATTGTAAAACCGGTGTCTTTCATTACTTTATTTCAGAAAAATGTTGCTGCAACACCTCACGTTGCCCCTGCACCGTAAATGTAGTTTATACGTTCTGCGAATGAGGTTTTTAGTGATAGCTGAACAAAAAGCTAAAATTCTGTCACATAATTTGAAAAATTAGCAGTATTTGGTTGAATTTCACATGAAATTTTAATTATATCCCTCTCATGTTTTCGACATCCTAAGTGAATTTTTTGAAATGGATTTAGTAAAATACGAAATATTTTTACTTTGCATTTTCATAGCTTTGCCAAACAGTCCAGTTTCAGCTAAGCAGGTAAATTTCTGTTTCTAAATTTTAATAAGCTATTTACTTACAGATTTAACTGCTTTTTCATTGATTTAACCTATTTTTAATGATGCTAATATTGAACGGAAAGAAAAAAATCAATAGAAGCAGAATATGAGTTTGATTAACAGAGCTGGAGAATATATTTTAATTTCACGGCTTCTCAGAAGTATTCTTGTCTTAGAATCATTGATCTGAGAAATATTTAATTTATGTTAAAAAACAACCATTGAAAGTATTTCATCACCAGTTCTGATTATGCCAAATTTGAAACATATCAAAACTGTTCGATTCTTTCAGTACTATCATAGATCCAAGCTGTTGACATCTTTTGTTAATGAATGACATCTTGAAATTGTTTTTTGAAAGGGCAAAAAGTTTACAGAAAAGGACACTCTTTAATCCTCTAAAAACTCCAAATCATTTACCACTTTGCAACTTACTGAGTTATATAGAAGGAAACAGGTAATCCTTAATCTCAGATTAAAATAAAAAAAAATAATTGCAATGAAATACTCTGGACACTAGAACAAAGGGATGGAATGACCGAGCTAACGACAAAATACGCTTAATGAATCAAAATAGATCTAAAAAGTGAATAAAAAATCTTTTCATGTGAAAGTAAGAAGCGAGAATCCCCCCCTCAATCCTTTGCTCTTCACATTAAAGTTACTTAGTTCTTCAAAAAAGCTTTTTATTCTAATTCAAAGGCCCTTGTGTTTCAAAGTCATTTGAAGAGAATTGAGACAAAAAGTCAAACTCCAGCGTAAAGAGTAAGGTATTGAGCAGGAGACAGCCCCCCTCTTAAGCGGGATAAATTCTGTTCGTCTTAAGTTTCAATGTTACTCCTTACTTTCAGTCGAAAAACTTTTTTTATTTAGTTTTTGATCACTTTTCAAATAATTCCGAGAAACATATCCCCCTCTGTGGATAACACCCCATCAAACAATTTCTCTATGAATAGTTCCATATGTGGAAAATGACCCATGGAAAATGCCGCCGGATAATTTTATCCTCACTGAAAATTACCCTCGGGAAATGTACTTGGACAATTCCACCTGGGAATTATACCTAGCTTACTTTCATCTGACAAATATTTTTTTAAATTTAATTTCTGGTCGTTTTTAAACTATGCCAGAGTTCCAAAAAAAACTACCCCCCTCCCCTCTATTCCCTGATCGTAAGGTTCTTCTGCCGAAAATTCCCCCATAGAGAAATGTCGCTTCACAGAACTCCTCATGGCGATGTTCTACACACGGAAAAACTCAGACAATTTTAACTGCTCTGAAAAGTTTCAGTGGACAATTCCCCGCAACATGTTTACATGTAAAATTTAAGCAAATAAAACAAATTTCCCTTAGGAATTCAGGAACTCCTCCGCTATACTATTTCCCCTAGAAAGTTCATCCCCAGAAACATGCCTCCCCCCGTAAAGCTTTCCCCGTGGAATCCCCAGTCTTACAAAAAATACTACCCCTCCCAAAAAATGTTTGTATACATTCTAATAAAAATATTTCATGTAAATGATGATAAAATCTCATAGCTTAATTCCCTTTTCCCACAGCCTAGTCAATTCATAAGCGTCTCAATGGTCGTAGGTCATATTATCCTTAAAGTGAAACTTATTGGACCTTTCAACAATGCTGAACAAAATGGTTATGTCTAAATATTATTCGGAAGATATAAGGGGAAAAGAGGTGTATGAGGGGGGGGGGTATTGCCCTTACATAGATTATGTTGGAGGAGGAGCGTGCGTAACTGTGTTGGCCTCAGGCAGCTTGGTGCTGCAGTGAGTTATTATTATTAATAGTAGTAGTAATAAAATTAAAACCTGTTTAAGCTTATGGCATATCAAGCACAGGACCTAAGGTTTTAAATGCCTGGTGCCGTGAACCTCATCAAGAAGAAAATGGGGTAATTTAATGTTTTATATTTCTTTATTTTACAGCCTCTTCCTACAGGATTCTGTGCCTTTTTATTTTTTTAATTTGTAATGGGGACACATTTCATCGTCGGCCTTATTCTATCTAATTTTTAGCCTTATTCCACATATTTTACCGTAAGCCTTATTCTATTTTATCCACCTTTTTGACGTCATGCATGCAAATAGTGTTTTTTTTAGTTTATTCAAGATCTCCCTCCAACATTCCCTGAAAGTTTCAACATGTCTTTTTGTTGTTCCTGATATCATACAGATACGCCCTTTTGACTGCTTGGATCAACACAGTATTTTTTTATGTAGTTTAGCTGCCTCTTCTACATTCTTTGAAAGTATCAGCTTAAAATCCTTTTTTGTTCCTGAGATATTGCAGACATACTCATTTGACAAGTTAGGTACAAGTAGGTCTTTTTTTACACAAGTAATGTGTTCACAACGTATCTTTTGGCTAGTTAAACATTCCCCTCAACTTCTCTTAGTTTTATCTGAATACCCATAGCTGCTCCTGAGAGACCCTTCCCGTTTTTTCCATTATAATGTAATTGTTCTAACAATTGCTAAGTTTAACTACATGCAGCCCTTGTCCATGACCTGAGGGGCCTTTCATTTCTAAGATTATGTTATTAAACTTTTCCACTATTTGAACAAAATTGCAATATAAAATTTTTGATCAAATGTCTTCGAGGGTTATGAGAGGTAGGTTGGAAAAGTAGGACAGTGGACAAGCTGGTTGCCCTCTTGTTGCTTTTAATCCTTAAGAAAATGAACTAGACCTTTCAAGTTTCAGTTGAATAAGAACCCTCTAAAGTTTTTAGGACCAACTCTTTATATGAACTGGCTTTAGAAGAAAATGATTAATAAATAACGCATTTGAGTCTTATGGTCCTTTTCAACTGGCCACGCTAGAGCGTTGATTCTGTTTACCTTTTGCCTGATAGAATATTCCTCTTGAAAAAATGTTTTACTAATGTGTAATAAGTTAGGACATAGTAGTTTGATAGTATATATATATATATATATATATATATATATATATATATATATATATATATATATATATATATATATCAGACATATACGATTACAGGTTATATACGATTTCAAATATATATTTTTGCTCAAAAAAGATATCTTCTTGGTGAAGTTTTGTGCATCTGACAGCCTTGTGCTCATTGCTTACTTGCATGATAGACAGAAGAAAAGAAGTTCGATGCAGCTTATAATACTGATGCCTGATGCAAAACCAAGAAGTCCACCACAAGAAGCTAAAATAAGAAGAAGAACGTCATAAAAGCCCTTTCTGACTTTTAGAATTTTGTAGAAAATTTTAGACTAAACCCATTATATAAATGGAGCAAATTATACAGACTAAGCGACATAGATCAAATTATCTCGGTCATGGCTTAAAGTAGATTATTGATTTTTTAAAATTGATAGGAATTTTACAGAAATATATCCTCACATAAGTTTAATTAAAAGAGACATGCTATACAATATTAAAAAGCCATCTAATTTCAAAACTGTAAACATTCTTGATCCTATGAATGAAATAGTTGAGCGTAAAATTATAACACAGCGTTGGCTAAACATGGCATTCAATATTTTTACAGTTCTGAAATGCTTTCGAGAAACCCTTTCCTAAAATTTTTCTAAAGGGAGGATGAACAGGGGTATATATGTCATAAGGGTAATTGTGTTTTATATGGTACAAACTCGAGATGTGAAGTTATGTTAATCCTAATAAAATATACAAAAATATGGTGAAAATACGATACTTCAGTAACGAAATTATGAAAACTGCAACAAAGAATTATGGTAGGGTGCCACACAAAACGCATTATATTAAATACATAAGCTGACGTAACCAAGCCCAACCAAAATATTGTCTTCATATATTAAATATTTAATAAAAATATACCTACAACGTAGATTTCGACAGCGCCTAAGCTAATTTTCTTCAAGTACTGACAGGTATAAACCGGCTATTATCGGATCTGTAGAGCCAAATTCTCGAGCGTGTACCAATAATACACAATTACCGTCATAAGAATTAAACTATTACTGAAGCCCTGTTTATCCAACTTTTAAGAAGACAAAAATTAGATAATTATCTAAGGTCTGGCGGTTACGAAATTTTTTTCCGGCCAGAAAAAGATCTTCCTTGGAGAACATCCACTCTCAGGGAAGAGGTGCTGTTTTGGTGTTTCACCCTCTGTATCATGTTCATCGCTGCTCGAGCCTTGTGTATGAGCCTTATTGCCTTTCTCACCCTGCTGGGGAAAATAATTCAACCAGGAGCGCGCTAATTACTCTTTTACCCTTCCACATATTATTGTCATTTAAGAGGTCCAAAAATTGACATGGTATCTTTGCAAATATAGGTGCAATAGTGTCGGTACTTACGGCCTATTCAAGTATCTGTGCAGAATTCCATGGTTTTCAAAAATACATGTAGTGCGACTACATTCAACTTTTCCTACTTGTAATTGCCGCTCTTACTACATGTAACTACTACTACTAGTACCACTTCTGCTACCACTACTGCTACTATTACTACTGCTACTACTACTACTACTAGCTGCTACTACTACTACTACAACAACAACTGCTACTACTACAACTGCAACTTCTTAAACTTATATTCTACAAAGTATTACTAAACTATATTCTGCAGCAAATTCAACTTCTCTATCTAATTAAATCTAAAAAGTTAACACGCATCCAGGCTATTAAAATGACACAGATGAAAACGGCTTAAGAAGGGAACAGGGTATAAAATTAAAAATATCAAGGACAATTTAAAGGGATATAGAACTTAATCAAAATAAACTATTTGTAACCAGATTGTTAAGGAAGTGTCTGCAGAATATTCCAGGCAAAACTCTGTATTTTAAGTTAGAATTCAAGGTGTGTTTTGGGGATATTAAACTTAATCAAAAACCCTTTGTGCCTCCACGAGCTTATCTGCCTAATCTGAATGTTGTCCAAATTCTGTCCAAAATGGACTGAAATTACAGTAATTGACCAAGTAAAACTCAAAACGAGCCAAAACTACTACAAAATGAATAGGGTCAACTACCTTTGTGCCTTTTAAAGATCAGAGAAAAAAATGCACTTAAATCGAAAAAAAATGTATTTTAAACATTTTGGAACAAACTTATTAAATACAAAATTATTAAAACTTTCAGGAATGAAAATTTTTATATATCAAACTGTCAATCCAAATTTATTTGTTCTTTTCTGTTTATTGGCTATGATGCACATTTTTTCAATTGGATTTGATACGTTTAGAACTGAAAAAAACATAGCTAAAACAAAAGATTGTTTTCATGAAAGGGCAAGTTATGTTCTAGTCTTTGGAAGGCACAGGTTAACTTTGCAGCTATTTGTGGTAGTTCTGCTTGCTCTGAGTTTGAGTGGGTCATTTATTGTAATTTCTTGTTTGTTTTGGGAATCACTTATTTATTGATAGTGATTTATAGTATTTTTGTGCTTATAAAATCCTTTGACTTTATTATGCTTATTTTTGTAGCATCTTTGTAAATTAATTAAGGAAAAACATGCCTTCAATAATAAGTTTATTGTAAAAAATGAAATCTGGGTGTTGCATTGAGACATCAATCGGGATAATTCTTCTTCACCAAAAAGCTTCATAGTTGTCTAGACTATGCCAAATTCACAAAAAACTCAGTACTATAATTATTTATCCGTCGAGTGGTTTGACGGTATTTTGGCTTTTGTCTCAATTACTTAGAGTTCGGTGTTATGGATGATTAATCCGCACTAATCCTTTTTTCCGGTAAATTTCAATTGTAGCTGAATCTGCTTTTATCCAATAGCAAGGTTTACAAAGCCCCATTTTGGAGGGGGCTCATTTTCAGGGAAGCAAAAGTGAATTTCAAACAGATTTAATATATATCTTCATATGTTAAAATATGTTTAGCACATATTTTAGCACATTGAAACATATTCATAATATAGGCAACTTATGTACAGAATATGAAAAACTATAGAAACAATTGCAAAATTGGTTTCGGAGTGGGCATCCTGCCCAAAGGCTACTTACCTATAAAATCTTGCCATCCAAATCTCAAATCACGCCATCTCGTATCAACGTAGTCATGATTGAAAAAGACTGTCAACTTGGCCAAATTTTCCCTGAAATAGAAATTTCTATTCAAAACTAGTAATAGTGATGTAATTGCCTATAGAATATACAGAAATGCATATAGTTTGATGTAGTTACTCAAGTTAAAGCATCTTAAACCCAAAAGGTGCGTAATTATGCAAAGACATTCTTCCGGCTTTGGCTTCCCTATTTAGTTTTCGGGACTCTCATGAATAATCTGTGTCTCTTTCAATTTTACTACCTACTACCTTTTAAGCAGTTTCTTGCCTTTAATGTAAATACTAAAATAAATGATAATAAAAATTGCTTTCTCTTAAAGTTATGCGTTCTACCAGGTATTAATAATATTTATAGTATAAATTTATTACCCATAAAATGCAAAAACAACAATATGGAGTACAAAAATTGAGGAGAAAAGAAAACAAAAGACAACCCAAAAATAACTTTAGATAGAATAAGAAAGAAAACTATTTAATCAACTTTAGGGGAAAAAATGCAAAATTGAGGCACTAACAGAGACAAACTTCAAGGTTTCACGCATTAAGTCTCAGTAAAACAATTTATTTGAGATGGTATATCAACAAGATCAAACCCATCGACTAATTTAGTATTACGCATCTAATTTAGATCGCAGTAAACGAGTCAAAATTTACAATATCAGAAGTATGCATCTGGAAAAAATTGAAAAAAATGTGCATCATAGGTATTAAACAGAAAAGGACAAATAAATTTGGATTGTCAGTTGGATATATAAAAATTTTCATTCCTGTAAGTTTTAATAATTTTGCATTTAATAAGTTTGTTACAAAATGTTTAAAATACATTTTGTTCCGATTTAAGTGAATTTTTTGCTCTGATCTTTAAAATATTAGGTTTCTAATTAAGTTTAATATCCTCAAAACGCATCCTGAAATTCGAACTTAAAATCCAGAGTTTTGCTTGATCTAATCTACAAAAATGGTCCAATCTACAAAAATGTGGGATTTCGTATTTTTTGCCAGAAGACAAATCACGGGTGCGTGTTTATTTGTTTGTTTGTTTTTTTTTTGTTTTGTTTTTTTCCCAGGGGTCATCGTATCGATCAAGTGGACCTAGAGTGTTGCAAGAGGGCTCATTCTAACGGAAATGAAAAGTTCTAGTGCCCTCTTTAAGTCACCAAAAAAATTGGAGGGCACTTAGGCCCCCTCCTACGCTCATTTTTTTCCCAAAGTCAACGGATGAAAATTTTGAGATTGCCATTTTGTTCCGCATAGTCGAAAACCATAATAACTATGTCTTTGGGGATGACTTCCCCCCCTCCACAGTCCCTGGGGGAGGGGCTGCAAGTTACAAACTTTGACCAATGTTTACATACAGTAATGGTTATTGGGAAGTGTACCGATATTTTCAGGGGAATTTTTTTGGTTTGGGTGTGGGGTTCAGGGGAGGGGGCTATATGGGAGGATCTTTCCTTGGAGGGATATTTCATGGGGGAAGAGAAATTCAATGAAAAGGGCGCAGGATTTTCTAGCATTACTATTAAAAAAAAACAATGGAAATATAAACATGAAAAAGTTTTTTCAATTGAAAGTAAGGAGAAGCATTAAAACTTAAAACGAACAGAGATTACTACGCATATGAGGGTTCTAAAAATACTTTAGCATAAAGAGCGAGGTATTTAGGAGGAGATAAATACTTCGCTCTTTATGCTAAATTATTTTTAGTAATTTCAACTATTTATTCTTCGGCCTTTCTGATTCAGGGGTCATTCTTAAAGAATTGGAACAAAACTTAAGATTTAGTGTGAAGAGCGAGGTATTAACGAGGGGACAAACCCCCTCATATATATAATCAAAAACATAAGAATATAAAAGTTTGTTACGTAAGTTAATTCTTAAGTTACGTATATTTTTTACTAATAAAAACGTTTGTTAAAAATTAAAAGTTCTAGTTGCCTTTTTAAGTAACCGAAAAATTGGAGGGCAACTAGGCCTCCTTCCCCGCCCCTCATTTCTCAAAATTGTCTGATCAAAACTAAGAGAAAGGCATTTAGCCAAAAAAATTATTATGCAAATTTCATTTTAATAATTTATGTATGGAAAGCCAAAATCAGACATGCATCAATTCAAAAACTTTCAGAAATTAAATAAAAAAACAAGTTTTTTTAAATGAAAGTAAGGAGCGACATTAAAACTTAAAACGAACAGAAATTCCTCAGTATATGAAAGGGGCTTTTCCTCCTCGACACCCCGCTCCATGCGCTTAAGTTTGATTCTTTCTCGCAACTCTACTTTTTAAAACAATAAAAAACTTTAGCGTAAAGAGCGGGGCGTCGAGGAGGAAAAGCCCGTTTCATATACGGAGTAATTTCTGTTCGTTTTAAGTTTTAATGTCGCTCCTTACTTTCAATTCAAAAAACTTATTTTTTTAAATTTAATTTAGCATAAAGAGCGAAGTATTTATCTCCTCCTAAATACCTCGCTCTTTATGTTAAAGTATTTTTAGAACCCCTCATATGCGTAATAATCTCTGTTCGTTTTAAGTTTTAATGCTTCTCCTTACTTTCAATTGAAAAAACTTTTTCATGTTTATATTTTCATTGTTTTTTTTTTAATAGTAATGCTAGAAAATCCTGCGCCCTTTTCATTGAATTTCTCTTCCCCCATGAAATATTTCTCCAAGGAAAGATCCTCCCATATAGCCCCCTCCCTTGAATCCCATACCCAAACTAAAAAAAGCCCCCTGAAAACGTCGGTACACCCCAGTAACCATTACTGTATGTAAACATCGGTCAAAGTTTGTAACTTGCAGCCCCTCCCCCAGGGACTCTGGGGGGGGGGGGTAAAGCCATCCCCAAAGACATAGTTATTATGGTTTTCGACTATACGTAACAAAACGGTTATCTCAAAATTTTGATCCGTTGACTTTGGGGAAAAAATGAGCGTGGGAGGGGGCCTAGGTGCCCTCCAATTTTTTTGGTCACTTAAAAAGGGCACTAGAACCTTTCATTTCCGTTAGAATGAGTCCTCTTGCGACATTCTAGGACCACTTGGTCGATACGATGACCCCTGGGGAAAAAAAAAAACAACAACAAACAAACAAACAAATAAACACGCACCCGTGATTTGACTTCTGGCAAAAAATACGAAATTCCACACTTTTGTAGATTGGACCTTGAATTTTTTTCTATAGGGTTCTCTGATACGCTGAATGCTATGTTGCGATTTTCGTTAAGATCCTATGACTTTTGGGGGGTGTTTCCCCCTATTTTCCAATATAAGGCAAATTTTCTCAGGCTCCTAACTTTTGATGACAAAGACTAAATTTGATGAAACTTATATATTTAAAATCATCATAAAAATCCGATTCTTTTGATATTTCTTTTAGCATCGAAATTCCGTTTTTTAGAGTTTCGTTTACTATTGAGCCGGGTCGCTCCTTACTACAGTTCGTTACCCCGAACTGTTTGATTAAATAAAAAAAAACAAGTTTTTTTTAACTGAAAGTAAGGAGTGATATTAAAACTTAAAACGAATAGAAATTACTCCGTGTATAAAAGGGGCTGTTCCCTATTCAATGCCCCGCCCTTTACGCTAAAGTTTGACTCTTTCTCTAAACTCTACTTTCTAAAACAGTAAAAAACTTTAGCGTGAAGAGCGGGGCGTCGAGGAGGGAACATCGCCTTTTATATACGGAGTAATTGCTGTTCCTTTTAAGTTTTAATATCGCTCCTTGCTTTCAGTTAAAAAAACTTTTTTTTTTACATTTAATTTCTGAACGTTTTTAAATTAAGGCATGTTTGGTTTTGGCTCTCCGCACATGAATAATTAAAACAAAATTTACATATTAATTTATTTTTATGGCTAAATGGCTTTCTCATAGTTTTGATCGGACGATTTTGAGAAACAAAGAGCGGGGGAGTAGACATAGTTACCCTCCAAATTTTTTGTTATTTAAAAAAAGCAACTAGAACTTTTAATTTTTTACGAACGTTTTTATTAGTAAAAATATACGTAACTTACGAATTATCTTACGTTACAAACTTCTATGTTTTACAAACTGTTCGTATGTTTTTTACGTATATGAGGGAATTCACCACCTCGTCAATACCTCGCTCTTTACACTAAAGCTTTAATTTTGTCCAAATTCCTTAAGAATGACCCCCGAATCACAAAGGCCTTAGAATAAACAGTTGAAATTAATAAAATTATTTTAGCGTAAAGAGCAAGGTATTAGGAGGAAGTGAAGCCCTCATATGCGTAATAATTTCCGTTGGATTTAAGTTTTAATGCTGGTCCTTACTTTCAGTTGAAAAAACTTTTTCATATTTATTTTTTCATTGTTCTTTAAAAAAAATGCTAAAGCATCCTGCGCCCCCTTCATGGAAATTTTCTTCCCCCATGACAAATTCCTCCTTGGAAAGATCCCCCCACATGACTCCCTTCCCTCAACCCCTCCCCCAACCAAAAAAAACCTGAAACCGTCTGTACACTTCCCAATAACCATTACTTTGTGTAAACACTGGTCAAAGTTTGTAACTTGCAGCCTCTCTCACGGGGACTTTGGAGGAGTAAGTCATCCCCAAAGACATAATTAATAGATTTTTGACTATGCTGAATAAAATAACTATCTCAGAATTTTGATCCAGGGACTCTGGGAAAAAATGAGGGCGGGAGGGGACCTAGGTGCCCTCCAATTTTTTTGGTCATTTAAAAAGGGCACTAGAACTTTTCACTTCCGTTAGAATAAGGCCTCACACGACATTCTAGGAACAATGGGTCGATAAGATCACCCCTGGAGAAAAGAATAACAAAAAAACAAACAAATAAATACGCATCCGTGATCTGTCTTGTGGCAAAAAAGCAAAATTCCACATTTTCGTAGAAAGATGCTTGAAACTTCTACTGTAGGGTTCTCTGATACCCTGAATCTGACGGTGTGATTTTCATTAGGCTCGTAACTTTTGATGGGTAAGTCTAAACTTAACAAACCTTATATATTTAAAATCAGCATCAAAATGCAATTCTTTGGTGTAACTATTGTTATGAAAAATCCGTTTTTTAGAGTTTCGGTTACTATTGAGCCGGGTCGCTCCTTACTACAGTTCGTTACCACGAACTGTTTGATGAATGGATGAAGAAATTAGCTGTGATATTTATGTAATTCCTTGTAGAAAGAGGCTTCTGAACTGCTTGCTTGATCCTGTGCTTGACTTTAAGAAAAATCTCGCAACTGCTATGACAATAAATTAAAACAAATTTTCAACAAAAGGTAAAGCACCATTAAAAATAAAATCTAAACAAAACAATTTAATATGGATAGGAGAAGTAAACGGATTCAGAACAAACAAATTTAAAAAGAACAACGATTATACTTGTACTGGAAAGTAGTTTATTGCCGCCGTGACAAGTGCCAAGGCCCAAACTATGCCCGGGCGTTGGTACTTGGCGCATGGCAAACTCGTACATTTTGATTGGCAGGCATGTTCTCTAATTACCTATTAGCATAATTATTGCGTTAGTTTTCAGTTTTTAAGTCATGTAGCGACAAATCCGACACTTCAAATGAACTAAGAAATTTTGGCTTGAATTCAATTCCTTCTTCTTGTTAATTTATCAAATAATAAAAGCATATCCTATAGCTGCAGATACAGCTGGCAATTACAAGTAGGAAGAGTTGAATGTAACTGCACCATATCTACTTTTGAAAACCATGGAAAACTGCACAGATACTTGAAGAGGCCGTAAGTAACGACACTACTGCACCTATATCAGACAGTTCGTGGTAACGAACTGTAGTAAGGAGCGACCCGGCTCAATAGTAAACGAAACTCTAAACACGGAATTTTGATATCAATAGCTACATCAAAAGAATCGCATTTTAATGCTGATTTTAAATATATAATTTTAATCAAGTTAGTCTTACCCATCAAAAGCTAAGAGCCTGATAAAATTTGTCTTATTTTAGATAGGCAAATACTCTTTATAATCAAATGTAAAAATTTAGATTTAAATCCAATATTTTTTTAATTAGCTTTAATTTTTGATTTAACGGGACTTGCAGGATGTTGTCAACTTTTACGCTGTTAGCTTTTTTTTGTTATGCTACTTCTTTTCGTTAATTTATCAAATAATAAAAGCATATCCTGTAGCTGCAGATCTCATCTTTGCTTCATTTCCATGCATCATTGCCTCGCACATTTTTATATGTCTTTGTGCTTTTCGCATTGTGATCATCGAAAACACTTTTTTTAGCTGTTCGGATTCATTCAAAATAGTATGCCTCGTATAGCAGTTGATGATATCAATACGATCTGGCCCCAGATCAAGAAGTAAGAAGCAGCCAGCCTGCCTCCAAACAAAAACACCGGCGGGATTTCCTCAAAATGCTGATGTGAGATCATCAACACGAAAAAATAAAATAAGAATAAAAAATGGATAAAAGCCTGTGAGAGGGGCTTTGAAATTTTTTTTTATTTCTTAAATTATTTTAAAATTATTTTTTTGACTTAACAGAATTTATAACCCTTTAATTTTACCTATTTCAAATATTTTTCTCAAGGAAAAATTGTAATGTTTTGGGTAATTCGTTTTCTCGTTCAATTATTTCTTCATTAGCTAGGTCATCCGATTTGCACATGCCAAGCAATTCTAAATAGAATGAATAAGCAGTTTTTACTCAGCCTTTCTTTCTACTATTCTTGAATATTTTTCAAGTATTTCAACAAGAACTGCCAAGACTTAAAGAAGCAAGGGGTAACATGGGAAAAGCAGACAAACCTGAAGCAATAAATATAAATTTAGATGCTAAAAAAGTATTACTAACATTACCGTAATAATTACAACTTTTACGATAAACAAACAATCGTTTCTCTAACACTTTTTCCGTTTATATTAAGATATAAAATCTAAATAAAATTTTGTGGATCCACTCCCTTAAGTCTTTTTTTAATTTTCTCTACACATTAAAGTCCGCAATTGACATCACTTAAATTTTGTATTTGAATGGAATGATAAGCAATTGGTTTATCAAACAGTTCGTGGTAACGAACTGTAGTAAGGAGCGACTGGGCTCAATAGTAAACAAAACTTAAAAAAATGGAAGTTTGATACCAATAGTTACCTCAAAAGAATTGAATTTTAATGCTGAATTCAAATATATAAGTTTCATCAAGATTAGTTTCACCCTATAAAAAGCTACGAGCCTTAGAAAATCTGCCTCATTTTTTATAATAGGGGGAAACACCCCCTAAAGGTCATACAATCTTAAAGAATACCACACCATCTGATTCAGCGTATTAGAGAACCTTATTGTAGAAGTTTCAAACTCCTATCTATAAAAATGTGGAATTTCGCATGTTTTGCCAGAATACAGATCACGGCTGTGTGTTTATTTGTTTGTTTTTTTGTTGTTTTTTTTTCCCAGGGGTGATCATATCGACCCAGTGGTCCAAGAAACTTGCGAGAGGGCTTATTATAACGGAAATGAAAAGTTCTAGTGCCCTTTTTAAGTGACCAAAAAAATTTGAAGGCACCTAGGCCCCCTCCCACGCAAATTATTTTCCCAGAGTCACCGGATCAAAATTCTGAGATAGCCATTTTATTCAGAGTAGTCAAAAACCTTCTAACTATGTCTTTGGGGACGACATACTCCCCCAGAGTCCCCGTGGGAGGGGCCACAAGTTACAAACTTTGACCAGTGCTTACATATAGTAATGGTTATTTGGAAGTGCACAGACGTTTTCAGGGGGATTTTTAGATTGGGAGGGGGGGAGAAGAGGGGGATATTTTTGGGGAAATTTCCTTGGAGGAATCTGTCATGGGGGAAGAAAATTTTTATGAAGGGAGCGCAGGATTTTCGTGTATTATTTAAAAAAAATGAAAAAACAATTATGAAAAAGTTTTTTTCAACTGAAAGTAAGGTGAAGCATTAAAACAAAACGAACAGAAATTATTACGCAAATGATGGGCTCACCTCCTCCTAATACATCGCTCTTTACACAAAAGTATTTTTAGTAATTTCAACTATTTATTCTACGGCTTTTGTGATTCAGGGGTCATTCTTAAGAAATTGGGGCAAAATTTAAGCTTTAGTGTAAAGAGCGAGGTACTGACGAGAGGTTGAACCCCTTCATATATGTAATAAAAACATGAGAATACAGAAGTTCATTGCGTAAGCTAATTTGTAAGTTACGTATATCTTTTACTAGTAAAAACATTCGTAAAAAATTAAAAATTCTAGTTGCCTTTTTAAGTAACCAAAAAATCAGAGGGCAACTAGGCTTCCTCCTACGCTCCTTTTGACAAAGCCATTTAGCCAAAAAAAATATACAAATTTCGTTTCAATTATTCATCTGGGGAGAGCCAAAATCAAAACATGCATTGATTCAAAACCGTAAGGAGCGACATTAAAACTAAAAACGAACAGAAATTACTTCGTATATGAAAGGGGCTGCTTCCTGATCAACGCCCCGCTCTTTACGCTAAAGTATTTTACAGTTTTAAAAAGTGGAGTTAAGAAAAAGAGTCAAACCCTGAGAAAATTTGCCTTATATTAGAAAATAGGGGAAACAACCCCTAAAAGTCATAGAATCTTAACGATAATTACACAATCAGATTCAGCGTATCAGAGAACATTATAGTAGAAGTTTGAAGCTTCTGTCTACAAAAATGTGGAATTTTGTATTTTTTGCCAAAAGGCAGATCACGGATGCGTGTTTATTTGTTTGTTTGTTTGTTTTTTTTTCCCAGGGGTGATCATATCGACCCAATGGTCCTAGAATCTTGCAAGAGGGCTCATTCTAACGGAAATGAAAAGTTCTAGTGCCCTTTTTAAGTGACCACAAAAATTGGAGGGCACCTAGGCCCCCTCCCACGCTAATTATTTTCCGTCAGTAAGTCACCGGATCAAAATTCTGAGATAGCCATTTTATTCAGCGTAGTCAAACAACCTTATAACCATGTCTTTGGGGACGACTTACTCCCCCCCAGTCCCCGTGGGAGGGACTACAAGTTACAAACTTTGACCAGTGCTTACATATAGTAATGGTTATTTGGAAGTGTACAGATGTTTTCAGGGGGAGTTTTTGGTTGAGGGAGGGGTTGAAAAGAGGGGGATATGTTGGACTTGGAGGAATTTGTTGTGGGGGAAGAATATTTGCATGAAGGGAGCGCAGGATTTTCTAGTTTATTAAAAAAAAACAATGAAAAACAAATATGAAAAAATTTTTTCAACTGAAAGTAAGGAGCAGCATTAAAACTTAAAACGAACAGAAATTATTACGCTTATGATGGGCTCACCTCTTCCTAATACCTTGCTCTTTACGCTAAAGTATTTTTTTTCAACTATTTATTCTACGGCTTTTGCGATTCAGGGGTAATTCTTACGAAATTGGGACAAAATTTAAGCTTTAGTGTAAAGAACGAGGTACTGACGAACCAACTCATATACGTAATAAAAACATGAGAATACAGAAGTTCATTACGTAAGCTAATTTGTAAGTTACGTATATCTTTTACTAATAAAAACATTCGTAAAACATTAAAAATTCTAGTTGCCTTTTTAAGTAACCAAACAATCGGAGGGCAACTAGGCTTCCTCCTCCGCTCCTTTTTTTGCAAAATCATTCGATCAAAACTATGAGAAAGCTATTTAGCCAAAAAAAATAAATATGCAAATTTTGTTTCAATTATTCATCTGGGGAGAGCCAAAATCAAAACATGCATTGATTCAAAACCGTAAGGAGTGACATTAAAACTAAAAACGAACAGAAATTACTTCGTATATGAAAGGGACTGCTTCCTGATCAACGCCCCGCTCTTTACGCTAAAGTATTTTACAGTTTTAAAAAGTGGAGTTAAGAAAAAGAGTCAAACCCTGAGAAAATTTGCCTTATATTAGAAAATAGGGGAAACAACCCCTAAAAGTCATAGAATCTTAACGATAATTACACAATCAGATTCAGCGTATCAGAGAACATTATAGTAGAAGTTTCAAGCTCCTGTCTACAAAAATGTGGAATTTTGTATTTTTTGCCAAAAGGCAGATCACGGATGCGTGTTTATTTGTTTGTTTGTGTTTTTTTTTCCCAGGGGTGATCATATCGACCCAATGGTCCTAGAATCTTGCAAGAGGGCTCATTCTAACGGAAATGAAAAGTTCTAGTGCCCTTTTTAAGTGACCACAAAAATTGGAGGGCACCTAGGCCCCCTCCCACGCTAATTATTTTCCGTCAGTAAGTCACCGGATAAAAATTCTGAAATAGCCATTTTATTCAGCGTAGTCAAACAACCTTATAACCATGTCTTTGGGGACGACTTACTCCCCCACAGTCCCCGTGAGAGGGACTACAAGTTACAAATTTTGACCAGTGCTTACATATAGTAATGGTTATTTGGAAGTGTACAGATGTTTTCAGAGGGAGTTTTTGGTTGAGGGAGGGGTTGAGAAGAGGGGGATATGTTGGGGGAGCTTTACTTGGAGGAATTTGTTGTGGGGGAAGAAAATTTGCATGAAGGGAGCGCAGGATTTTCTAGTTTATTTAAAAAAAACAATGAAAAACAAATATGAAAAATTTTTCAACTGAAAGTAAGGAGCAGCATTAAAACTTAAAACGAACAGAAATTATTACGCTTATGATGGGTTTACCTTTTCCTAATACCTTGCTCTTTATGGTAAAGCATTTTTTTCAACTATTTATTCTACGGCTTTTGCGATTCAGAGGTAATTCTTAAGAAATTGGGACAAAATTCAAGCTTTAGTGTAAAGAACGAGGTACTGACGAACCAACTCATATACGTAATAAAAACATGAGAATACAGAAGTTTCTTACGTAAGCTATTTTGTAAGTTACGTATATCTTTTACTAATAAAAACATTCGTAAAAAATTAAAAGTTCTGGTTGCCTTTTTAAGTAACCAAAAAATCGGAGGGCAACTAAGCCTCCTCCCCCGCTCCTTTTTTTCTCAGAATCATTCGATCAAAACTATGAGAAAGCCATTCAGCCAAAAAATATAAATATGCAAATTTCGTTTCAATTATTCATCTGCGGAGAGCCAAAATCAAAACATGCATTGATTCAAAACCGATCAGAAATTAAATTTAAAAAAACAAGTTTTTTTAACGGAAAGTAAGGAGCGACATTAAAACTTAAAACGAACAGAAATTACTTCGTATATGAAAGGGCTGCTTCCTCATCAACGCCCCGCTCTTTACGCTAAAGTTTTTTTACTGTTCTAAAAATTAGAGTTAAAAGAAAGAGTCAAACTTTAGCGTAAAGAGCGGGGCGTTGATATTAACGTTATGTGAAGTTTTATGATAATAATGAACAGCTTGAAAAAAAATGATTGAAAACGAATGTTTTTGCCCATCATCGCTCTTGCACCATTTTTATATATTTGTCTTTCATCGAGTGCTAAAATCGAGTCTTCAACAAAGCGTCCCTTATAGTCATACCTGTAATAAACTAACAACTGAGCCAATTTATTACTATTAATTGTTTCGTTCGACTATTTCGTCCGACCAAATTAATTGTACTAATTTGTCGTTGTTAGTATCAGAAATCCTATTCGATACAGTGTCATTCGACAAAGGAATTTTTGGAATTCGAATATCACCACCATACTTACTTCCACGTAGCGCTTCTACCATTGTAAAAAAATTGGACGTTAAAATCTCAATTCCCCAGAATTTCACTACGTGACCACATTCGGGTCGCGACCCATAGTCCAAGAAAACCTGCTCTTAACGAATTTTATCAACCTCCAAAACCTATCTACATAGTTTTTCCAGGCCAGAAAATCCCAGGGTGCCAACTAAAAAAATGAAGGTGCTTTCAATATATATATGATATATATATATATATATATATATATATATATATATATATATATATATATATATATATATATATATATATATATATATATATATATATATATATATATATATATATATATATATATATACGTGCTAGTCAGAGGTACGATATTAACCTTAGGTGCGTTTCAGATGTATTTATCTTGTGCTTCATGCCATTGCTAATTCCATTTTCTAGTATAGAGCTGCTACTACTAAGTGGAAAACTTGAATAAGTCAAAGTGGTTTGATATGTTAAGTCATCACAATTTGGCATACATTTGCACTGTTCACGATCTTCTTGAATTAATCCTATAAGAAGAAAAAAAAATACACACTGATCATCTTAGGGGGTTTAGTGGGGGCAACAGTAAAAGTGAGTCTCACACTTAAGAAACCAATGTTAAATAAGGTGTACAAATTATAACTTCTAGGCTTTATCCTTGTAGCTTAATGAAGACCGTCCCGGCAAAACCTTAAATTTGGAATGTCTCTGAACCAATATTATTCAATTGGCTCCACCTCAAATGAACTCCCGTGTAACTGAGCCCCATGCAACTGAACCTATTTAATTGAACTGTCTTTCTCCCATGTCATTGAGCCCCCTTGCAGCTGAACCCTCATATAACTCAATACGGTTCAACTGAACGTCATTCAACTCAATCCCCAAGCAACTAATCCCTTGTACATATCAGCTTCATTCAGCTGAACCCCCATGCAACTCAATTAGGTTCAACTGAACGTCATACAACTCAACTTACGTCAAAATGAACCCTCGTTTAAGTGAGCCCTGTACACCTGAATCCCTGTACATCTCATCTCCATTCAACTGGCTCCTCGCGCAACTCAATCCCTTTTTAGCTGAGCTCTTATTTAACGAATTGCTTGAGCCGTAAAAATTGAGCCTCTGTGAAACAAACCCCCCCCCCTTTACCCTTAACCTGTCTGACTATACTTCCATTATAATTAACTGCATTCAACTCAACTCTCCTCAAATCAGCAATACAATTAGAGAATATAATTAAAAAAAGTGACAAAAGCCGACTCGAATGAGATGGTCGTTGTTAATTGGTTAATTTTTGTGTCTGCTTTTTATTATAATTTACTTCGATACAAAACTATAGACCCTCTTTAAAAACAACAATTTATCCCTCTGTCCTATGTATTTGAAAGTTTTCTTATGCCCAGGACCAGCACAAATTTGAAGGCTATTGTGAAAACAATAGCTTCACCTAGTGCAAAAGAAACCGCGGTAGCAATGGACGCATAAGACCTCCGACACCACCCTATGCCTTCGAATCCCGTTGCTGGCACTTTTTTAGGTTACTGGATATTTGGCAGTCTTTTAAAGACGCAGGTGTTATTGATTATTGATCTATTGCGCACGACCGATTGTTACGTAATAATTAAGGGGACATGATTGTTCATTTATGCAGAGCCATAGCAACCAGATCCAGCGGAAGCGCTTCAGCAACTAAGTCCAGCCACTGCAGGCCCTAGCAACCAGCAGGTTTTTTTTTATTATTCGTCAATTGCGCACACCTAGTTGTTACGTAATAGTTTACAGGATATTTTTTTTGAGATTTTTTACCCTCAGGGCCTTCTTCAAAACGCTAGTCAAATGGGGAACCCTCGGATGTAATTTAGGATGACGTATTACGTACATGTGTGTGTTACGTGATATTTCGGGGGATGTTATTGTCTTCTTAAGGTAATTTAAACGCACGTTTTATCGTTTTTTCTTCAAGACGTTTTTTCTTCGAGATGTTTTATTTTTCTTCGACATGTTTTGTTTTCTTTCATACATTTTTGTTCTACGAGAAATTGTTTCGAGATTTTGTTCTGCAAGATTCTTTCTTCAAAATTTATGTTTTCTTCGAGACATTTTATTTTCTTAAAGATGTTTTCTTCTTCGAGATGTGTTTTCTTTGGGACTTTTTTGTCAAGATGTTTTTTTTCTTCGATACATGATTAACATGTTTTTTTCTCGGAGGCACTTTTTTTCTTCGAGACATTTTTTCAAAACTTTTCTCTTCTTAGAGACGTTTTTTAGACGTTTCCTTAAAGCATTCCTCAGACCGTTTACAGAAAACATGTTCCTTTATAATCTGGTGACAACAAAGTTTTTTCTTCAGTGTTGAAATCTTACTTAATACTAGAGACTTCCAATTGAACGAAGCGTTATTCAACAGAACCAACAGGCAATTTTTATTATTATGTTCTTAGAAATAGATTCAAAATAATGCTTTGTTTCCAACTGCAAGGCAACTGGTATTAAGCGTCACTGCATCGTGCCAAATTAATATGCAATCAATACGCCTTAAGATTAATGTTTCTGGGTATTTCTTGGCCCAACTACAAGGGGTAGTTTTTCAAATGCATCTACTGATGTATATTAGGAAGAAACCTACCATCGAAATCCAAAAGGGGATGTTAACAGGTGATACTTTCTAGTGGTGATTAAAGGGATAAGGAGTTTTAAAGTCTGTTATTATTAATTATTTGACGTGAGCTAGAAAAGGAAAGTTTAGGAGAGGTATTGGAGTCAGCGAGGTGTTACGTAAGCATCATTGTGCAAATGATCTCACTAGGAAGTTACCGATCCCATATTTAAAACTGAATGGCAATGGCTCACCTCATTTTTTTTCTGAAAGGTTTTTCTCAGAATCATGTTTTATTCCCCATTTTTTCTTTAGTTTTTTCCCTAACTCCATTTAAAGCACAGGAAGGGTTATATCTTATATCAATTTCTACTCCTACCGACAGAAACTATCAAAAATAGCTAAGTATCCATTGTCATTGATATCCTGGGTAACTATTGCAGGCAAACATGGCCTCGTCATCTTGCAATAGACAATTCAGCAATCAGTATAATAACGGAAGAAAACCACCAAATCCAAAAAATAGCAACAAAAACAAAAACTAGAAATTAAGCAACAATAAAGGAATCCTCTTTCATCGTAATTCTGGCAAGGAAAATGCATCAAAAAATATAAAAACGCCAAAAAACACAAAATAAAAAAAACACAGAGCTAGAAACATAGAAGCAATAAATGACCCCCCTTTCGTCGTAATCCTGGAAAGGACAATCCATGAATAACTATAAAAAAACAAGAAAACCACCAAATCCGAAAACAACAACAACAAAAACACAGACCTAGAAACAGAGCAACAATAAACGACCCCCTTTCATCGTAATCCTGGAGAGGAAAATCCATCAATAACTACAAAAACTCAAGAAAACCACACAATCCGAAAAACAACAACAACAACACATTTTGAAGCATACATTTGGATATTTTCATCATTTTCTGAGCAACAAGACACTTTGAAAGAGACATTAACTAGTTTTGATTGTATTTTCAAATATGAACATATTTTTAAACGTATTTGTATATTTTCTTCTTGTTTCAACAAAAAATAGACCAGACATATTTTCATTATATTTCCAGCAAAAATTCATTTTTGAAGTACAAATTAAAATATTTTCATCTTATTTTAGGCAACAACAAAATTTTAACGACAAATTTACATAATTCAAGCAACAAGGCATTTTGAAGAACTCGCATCCATATTTTGAGCAAACGCAACTTATTTTGAAGCATACATTTGACCATTTTCATCATATTTCAAGTTAAAATGTATTTTGAACACAAACATGCATATTTTCATTATTATATTTGAGTATTGAATAAACATGTGTTTTAGTTTCCAGAAATAAGAACATGAATCTTTAAAACAAATCTGATTTTATCAATAATATATGAAAATTTGATGAACTTTTGTTTAAGTTTACAAAAATAAAAAAAAATCACCTTTAAAATGCACCTAATTTTATTAATGATATATGAGTATTTAATTAACTCGGACTTTAGTTTTTTGAAAAAAGAATATCCACGTTTCAAATACATCTTATCTTATTAGCACTATTTGAATATTTAGTAAATTTAGGTTTTAGTTTTCAGAACTGAGGATTTTTTTTTATTTTTTGATTATTTAGTAAACTTGGATTTTAGTTTTCAAAAATAACAACATTCACCTATAAAATGTATCTGATTTTATTAATAACATAATAGTATTTAATAAAATTGGGTCCTAGTTCTCAGAAATAAGAGCATCTAGGTTTAAAGTACTTATGATTTTACTTAATAGTTGTTGTGCATTAAATAAACTTAGGTTTTAGTTGCCAGAAATAAGATTCTCCGAGTTGAAAATATATCTTGTTTTATTAATAATATACGACTATCTAATATATTGTTAAAATCTCATTTTCATTTAAAATCCATCTGATTTTATTATTATTATTTGAGTATTTAATTAATTCGGGTTTTAGTTTTCAGAAATAAGAATATCCACGTTTAAAATACATCTTATCTTATAAAAACGTCTGAATTTATTGTGAACCTATAATTGAGTTTATTAATAGTATTTGTTATCTGTTTATTATAACAAACGATCATCTTTAAAATACAGCTTATTTTATTAATAATATATGAGCATTTAATTAACTCGGGTTTTAGTTTTCAGAAATAAGAAAATCCTCGTTTAAAATACATCTGGTCTTATTAGTAAGATTTGAATATTTAGTAAATTTGGGTTTTAGTTTTCAGAACTAAGGATTTGTTTAATAATTATTCGATTATTTAGTAAACTTGGATTTTAGTTTTCAGAAATAAGAACATTCACCTATAATATGTATCTGATTTTATTAATAATATAATAGTATTTAATGAACTTGTCCTAGTTCTCAGAAATGAGAACATCCACATTTAAAATACATCTGATTTTATTAATGATTTTTGCGCATTTAATAAACTTAGGTTTTAGTTGCCAGAAATAAAAACCTCCGAGTTTCAAATACATCTTGTTTTATTTAATGGTATATGACTATCTAATATTTTCTTTTACACAATCATTTACGTTTAAAATCCTTCTGAGTTTCTTATTGATATTTGAGTATTTAATAAACTTGAGTTTTAGGTTCCGGATATATGAACATCCATGTATAACACGTTTGATTTTATTAATAATATTTGATTGTTTTCTAAACTTGGGTTTTGTTTTCAGAGATAAAAACACCCATGTTTAGTAAATATTTTATTTTATTAAAAATATATGAATATTTCATAAACTTGAGTTATAGTGTTCAGAAATAAAAATATCCACCTTTAACATACATATGATCATATTAATAATATTTGCGCATTTAATAAACTTGAAATAAGAACCTTGTTCAAAATAAATCTTATATTTTTAATAATATATAAGTATTTAAAAAACTTGGGTTATAATTTTCAGAAATAAGAACATCCATATTTAAAATACATCTGATTTTATTGATAATATGTGAGTCTTAAATAAACTTGGGTTTTAGTTTTCATAAATAAGAATTTCCACGTTTAAAATACATCTTTTTTTATTAATATTATATGAGTATTTAATAAACTTGGATTTTAGTTTTCAGAAATAAGAGCATTCACCGTTAGAATGTCATTTTAATAAAAATATATGAGTATTTATTGAACTTGGGTTTTAGCTTCGTGAATTTTCCTCGTTTAAAAAACATCTGATTTTATTACTAACATTTGAGTATTTAGTAAAGTTAGTTTTTTTTCAGAAATAAGAAGATGCACGTTTAAAATACATCTGATTTTATTAATAATATTTGAGTATTAAATAAACCTTCGTTTTAGTTTTCAGAAATAAGAGCATCCACTTTTAAACTACGCGTTATTTTATTAATAATATATAAGTAATTAATAAATTTGAGTTATAGTTCTCATAAATTGGAATATCCATGTTTAAAACACATGTGATTTTATTAATAATATTTGTGTATTTAATGAACTCGGATTTAGTTTTTAAGAAAAAAGAAAATCCATATTTAAAATACATCTAATTTAATTAATAATATTTGCGCATTTAACTTTAAATAAGAACCTCCTTGTTTAAAATAAATATTATTTTATTAATAATGTATGAGTATTTAAAAAACATGGGTTTTAGTTTTCAGAAATAAGAATATCCACGTTTAAAACACATCTGATTTTATTCATAATATTTTAGTATTTAATAAACTTGGATTTTAGTTTTCATAATTAAGAACCTACACGTTTAAAACACATCTTATTTTATTAATAACATATAAGTATTTATTAAACTTGGGTTTCAATTTTCAGAAATAAGAACATTCACACTTAAAATAAGTTTTTTTTATTATATGTGAATATTTAATATACCTTGCTATTATTTTTCACAAATAAGAGTTTCCAAGTTCAAAACACATCTGATTTTATTACTAATATTTGAGCATTTAATAAAGTTGCGTTTTTGTTTTCAGAAATAAGAACTTCCACTTTTAAAATATATCTGATTGTATTAATATTTAACTTGTTAAATAAACTGGGGTTTTAGTTTTCAGAAAAGAGAACATCTACGCTTGAAATACATCTTATTTTATTAATGATATATGAGTGTTTAATAAACTTGGTTTTAATATCAAGAAATAAGAACATCCACGTTTAAAATACATCTGACTTTGTTAATAATGTTTGGGGATTTAATAAACTTAGGTTTTAGTTTTCAGAAATGAGAATATCCACTTTTAAAATACATTTTTTCCGTAATACTATTTGAGTATTTAAAAACTTGGGTTTTAGTTTTCAGAAATAAGGACTCTCACCTTTGAAATACATCTGATTTTATTAACAATATATAATAAAGTTAAGTTATAGTTCTCCAAACTTAGAATATCCATGTTTAAAATACATCTGTGCTTATTAATCATATTTGTGCAATTAATAAATTGGGTTTTAATTTTCGGAAATAAGAAAATCCATATTTACATATACATTTGATCTTATTAATAATATTTGCGCATTTAATAAACTTGGAATAAGAATCACCTTGTTTGAAATAAATCTTGTTTTATCTGTATTATATGAGTATTTATGAAACTTGGGGCTTAGTTTCCAGAAATAAGAACATCCACGTTTAAAATACATCTGAATTTATTAATAATATTTGCGCATTTAGTAAACTTTGGTTTTAGTTTTCAGAACTAAGAACTTCACATTTAATACAAATCTTATTTTATCAATGATACATGAGTGTTTAATAAACTTGGTTTTAGTTTCAAGACATAAGACTATCCACGTTTTAAATACATCTGATTTTAATAATAATGCTTGAGTATTTAATAAACTTAGGTTTTAATTTTTAGAAATATAAAAATATACGTTTAAAGCGCATCCGAGTTTATTAACGATTTTTTAGTATTAAATAAACTTGGGTTTGTGTTTTCAGAAATAAGAATATCTACGTTTAAATACATCTGATTTTATTAATAATATTTTCGTATTGAATAAACTTAGGTTTTAGTTTTCAGAAATAAGGACATTCATGTTTAAAATAAATATGATTTTTTAAATGTTTTTCGATTATTTAATAAACTTCGGTTTTAATTTTCAGAAATAAGAATATCCAGGCCTAAAATATATCTGATTTTGTACATACTATTAGGGTATTTTATAAACTTGAATGTTAGTTTTTGAAATAAGAACATCCATGTTAAAAATGCATCTTATTTTATGTGGGCAATTTAAGTATTTAATAAATTTGTGTTTTTAGTTTTTAAATATAACAACAATCACCTTTAAAATACACCTGATTTTATTGAGGCCTAGCCGAAGTGTAGGCATTTCACTCCCTAGTCAGTTCTTTTTCAGAGGCGGCAAATCAGTCAAAGACATAGCTATCAGTTTTCTTCACCGCTTCCAATAAACAAATATGAGAAGGTTGAACTCAAGGGGTTTCTCACTCAAAATTACGATTATTGTTTTGTTATTCTTCGTAAATTGGCAAGTAGATAGGAAGATCTATTTGCAAAAGAACTATTATTTGAAGAGAAAATTAGAGAAATTTTTATTCGATGAGAATTTTTTTAAGGGGAGGGGTTCAACTCTTACACAAAAAATACCAGTAAAACACGGAAAAAAATTAAACATTTCGCAGGGAAAATTAAGCATGTTACAAGGTTTGGGGGGGGGGATTCCTACCCTGTGTGCATGCCTGTGGTCTGGTCATCATTATTTATAATAATGGTTATCATGGTTAATAATAGTCAAATAATGGTTAATCATTATTTATAATAATATATAGGGTGCGGTAAAAACGTGTGGAAATTACAAATAAAAAGTATATGTTTATGGGTTTTTACTTCATGCAGACCTATTTCCACAAATAAAATTTAAATAATCGCTTGCAGCGAAGTGACAAATTTGGTTTGACACGAAGGGAAACCAAATTAAATCACCGGGTTCACTTCATGCTGTCGAAAGCTCCGCTTGCTTGGCCTTTGTGGGGCACTACTTCTTTTTGCAATGAGCCAGTGCTTTCGATTATGCTTCCCAGTTATGTAAATTTGACCGCTTGCTCCATCACCCCCTTGATCTGAGATGGTGAGTTGGATGTCACAATGCAAATGGTCTTGTTCGTGCTCATTTTGAGCCCAGCACACTTCACTTTTATTTGATTTCATCCAGGAGTTATTGTGGACGTTCCTTGTAACTCTGTGGGATAATAATTTCATCGTGAAGTCAAATATTATACAGATCTTTTATTCACTTTCAGGCTGAATGATACCTTGAGCTGGTCTATTTCCCAATATATTAGTCGATTACTATGATGGACAGCAACGGTGATAAGACGCAGCCTATTTAAACTCCTGAGAGTATTCTTAAGGCCTAGCCGAAGTCCAGACATTTCACTCCCTAGTCAATTCTTTTTCAGATGCGGCAAATCATTCAAAGACAAAGTTAACAGTTTTCTTCACCGCTTCCACTAAACAAATATGAGAAGGTTGAACTCAAGGAGTTTCTCACTCAAAATTACGATTATTGCATTCTTGTTCTTCGTAATTTGGCAAGTAAATAGGAAGATTTATTTGCATAAGAATATTATTCGAGGAAAACATTAGAGAAATTATTATTCGAAGAGAATTTTTTTGGGGGGAGGGGATCAACTCTTACAGAAAAAATACCAGGAAAACACGGAAAAATTAAGCATTTCGCAGGAAAAATTTAGCATTTTGCAAAGTTTCGGGGGAGGGATAGCTCCCTTGCGTGCATGCCTATGGTCTGGTCATCATTATTTGCCTGGGTGTGGTAAAAACTTATAGAAATTGCAAATAAAAAGTATATGCTTTTTGGGTTTTTAATTCATGCAGACCTATTTCCACAAATAAAATTTAAATAATTACTTGCAGTGAAGTGACCTATTTACTTTATTTTATTTATCTGTATGGGTCTTTTAAATCAATTCTAGAGCTGAGAGTGCAGCTTGTGTATTTGTATATCTGAATTTGTATTCGGATAAGTCAGTAATTACTAAGGACAACTACCTACACCTAGCATAATTGGATTCATCTAAACGGTACCGTATCTCCATACTTCTTGGCAGCACTCCTTTGGCAATTTCCTGTAACAGCGGTCACAAATAACTAAAACTTCACTGAACCGATCAAGAACTATATGAGTCGTTAGTCCTTTTGTCTAATTCATGTGTTCTCACGCGTTCCAATAACAGCTGCATCTAGTCTTTTGAGGGGAATTTTTGACTTTGAAACACAAATATGTCAAGTATTTAAAAGGACTGTAGACAGCAAAAATATATATTATAGAAATAAGTTCCTCATTATTGAACAGAATATTTTTTTTCTATTTTTTTATACCCCACAACAACAGTGTCAAGTTTAGTATTCTAGAATGTAAACCCGAAACAGGTTTTATAATTATTTTGGAATTGTAAAAAAATAAATGTCGGCTTTCAGATTTGATTAGATGAAAATATTCACCAGATTTTTTTCTATCTGTTAAAATAAAAAACGCCGAAATCACTAAGTCGGGGACGTCAGGCAAACTCCAAATTTTTAACATGGAAGGTATAGGAAGACTCCTTGTGAGCCCGTCCTGCCTTAATGATAAATGAATATTTCATAAACTCGGGTTTTAGTTTTGAGAAATAAGAATACCCAAGTATAAATTAAATATGATCTTATTAATAATGTTTGAATATTTGATAAGCTTGGGTTTTAGTATTCAGAAATTAGAATATTAACGTTTAAAATACATATAATTTTGTTAATAATGTCTGTTCATTTGATAAACATGGGTTTCACTTTTCAGAAATAAGAATATTCACGTTAAAAATACATTTTATTTTATTAGAAATATTTTAGAATTTAAAACACTTAAACAAGTTCTAGTTTTCAGAAATGAGAACATTCATGTTTTAAAAAAAACATTTCATTTTATTAATAATAAATGAGTACTTAATAAGCTAGGGTATTAGTTTTCAGAAATAATAATATCCATGTTTGGGATACATCTGATCTTATTAATAATATTTACGTATTTAATAAACTTGGGTTTTAGTTTTTAGAAATAAGAACATCCACATTCACATCTTTTTCCGTCAATAATAAGTGATTATTTTTATACACTTGTGTCTTAGTTTTCAGAAATAAGAACATCCACGTTTAAAATACCTCTTATTTCATTAATATTATTTGGGTATTTAATAAAATTGGGTTTTAGTTTTCAGAAATAAGAACTTTCACCTTTAAAATACATTTGATTCTATTACTAATATATTAGTGTTTAATAAACTTGAGTAATAGTTCTCAGAAATTAGAATATTCATTTTTAAAATACTTCTGATTTTATTGGTTCATGCTTAAATAGCTTGGGTTTTAGATTTTAGAAATACGAAAATCCACGTTTATAATGTATATTATTTTACTAATTATATTTGCGCATTTAATAAACTGGGCTTTTTCAGAAATAAGAACTTCCACGTTTGAAATAAACATTTTTCATTAATAATACATGAGTTTTTAATAATCTTGGGTTTTAGTTTTCAGAAGTAAGAACATCCCTTTTAAAATACATATGGTTTTATTAATAATATTCGAGTATTTAATTAACTTAGGCTTAAATTTTCAGAAATAGAGAGATCCGTGTTTAAAATATATTTAATTTTATTCATAATATTTTAGAATTTAAATAACTTGTGTATTAGTTTTCATAAATGATAATTTTCATGTTAGAAAACATGTCATTTTATTCATAATATATGATTATTTAATAAACTTGGATTTTAATTTCCAGAAATAATATTATCCACGTTTGGGATACATCTGTTGGGATACATCTTATTTCTACCTTGTTGGGATACATATTATTTCTGTAATATTATTTGAGTATCTAATAACCTTGGGTTTTAGTTTTCATAAATAAGAACTGTCACTTTTAAAATACTTTTGATTTTATTAATATTATATAAGTATATAATAAACTTGAGTTGTAGTTCTATCACATTAGAATATCCATGTTTAAAATACTTCTGATTTTATTAATAATATTTGAGTATTTAGTAAACTTGGGTTTTAGCTTTCACAAATAAGAAAATCCACGTTTAAAACGCATCTGATATTATTAATAATATTTGTGCATTTAATAAACTGGGGTTTTAATTTTCGGAAATAAGAGCATCCAAGTTTAAAATAATTTTTATTTTATTAATAATCTATTAATAATTAATATTCTTGGGTTTTAGTTTTCAGAAATAAGAATATCCCCTGGTAAAATACATCTGATTTTGTTTATAATATTTGAGGATTTAACAAACTTAGGTTTAAATTTTTAAAAATAAGCAGATCCATATATAAAATACATCTGATGTTGTTAATAATATTTAGTATTTAATAGACTCGGGTTTTAGTTTTCGGAAATAAGAACATCAAGGTTTAAAACACATCTGATTTGATTAATAGTATTTGGGTATTTTATAAACTTGGGTTTTAGTTTTCAGAAATAAGAACATCCAAGTTTAAAATACATCTTAATTTATGGATAATATTTGAGTATTTAACAAATTTGGTTTTGGTTTTCAGAATCAAGAACAATATACATCTATACATCTGATTCAATTAATAATATATGAGTGTTTAATAAACTTGGGTTTAATTTTTCAGAAATACCCATGTTTAAAACAAATCTGATTTTATTTATAATACTTTTTAGTATCGAATAAACTTGAGTTTTTGTTTCCAGAAAAAAGGGTATCCACGTTTAAAATACATCTTGTTTTATTAATAATTTTTGCGCATTTAATAAACTTGGGTTTTACTATTCAGAAATAAGAGCAACCACGTCTAAAATAATTTTTATTTTATTAATTTTAAATGAATATTTAATAAACTTGGGTTTTAGTTTTCAAAACTAGGAATATTCTCTTTTAAAATACATTTGATTTTATTAATAATACTTGAGTATTTAATAAACTTGGGTTTTAGTTTCAGAACTTTTAGAACTTTTGATTTTAATTCAAATGAGCTGTCTGAAGATATATTTGGATCTCTTGGTCGATACAATCACCCATGAGAAAAAAAAATAAAACGAAAAATACACGCATTCACGATCTTTTTTCTGGCAAACACTGAAAAATTCCATATTTTTTTCAATTAAGTGCTTGAAACCTCTACAATAGAGTTTTCTGGTATACTTAAGATAATGGTGTAATTTTTGTTAAGATTAGTAGACTTTAAAGAGATGTTTCGCCCTTTTTTCTAAATCAAAGCAACTTTTCTTCGGCTCGTAGCCTTTAATGGGTAAAACTAAATTTTATTAAGCTTATATAATTAGAATTAGCGCAATAAGCCGATTCCTTAGATATATCTATTAGTATCAAAATTTTGTATTTTAGAGTTTCAGTTACTATGGAGCCGGGTCGCTCAACATTGTCACTAATATGCCTAGCTGCATTCGTAACTTATTTCCCTAAGACACCATTAGCAAATTTCACAAATTATTTTTCTAAATTTATTCCATCCATCAGGCGACAGTATCCAAGTTCTATTATGGACCCCCAGTGACAAGATCCCTCCTTGATCTACGCCTCCTATGGAGGAACCCTACATATCCGCAGGGCTTTCCCCTATCCACCATCAGCGGACACGCTGAGTGGCATGGAGGAGGCCCCTACTGAGCAGTAGACCTCAAATGCCATTTATGTCAAATTACAAATCTTTAGCTCATTTGTTTGTCCAACAGAGAGAAAGAAAGAAAGAAATAGAGAGAGAGAGAGAGAGAGAGAGAGAGAGAGAGAGAGAGAGAGAGAGAGAGAGAGAGAGAGAGAGAGAGAGAGAGAGAGAGAGAGAGAGAGAGAGAGAGAGAGAGAGAGAGAGAGAGAGAGATACAGAGAGAGAGGGATAGAGAGAAGAGAGAGAGAGAGAGAAAAGAGAGAGAGAGTGAGAGAGAGAATTTTTTTTATCTAGGATCTTCTAAATTTGTTCAGCATCTTTTAAACAATCTTTCAATTCTGTGACGGTACTTTCGATCTTTAAAAAAAAAAAAAAAAAAAAAAAAAAAAAAAAAAAAATAATATAAATTTACTATAGAAAAAAAAACAGTAAATTCAGGATCTTCCAAGAAAATTTCAATCCCATTAAGGTCAAAGCTACTAGAAGCTTTAGAACTATACTTTTTTTTTACAAAGGATTGCCAGCTCAGCGATTTATCGCTAAGTTTAGTGATTTATTTTTCTCTTCATTGATCCCTTTTCCTTCCAATTTATACGTTTTTTTATTATTTCTCTTTACCCTTCAAACCCCTCCCCCTATCCTGTGTGTACATGCGCTTCCATCAGATTTTTCAAGAGTCATGTATTTTTAAGGCTATTATCGTAAAATACATTCCTATTCAGAAATACAGCCTTGATTTAGTTGCACATAATCAGGTATTGGGGTTGCAGAATTGTTGGTAGATTGAAACATAATGGACTGTAATTGGTGGTATTAATAAATACAATATCAATGCTTATATTGTCTTACGCAACCGTATTTATCAAAAGGAAATACGATTTACTTGTGTCTGTTTTATGTCGAGCTAACCCACCTACAGCTCAGAAAGTGCAACTCAACGCTGATTAGCTCAACATACAGACAGCTAAACATATTCAAATCAGCACTAGCAACTTAGCACATTATTATCTCAAACTTAGCTCAAGACAGGTAGCTTGAGATAAATATTTTGTCAGAAAACCCATCAACATACAGCCCAGTAGAGAAAATTGGAACTTGATACCGACTACTGCAACGCTGCAGGTGGCAATGCAACAACTACGGTAACATAGATAAGTAAACATAATACAACATGTTCACGCTCGAGGGCCAAAATTCACACAGCATGTCATAAAGTTTACTTATCCTTAGCGCGATCTAAACTACTAAGACTTCCTAGATTGGGCAAATTCCAACGTAAATTATTATGTAATTATCATAGATAGGACATTATTTTTTTGACTATTATTTTCATACTGTATACAAATTGGAGGGAAAAAAGACCGTCGTAGAGTCTTAAAATAAATTATTGAGCAAGTTTTCTATGAGTTTGTTCTGACACCAATGTGTCGCTTTTGACGAGCATAATATTCTAGGCAAAAAATTGGTAGAAATTTGGAAGAGGTTTGAGATAATATATCTGGAAACATGGGTCCATAGATAGAGCTGGTTCTTGAGTATAAATAAAATTACCAGTTCGGTTATACCTGAGGGATTCTCCCAGGCACGCACGCTGGAATTTTATTCGGGGGGGGGGGGGAACCTTCGCAACAGCAGATATAAAGTAGCACTTTTTTTATTTAGTAATGCAAAATGACGTATATCGGAAAATACAGATTAACTTTAATATGTAGTATTGTAGTGGATGTGAGGATTTCCAGGAGGATGATTAATCTATTATATCCCACTGAAAGGGAAATTTTAGGGTTAACCGTGCAATAAGGGTTCTGTGGGGGGTAGTTCTTCTATTGCAAAAACGTAGATTTTAATGAAAAATGATAGTTTCCAAAATTAACCCATTAAAAGCTGTACTTTATCCTGAAAAGGGGGGGGGATAAACGCCTTAATGTCAAGGATAATTCTATTTTGCTGTGGAAAGCAAACTCTCTTTACAAAAAAAATAACACTACAAGTACAACTACAGAAGAGAGAATAATGAGGACTTATTCCCAAGACAGTGAATCAACAAAACCTATTTGAATATTTAGGCCCTATATCTAAGGGCCGTCTTCAGCAAAGAAAATAATAAACAATAAAACACTTACAATAAAAGTTTTCAGTTAAAAATCCATTCTTTTTTTTATAAGATAGCCTTGGCATCATTACTTCTTAGCGAAAAGTTCAGCCAAGACTGTGATGAAAGCTAATATTTTACAAGCTAAAAGGTTCATTCATTGAACTAACTTTATTTATTAAAAATTGGAATAATTTATTCTTGCGATATTTGCCTTCTCTGCAGCTAATCTTGTAGTTCGTTTGGGATTGGGCTTGTTTTTATTCGTTCTTATTTTTGTTTTATCTTGAATTAGATTATTTTTTGTAATTAATTTTGTGTACATAGGGTTGAGTGTGTATTCACCCAAGTCTCTATTTAGGGATGTATAATTATTTAAGTTTAGCTTGATTTCGATTGCCTCGCGGACAGTTTGTTTGATTGCTAGGTCATTGCTAATTAGAATTGTTTCGTCAAATAGAACATAATGGTTTGTATTTTCAAAAACATGATTACTTAAAGCTGAATCGAAAGATATGGAGTTATTTCTAGATTTTAATGCTTTTTCAATACTTTCTTTGTGTTGCTGTAATCTTATTCCTAAATTTTGGTGGGTTCGACGAATGTAATAATTTCCACAACTACATGGTATTTGATACACCCCTCTTAGACGAGTAACTGGGGTTTTATCCTTACCAGAATTGAGAAGATTCATTATACTTAAATTACTTGTGAATACAACACGCAGATTGTTTTTCAAACAAACTTTTTTCAGTTATGAAGTAATTTTCGGAATATAAGGTAGGTAAATCGTGCTTGTGGGATTATTCAAATCGTTTTCTGGTGTGGTCTTCGTCGTAAATAATGACGAAGACCACACTGTTTTTCCATTTTACAACTACAGAAGAGAGAATAATGAGGGCTTTTTTTTCCCAAGACAAGATTTACCAACAAAAAACGAAAACACCAGAAACCGATTCGAATAATCCTACAAGCACGATTTACCTACCTTATATTCCAAAAATTACTTCAAAACTGAAACAAATTATTTAAAAAACAATCTACGCGTTGTATTCACAAGTAATTTAAGTATAATGAATCTTCTCAATTCTGGCAATGATAAAACCCCAGTTACTCGTCTAAGAGGGATGTATCAAATACCATGTAGTTGTGGAAATTATTACATTGGTCGAACCCACTGAAATTTAGGAACAGGATTACAGCAACACAAAGAAAGTATTGAAAAAGCATTAAAATCTAGAAATAACTCCATATCTTTCGATTCAGCTTTAAGCAATCATATTTTTGAAAATACAAACCATTATGTTCTATTTGACGAAACAATTCTAATTAACAATGACCTAGGAATCAAACAAACAGTCCGCGAGGCAATCGAAATCATACGAAACTTAAATAATAATACATCCCTAAATAGAGACTTGGGTGAATACACACTCAACCAATGTACACAAAATTAATTACAGAAAATTATCTAATTCAAAATAAAACAAAAATTGGAACGAATCAAAACAAGCCCAATCCCAAAAGAACTGCAAGATTAGCTGCAGAGAAGGCAAATATCGCAATAAGAAATTATTCCAATTTTTAATAAATGCAGTTAGTTCAATGAATGAACCTTTTTAGCTTATAAAATATTAGCTTTTATCACACAGTCTTGGCTGAACTTTTCGTTAAGAAGTATTGATGCGAAGGCTATCTTATAAAAAAAGAATGGATTTTTAACCGAAAACTTTTATTGTAAGTGTTTTATTGTTTATTATTTTATTTGCTGAAGACAGCTCTTACAAATAGGGCCGAAATATTCAAATAGGTTTTGTTGATTCACTGTCTTGGGAAAAAAGTCCTCATAATTCTCTCTTTTGTAGTTATATTATGGAAAGGCAGTGTGGTCTTCGTCATTATTTACCTTTTCCATTATTAACATTATTACGTTTTCCTTTACATTATTACCTTATTACATTTACATTTCCTTACATTTACATTTACATTTCCTTTACATTATTAACATTATTAGCTTTTTTCCTATTATTACCTTTTCCCGACAGTGTGGTCTTCGTCATAATTAACAGTACACATGCTAATTACTTCAAAGAGGGTAAAAAGTTAGACAGAAAATGGGTTAATAACTGGGCAGTGACTTGACCGGATAATTGCATGCAGTAAAATCCCCCAAAAAAGGCTTCACACATGCATCTAGATTCTTAATAAATGTCCTACTTTTGCCAGAAATCCCAAGAAACCATGGGGAAATTAAACATTTCACAAAATTTTTTCGTTTGGGGGGGGCGGGCCCGAGGCCCCCCTGCGTACGTGCCAGGATTCTCCCCTAGCTTAGCACTTAGCACACTGGTCTGAAATGGCGTTAAGTTGAGTCTTCAAGAGAATATTTCCTACAAGTGGTTTATCCTTCCTGGAATGAGTTGGTAGTTATAAGGACATACCTGTACAAGTATTGGTTTCACTTGATTCTTTTACTTTGAAGAAGTAAGTATAAGCGGCAGTAACTGTACACTCCATAATGCTGCCATCCAATACAGACAACACATTTCAGACTAGTGGCAGCGATTGAAATAGCAAAAATTACGCAAATGCCCACACAATTTAATACCTTCTTAATAGTTTTAAAATTTAGCGGACTTAGCCTGCATAAGAGTGAAGGCGTTCCCTCGTAACATTTTTTTTCCTTACGACACAAAAGGAGTACAAAAGGAGAAGCCATGAAAACTTTTGAGGTGGTTCATTCAAATGAATATTTAAAGTTACCATACAACGTTTGAGAGTCAAAGTGATTAAAAGTCTGTCAATCCCCCTCCTGTGCCCTTTTTGCTAACCTTCTTAACCCTTAAAGGTTTTCAACATTTTAAGGTATAAATGTTGGTAAAAATAGTCAAAAGGTGAAACAAATCTATATGTTGGGATAATATTTGCAAGTTGCCCGCTGTTTATATATAGTTTTAAAAATGGAAAAGGGAGCAAGCTGGACACATCGTCTGCCATTAGCTCAAAACTTGCAACGATTATTCTATGAGACAAGATGAGCATATATCCTGTTGGGAGTAGGGAGAAGGAAGGGATGCTAGAGGGTATGAAAATGGGGGGAATTGCTCTACTCTTGATTTCGTTTTGCTTCGATTGAGCCTCTATGGATCGTTTGCCCTTGTGAACACCCCAAAGCTCCCCAAGAATATACCCTGAAAACAAAACGCATATCCGGGCACATCTAAGGATGTCAAGTGTACCTGTTTCCTGAAATTATTTACAATGCAGTGAGAACCATGACTGAGTTGAAACCACGTGAGCACTTTAGAAGTATGGGATCCAGTGGATAATAACTTTGGCTTACTGGGGAGATGCAGAGATAAATTTAAAGACAGTATGTGTATTTAGTTCAGTCCGCTGGGTACCCATGTGTTTGGAACGGCTTGAGAGATTGATTTTTCTATTTAGGTCCTTTGGACAAAGGAAAGGGAGGGTGTAGCTATTAAAATTGAAATGTAGAGTTACGTAGGAGGATAAGGTAAACAGTAGGCCGTCCTGGCCGAGTGGGTTGGTGCGCTGGATTCGAGATCCCTTGTCTGAGAGGACGCGGGTTCGAATCCCAGTGTACCCAATTCTTCAGTTTGGGACGGGGGTCAGTGGTGTGACTCTGTAAGCTTAGCCAGAGTCGAACCAGCTCTAAATGGTACCTGGAGAAATCTGGGGAAGGTAAACAGGAAGGGTGTGTGAAAGCACAGGATGGCTGGCCCCCAACCCCCCATTGCACTTCCTGGCTGAAGGGCCAAGAAACGGAGATCAGCACCGCCGGTACGGACTGTAAAGTCTAATGCCGTATCCTTTACCTTTTTTTTTACCTTTTATAAGGTAAACAATATTTAGGTAACATATTTAAGGTAAACAAAATAGTGTTTTTGCATAGCAAACCCATGATAGACTTAAATATATATATGCGTGGTTAAATAGCAAGGACAAATAAATAGATACCATTTGCTTCAAGGTTGCCCAAATATATTTACAATAGCTCTGGAACAGCTAAGGGTATGAAAATGACACTTTCAGGAGGCATTTTTCAAGATTTTCAAAACTACTCAGTTTCAATTTTTTGTAGTTAATTCTTAATTTTTTTGTCAAGTTAATTTCCAGATTCTTATAGTTTTTTTTTCGAGAGAAATTACAGATTTAGGTATTTGACAAGAGAATGCCTAGATTTTCAATTTTGTATTCACATAGTTTCGCCTTTTCAAAAATTTTCCTCCCAAAACCTTCAACGTTTTCAATTTTGTCTATTTTAACAATTTGTCTATTTTATCAATTTGTCTATTTTAAACTTTTGGCCCAAAAGTTTTTAGCGTTTGGAATTTTTTTTGTTTATATGATCTCACCGTTTACTTATTTTTGTCTTAAAATTTTCCCTGTGTCAATATGCTACTCGAAAATTTCAACTTTCTCAATGTGGTCCAGAGTTTTTGCCATTTTTAATTTCTGTCCCAAAGATTCAACTATAGGTTAAATCTCTGGGTTAATTATAGGTTCTTAATTATAGGTTAATTGTAACTTAATTAATAGGTTAATTATACCTTAATTAAATTATAATTAAATTATAATTATTTATAGTGTTTTAATTATATTTATTTTAATATTTTATTTTATAATTATATATAAATAAATATATTATTTATATGATATATAAATAATATATATTATATTTTATAATTTTATTTTATATTTATATAAATATATAATTATATTTATAATCGTATTTTATATAATTATATTTTAATTATAATTATTTTAATTATATAAATAATTAAATTATAATTAACCTTAATTATAGGTTAAATATAACTTAATTAATAGGTTCTTAATTCTAGGTTCTCTAAAGGATTTTGGTGTGTTGATTTCTGATTTCTTTATTACGTTAAGATATGCGCATAAGATATGTTTTCTTTCTATTTCAAAATTATGTTTTCACCATATTTCCGTTCACTAGAAGAAGGAAGCTGAAGGCCAACAGTGGATGTAGCTCCGGGGTGCAATTGCAAGCACTTATTTATTTTAATTAACTACGGGTTAAGCATTCAAAATTATCATAAGGATTCACGTGATGACTAACTTCATTTCCGACGAAATTTCTTAAATAGTAAGAATAAAACACATTAGAATAAATCCTGCATAATAATACCAGTAAATTACTCACGGAATTTTTCCAATACGCAGGGGTAACTGCTCAAATTACAAACGGGGTAACCATTGTCAACTAGAAGAAATTTAGAAAAAAGAATAAAACAGAAGACTAAAAACTGTTTTTCCGAACGCCAAAGTTAAGACTTAATTAAGATCTAATTAGCTCAGAGTAAATTAGCTTAAGTGTTAATTGAGAGTTAGTTAGGTTAAGAAGCTTAAGAGTTAATTAGTGTATTATCATCTTTTGGCTAGATAGAATTAATTTTTCTAGTTTAAAATAACCGATTTTGCAAAATATCGGTTTTTGAAGAGCCCTAAAGCCGAGATCCAAAAGAACCAAAACAGTACTTATATCAGTGTAAAGCAGTTTTTAAGTCCAGCATGCCTTTCAACTTAATTCAGAAACTTGCAGTATATAAAGTACATAAAGAACTTAAAGTTACCCTTAATCCATGGAGAATGGTCAGCTGACCCTGCACTACTGATGTTTTATTTCTCAGTTTCATAATTCTGATTTTCTAACACTAGTCAAACAGTTCGTGGTAACGAACTGTAGTTAGGAGCGACCCGTCTCAATAGTAACCAAAACTCTAAAAAATGGAATTTTGATACTAATAGCTACATCAAAAGAATCGCATTTTAATGCTGATTTTAAATATATAATTTTCATCAAGTTTAGTCTTACCCATCAAAAGTTACGAGCCTGAGAAAATTTGCGTTATTTTAGAAAATAGGGGGAAACGCCCCCTAGAAGTAATAGAATCTTAACGAAAATCACACCATCAGATTCAGCGTATCAGAGAACCCTACCATAGAACCCTACCCTCCCACGCTAATTATTTTACCAAAGTCAACGGATCAAAATTCTGAGATAGCCATTTTATTCAGCGTAGTCGAAAAACCTTATAACTATGTCTTTGGGGACGACTTACTCCCCCACAGTCCCCGTGGGAGGGGCAATAAGTTACAAACTTTGACCAGTGCTTGCATATAGCAATGGTTATTGGGAAGTGTATTCAGGAGGATTTTTTTTGTTGGGGGGAAGGGTTGAGAAGAGGGAGATATACTGGGGGAATTTTTCATCGATAATTTGTCATGGGGGAAGAAAATTTCCATGAAGGGAGCGCAGGATTTACTAGCATTATTTAAAAAAACAATGAAAAAATAAATATGAAAAAGTTCTTTCAGCTGGAAAAAGGAACAGCATTAAAACTTAAAACAAACAGAAATTATTACCCATTTGAGGGGCTCACCTCCTCCTAATACCTTGCTCTTTACGCTAAAGTATTTTTAATAATTTCAACTATTTATTCTACGGCTTTTGTGATTCAGGGGTCATTCTTAATGAATTGGGACAAAATTTAAGCTTTATTGTAAAGAGCGAGGTACTGACGAGGGGGTGAACCCCCTCGTATATGTAATAAAAATATGAGAACACAAAAGTTCTTTACATAAGCTAATCTATAAGTTACGTAAATCTTTTACTTATAAAAAGATTCGTAAAAAAATAAAAGTTCTAGTTGCCTTTTTAATTAGCCAAAAAATCGGAGGGCAACTAGGCTTCCTCCCCCGCTCTTTTTTTCTCAAAATCATTCGATCAAAATTATGAGAAAGCCATTTAGCCAAAAAAAAAAAAAAATACAAATTTCGTTTTAATAATTCCTCTGCAGAGAGCCAAAATCAAAACATGCATTGATTCAAAAACGTTCAGAAATTAAATAAAAAAAAACAAGTTTTTTTTAAATGAAAGTAAGGAGCGTCATTAAAACTTAAAACGAACAGAAATTACTTTGTATATGAAAGAGGCTGCTTCCTCATCAACGCCCCGCTCTTTACGCTAAAGTTTTTTACTGTTTTAAAAAGAAGAATTGAGAGAAAGAGTCAAACTTTAGCGTAAAGAGCGGGGCGTTGATGAGGAAGCAGCCTCTTTCATATACGAAGTAATTTCTGTTCGTTTTAAGTTTTAATGTTGCTCCTTACTTTCAGTTAAAAAAACTAGTTTTTTTTATTTAATATCATTCCTGAGCTAACTGTATTTGTATATAAACTTCATTGACTACCTTCTTTGCCTGAGCAACCCTTCTTATCGAATGCCTGGAACAAATCATTGGCACACTTGTACATATAATTGGCACCCTGTTATAGCACCGGTATGTAACATTCTTAAACTACCTGTATTTGTGTATAAGCTTAATTGATACCTTATTTACCTGAGCCACCGTGAGCTATCCTTCTTAGTTAATACATGAGCAAAATTTTGGCACACTTGTAGATTTTCTTGGCGCACTTTTCAACACCAGTATGGATCATTCCTAAGCTACCTGTATTTGTATATAAGTTTCATTGACTACTTTCTTTGGCTGAGTCGCGCTGAGCCCCTTCTTATTGCACACCAGGTACTCATTATTGGCAGACTTGTAGGTATACTTGGCGTTCTTTTAAATAACAGTATATTTCACTCTTAAACTACATACATTTGCATATAGGGCTCATTGACTATCTACTTTACCTGACCTCCGCTGTGCTACCCTTCTTATCAATTACCTGAGCCACATTATTGGTATACTTAACGCACTTTTTTTGAAATCATGATGTATGTTTCTTATGCAACCTGTATGTGCATACAGGCTTCATTGACTACCTTCTTTGCATGCGTCACTCTGAGCTACCCTTCTAATCCAACCCCTGAGCCAAATAATTCAATACTTAAAGATAAATGAAAATTGCACCCCACTACGGCTTAACTAGTGTGTTGTTTGAAGAGTTAGGCTAATGTTCAGTTATGAGAATTGTGCAATTAAAAGAAGCTTTAACCTATAATTTTGTTTAAATAAAGAAAATATAAATTAGAATTACACTTTAGAAAAGATGAAAGCTTAAAAATAAATTTATAAACCTCACAAAAAAACATAAAGACACAGTAACAGTAAGTAATAGTTGTGAAGAACATGCTCTTAAAACCAATTTACTGCTATTTTATATTCCCGCCTTTATAGAACAAATGTGCCATTAAAAACAAGAAAAATAAATGTTACTCCCTCTTCTTCTTAACGATTGTGACTATCCTATAACGAGGGAATACATCACACATCTCAACTTAAATGTTTTGTCCTACAGACTTTCATCCTTATGGATGAGGCATATCTTTTCAGTAATAAAAAATATTAGTGAATACAATGAAAGAGTGAGATTCATGATCTTAAGAAGATCCCGAATATTATTAGATGCTAATATCCATTAGCATACTTTTTACATGGTATTTTTTTTTAAATTCGAAAATATAAATTTGTTCTTCGATACAGATATGGGACGGCACGGTTCAATTGCATCCGATGGGCTTCTGTACTAGTTAAAAGGTCTGCAAATGAACCTCAGTAAAACTATCAGGAAAGAAACGGGCTATTCCGTAACACTTTTACACAACTTTTAGTTGTGGTCTTAGTAATTGGTCCATAGATTTGATAAGCTTCATTTTTATCAGTTGCGATGAGATATCAAGCATCTTTTCCCAGTCTAAGCTCAGTTATCACCGCCTTTGAGTAACCACACAAGTTATCAATAAATGCTTTGCGGCAGCTTACTGTTGGTCACTTAGGCGGCTCGAGCAGTTTGCGACAGGCCAAAATACTTTTTTTGCCTCTAATGGTGCATTATTGCTGAAAACGTTTGTACCAGTTTTCGCAATTTCTGCGTGAGCATTCCCCACCACAGGGTCACACTACGAAAAGTTCAAAACGACAGCACGAGCTGTTTGTCCTGCATTTTGAGCACAAATATTCATTGCTCCGCTGCAAAGAAATCAGTCTGAGGGCAGAGCTTATCAGTAAAATAGCCATTAATCAGAGTGAATGAAATGCAAAGATATACCATTTTGGATAGAAATGTAGAGTGCCCTGGATGAATATTAGTCAACAACTGATGTCCGCAGTAAGACAGTAACCGAAACCTATGGGAAGCCCCTGTACCTAATCACCTTTCCCCAGAAGTTTGAAAATCAATAACCAGCCGGTTGTTTGTTCCAATATGGCTCTTATTGTTTGTTCTCGCTCTTCTTCACAAGCTCTCGCTGACTTAGAGAATATTTAGCTGAAATTGAATAGAACAATATCCTTTATACATATATTTCCATGCTCTCGCAGCAGCATATCTTTTAACCGCACGTTCCTTGTTCTTCACTTTTATTTTTGACTCGTTTTAATTCTTGCTGCCGCATTTCTTCGTACTTTACTTTTTTTACTCGCTGTAATTGTCATTGGCCCGATTAATCTAACCTTATAATTCTTTATTCTTTACTTTCGTTTATAATTGCTTCAGACATTTTTTCACTAGCCTTTATCTTAGCTGCTCAGATTGGTTTTGTCAAATTTGATGGTTCATTTTTCTTCTAGGTATTATGAAACTGCTTAAAGCACCCTTTGTAAATAGAATCTTTACACTTCGTATTTTATACTTAGCTATGTTCCTTTTGTAATGTTTGATGCGTTATGGATGTAAAAACCGACAAAGATTTTTTCAATAACCTTAGCTTTGCAGATTAGTTCTGCCACATCTGATGGTCTAGCTTGTTCATTTGTGCTTTAGGCATTACTAAACTGCTTAAAAGCTTTTTTGTAAATACAGTCAATGGCACTTGGTATTTTATATTTAGCTATATTTCCTTGGTAATATTGCACGCATCATAGACACTTAAAACGATTAAATCTAACTAAATATAAGGGTGCCAATTCAAAGCAAATTGTGGAGTAGATTTTGAGAATATATACATAAATATATATAATTTTATACGTAGAATTTTTATATTACGATTAACAGATATTTTCTATGGAGTTTTAGTGGGCATTTTAGTGCTAAAAAACCCCTTCCTAGCTAATTTATCTACTATAAGCTGCCTTCCCGTATAATCATAATGTTTGTAGGCATGAATCAAACAGTTCGTGGTAACGAACTGTAGTAAGGAGCAATCCGGCTCAATAGTAAACGAAACTTTAAAAAATGGAATTTGGTACTATTAGATACATCAAAAGAATCGGACTTTTATGCTGATTTAAAATATATAAGTTCATCAAATTTAGGCTTACTTATCAAAAGTTATGAGCCTGAGAAAATTTACCTTATTTTGGAAAATTGGGGGAAAGACCCCTTAAAAATCATAGAATCTTAACAAAAATCACACCATCGCATTCAACGTATCAGAGAACCATACTGTAGAATTTTCAAGCTCCTATGTACAAAAATGTGGAATTTCGTATTTTTGGCCACAAGACCGATCACGGGTGCGTTTTTCTTTTTTTTTCCCCAGGGGTGATCGTATCGATCCTGTAGTCCTAGACTGTTGCAAGAGGGTTCATTCTAATGGAAATTAACAGTTCTAGTGCCCTTTTTAAGTGACCAAATCTATTGGAGGGCACCTAGACCCCCTCCCACGCTCATTTTTTTCCCAAAGTCAACGAATCAAAATTATGAGATAGCCATTTTGTCCAGCATAGTCGAAAAACCTAACGACTATGTCTTTGGGGACGATATACTCCCTCACAGTCCCCGGGGGACGGGCTACAAGTTACAAACTTTGACCAGTGGTTATATTGAGTTATGGTTATTGGGAAGTGTACAGACGTTTTCAGGGGTATTTTTTCTTGGATAGGAAGGGGGCTGAGGGGAGGGGGTTACATGGGAGGATCTTTCCTTGGAAGAATTTTTCATGGGAGGAGAAAAGTTCCATGAAGGGGGCGCAGAAATTTCTAACATTATTTTAAAACAAAAAAACAATGAAAAGAAAAATATGAAAAGTTTTTTTAACTGACAGTAAGGAGCAGCATTAAAGCAAAACGAACAAAAATTATTAAGTATATGAGGGGTTCATCTCCTCCTAAATACATGCTCTTTAAGCTAAAGTATTTTTAGTAATTTAAACTATTTCTCCTACGGCCTTTGTGATTCAGGGGTCATTCTTAAAGAATTGGGACAAAATTTAAGCTTTAGTGTAAAAAGCAAGATATTGAAGAGGGGGCAAACCCCCTCATATATGTAATAGAAATAGACGAATATAGAAGTTCGTTACGAAAGTTAATTCGGAAGTTACGTATATTCTTTATTAATAAAAACGTTCGTCAGAAATTAAAAATTCTAGTTGCCTTTTTAAGTAACCAAAAGATTGAAGGGCAACTAAGCCTGCTCCCCCACTCCTTTTTTCTTTAAATCGTCCGATCAAAACTGAGAAATAGCCATTTAGCCAAAAAAATTATGCAAATTTCCTTCCAAGTATTCATGTGCGGAGAGCCAAAATCAAAACATGCATTAATTCAAAAACGTTCAGGAATTAAATTAAAAAAAACGTTTTTTTACTGAAAGTAAGGAGCGACATTTAAACTTAAAACGAACAGAAATTACTCCATATATGAAAGGGGCTGTTCCCTCTTCAACGCCCCACTCTTTACGCTAAAGTTTTTCACTGTTTTAAAAAGTAGATTTAAGAGAATGAGTCAAACTTTAGCGTAAAGAGTGGGGCGTTGAAAAGGGGACAACCCCTTTCATATGCGAAGTAATTTCTGTTCGTTTTAAGTTTAAATATCGCTCCTAACATTCAGTTAAAAAAAAAACTTATTCTTTTTTATTTAATATATAATGAGTCAGAGGTAATTGACTTGATATTGCCTCTGCATGATTTTGACTCTAATTAACAAAGGAGCATCAGCAAGTGCTGAAAACAATGTTGTGACCAAGATGGGCCCAGGATTTCACTGTCCAGTTCTAAGCCGATATAAGCGCTTCAGTTTCGACTTAGAAGATGTGTTGTTCCTGTCTTGTAGTAGTATTCAGGGCCATTGCTTTTCCTGAGGCAAAAATAATTTCGATGATTTAATGAATCTCAAAATTGCAACTTGGAATGTTACAACGTTAAAAAATAACTATCATATCGACATTTCGGCCGGTGAATAAAGACGATTCAAAATGACTTTTTTGGAGTTATTGAAACTTATATCCCAGTGGTAGGAAGCATGAAATTAGGTGATATAGATTTATTTACTCAGGAAGGAAGGATGGGGTAAATAGACGAGGATTAGGGCTTGCGACGAGCTGCTAAGTTTTGTCTGGGATGTGAAGGTATTAATAATAGAATATTAGTCGCTCATTACATGGCAAGTTACTAGGTGTATCAGTTCTAATACACGGTATCAGTTATAGTAGTAATGCATCTGTATAACCGATTGACGGAGATATTAGTGACTCAGATAAGTTTTCTCGATACTAGGGTATAAAGGAGTGCTGCAACAGCGCTGCCAAAGGAAATAGCGAAGTTGGCATAATGTATTATTTTTTTTTTCTTAGACCGGGACAATTTGTACCAAAGGAGTTGTTTTAGAAACTTCAAAAAGGGCTCATTCAATTGGAAATTGAAAGGGTAATTGCCCCATCTAATAGTCAAAAGTGATTGGATTGGGCAACTAACCCACCTCCCATGCCCACCATTTTCCAAAAACATCCAGTCAAAATTTTGCGACAGCCATTTTGTTCAGCATAGATGAAAGGTCCAGGAATTATGTTTTTGAGAATGAAACCCCCCCCAGAGCCTTCAGAGCGAGGGTTGTAAGTCATGCCCTGGGGGCATATAAGGCGCTTATAGAATACTCTATCATAGAAACTTCAAAAAGGACTCATTAGACTGGAGACTGAGAGAGCTAGTGCCCTTTCTAATGATCGAAAGTGATTGGAGGGCAAATGCTCCCCCTACGCATATCATTTCCCCGAATACTTCCGATCAAAACTTTAATATAGCCATATTGTTCAAAGTAACTGAAAGGTCCAGATATTATGTCTTTCTCACATCTCACAGCCCTCAGGGCAAGTGTTGCAAGTTATTACCTGGGGGTATATAAAGTTTTTTTTTTTTATAGAAAGGGTTGTCATAGAAACTTCAAAAATGGCTCATTCGATTGGAAATTGAGATGACTAGTGCCCTTTTCAATAGTCGAAACTGATAAGAGGGTAAATGCCCCTCTTAACGCACTTTATTTTCTAAGCACTTCCGATCAATACTTTGAGATAGCTATTGTGTTCAACGTAGTTGAAAGGTCCATAAATTATATTTTTGAGGATGATAAACACCCACAGCCCCGAGGGCAAGGGCTATGAGTTCTACCTTGGGGGCAAATAAGGTTCTTATACAAAGTGTGATCATACACACTTCCGAGGGGGCTCATTGGATCGGTAATCAAAAACTCTAGTGTCCTTTTTAAGAGTCAAAGTGATCGAAGTGTAGCTTCCCCCTTCTCCCCCACAGACACAAACAGAGACTTCGCGTTGTCTCGAAATGCGTCTAAAAAGAATTTTGAGATCACTAATTTACTTCTAACAGTCCAAATATCGTAAAATAAGGCTTTTGGAGTTAAAACAAACCCCCAGAGCCTGGGGGCGAGGGTTGTAAGTTATGTCCCAGGGGCATTTAATGTTTTTATGGAAGGGATGGTTGTATAAACCATAGAGAAAGCCTATTTGGCTAAGGCAGAACGGACTCTCAAGGAGTCTTCCTATACCTCCAATGTTAAACATTTGGAGTTTACCTGACGTTCCCGACATAGTGATCTCGGCCGTTATTATTTTAATAGATAGAAAAAAATCTGGTGAATATTTTGATCTAATCAAATCTTAAAGCCGACAATTATTTTTTTATAATTCTAAAGTAATTATAAAACCTGTTTCGGGTTTGCATTCTAGATTGCTACACTTGACATTGTTGTTGTGGGGTATCAAAAATAGAGCAAAAAATATTCTATTCAACAATCAGAAGCTCAATTCTATAATATATTAAATGAAAAAACAACTTTTTGTAACGCAAAGTAAGGAGCGACATTAAAACTTAAAACAAACAGAAATTACTCCGTATATGGAAGGGGCTTTTCCTCCCCGCTCTTTACGCTAAAGTTTCTTACTGCTTTAAAAAGTAGAGTTAAGAGAAAGGGTCAAACTTTAGCGTAAAAAGCAAGCCGTTGAGGAGGAAAAGCCCCTTTCATATACGGAGTAATTTCTGTTCGTTTTAAGTTTTAATGTCGCTCATTACTTTCCGTTACAAAAACTTGTTTTTTTTTATTTAATTTCTGCACGTCTTTGAATTAATGCATGTTTTTATCTTGGCTCTCCGCACATAAATAATTAAAACAAAATTTGCATATTAAATAATTGCAATTATTCGGAAGATTTTGAGAAAAAAGAAGTGAAGGAGGAGGTTGCCCTCCAAGTTTTTAATTACTTAAGGAAGCAACTAGAACTTTTAATTTCTTACAAACGTTCTCATTGGTAAAAAATATACGTAACTTACTAATTAACTTACGTAACGAAATTCTATATTCGTATGTTTTTATTGCGTATATGACGGGGTTCAACCCTCGTCGATCCCTCGTTCTTTACACTAAAGCTTAGATTGTGCCCCAAATCCTTAAGAATGACCTCTGAATCACAAAGGCCGTAGAATGAATAGTTGAAATTACTAAAAATACTTTAGCGTAAAGAGTGAGGTATAACGAGGAGGTAAACCCCTCATATGCGTAATAATTTTTGTTCGTTTTAAGTTTTAATGCTGCTCCTTACTTTCAATAGAAAATTTTTTTCATATTTATTTTTTTATTGTTTTTTCAAATAAAGCTAGAAAATCCTGCGCCCCCTTCATTGAAATTCTCTTCCCCCATGAGAAGTCTCTCCATGGAAATATCCTCCCACGTAACCCCCCCCCCTCGACTCTCCCCTCTAAACCAAAAAAATCTCCCTGAAAACGTCTGTACACTTCCCAGTAACCATTACTATATGTAAACACAGGTCAAAATTTTCAACTTGCAGCCCCTTCCACGGGGATTGTGGGGGAGTAAGTCGTCCCTAAATACGTAGTTATTAGATTTTTCGAACATGGAGAATAAAATGGCTATCTTATAATTTTGATCTGGTGACTTTGGGGAAAAATGAGCGTGGGAGGGGGCTTAGGTGCCCTCCAATTATTTTGGTCACTTAAAAAAAGAAAAAATAACTTTTAATTTCCGTTAGAATGAGCCCTCTCGCAAGATTCTAGGACCACTCAGTCGATACAATTACCCCTAAAAAAAAAAAAAAAAAAAAAAAAAAAAAAAAAAAAAAAAAAAAAAAAAAAAAAAACGCATCCGTGATCTGTCTCCTGGCAAAAAATGCGAAATTCCACATTTTTATAGATAGGAGCTTGAAACCTTTACAATAAGGTTCTCTGATACGCTGAATCTGATGGTGTGATTTTCGTTAAGATGGTATGACTTTTAGGGGGTGTTTTCCCCTATTTTCCAAAATGCGGCAAATTTTCTCAGGCTCGTAACTTTTAATTGGTATAACTGATCTTGACGAAACTTGTATATTTAAAATCAGCATTATAATGCGATTCTTTTGATGTGACTATTGGTATCAAAATTCCATTTTTTAAGAGTTTCGGTTACTATTGAGCCGGACCGCTCCTTACTAGTTCGTTACCACGAACTGTTTGATAGTTGCTGGCTGCAGTCCCTTCAAATGCTTTACATATTTGAGTTCTGAAGTCGAAAATTCCCCTCAAAAGCTAGACAAAGCTGTTATCGCAGCGCGTGAGAATACGTGAATTAGACCAAGGGACTAACGACTCGGATTGTTCTTGAGCAGTTCAGTGAAATATTAGTTAGTTGTAACCGCTGTTACCAGAAATTGCCGACGGAAGGTTGCCAAGAAGTATGGAGATAAGGGAACCGTTTATATGAATCTAAATATGCTAGGTGTAGGTAGCTATCATGTGTAATTATTGTCTTATCCGAATACAAATTTAGATGTCTTATCCGAATACAAATACACAAGCAGCACTCAAGCTTCAGAGTTTTTTTTTATGGGCCCGTATAGATAAATAAAATAAATTAAATAGGTCACTTCGCTGCAAGCAATTACTTAAATTTTATTTGTGTAAGTAGGCCTGCATAAAGTAAAAACCCAAAAACACGTTATTTTTATTTGTAATTTCCACAAGTTTTTACCCCACCCTGGCAACTAATGATAACCAGGCCACAGTCACGCACACAGGGAAGGGATTACCTCCCCCAAACCTTGCAAAATGCTCAATTTTCCCATATTTTCCTAGTATTTCTTGCGTAAGAGTTGACACCCCCCCCCCAAAAAAAAAACCTCCTCGAATAATAATTTTCTCCTCGAATAACAGTTCTCTTACAAATAAATTTGCCTATTTACTTGCCAAATTACGAAGAATAACAATACAATAATCGCAATTTTGAGTGACAAACCCCTTGAGTTGAATAGAAAACTGATAACTTTGTCTTTGACTGATTTGCTGCATCTGAAAAAGAATTGACTAGGGAGTAAGATGTCTGGACTTCGGCTAGGCCTTAAAAATTGGAAGTTCTAGTTCCATTTTCAGAGTAAAAAGTGAGGCTCCCAGTCCCCCAGCCCCCGGATCGCCCTCTTTTCACAAAACGACTCTGATTGAAATTGTGAGATAGCAATTTTCCTCAAAATAGTCCAAAATACATATAACAATTCCTCGAGGGTTGACTCAACCCTCTAGTACCCTGGGGATAGGGTTTTAAGTCCTGCCGTGGGGGCATATAAGGTCCAATGGAATGGGTGGTCGTATAGATTTCAGATCGGGCTCATTTGATTTGAAAATACAAGTTACAGTGGGCTATTTAACAGTCAAAAGGGCTTTTAGAGCAACTAGCCCTCCTCCACACTCATCATTTCCCTAGAGACATACCACCGAAATTTAGAGATGCCAATTTTGTTCATTGTAGTTGAAAGGTGTGGAAATTGTGTCTTTTACGACAACAACCTGCCCCCACAACTCTCACAGTAGATGCTGTAAGTTATGCCCTGGGCACACATAAGGTTTTCATAGAAAGGGTGGTCGTATATACTTTGGGGGGACTCATTGAATTGGTAATCAGAATTTCTAGTGCCTTTTTTAAGAGTCAAATTGATCAGAGGGAAGCTACCACCCCACCCTCTCTGTCACACGTCGTGTTCTCGCGAAATCCATTCAATAGAAATTTTGAGGCAGTCTTTGTATTCATAATAGTCCCAAGATCATGTAACAAGGCTTTTGGGGTTGATAAAACCAAGAGAACCTGGGGGTGAGGGTTTTAAGTTATGCCGTGGGGACATTTAACGTTCCTATGGAAGGGATGGTTGTTTAACTTTAGAAGAGGCTCATTTGGCTGGAAATTCGAAGTTCTAGTTCCTTTTTAAGAGTCACAAGTGATGGAGAGCATTTATCCCCCCCCCTCCATGACAGCCCTTCTTTTCACCAAAAGGATCTGATTGAAATTATGAGATAGTGCTTTCGTTCAGAATTGTCCAAAAAACATACAATATTGGCTCCAGGGTAGACACAACCCCTCAACGCCCTGGGGATAAAGTTGGGAGACAAAGTTATCAGACTGGACCCCCCCCACACACACACACGTCGTGTTTTCCCGAAATGCATCCGATAAAAATTTTAAGACAGTAGTTCAAAACAAAATTTACCTCCCATATATCCCAAAAATCACTAGCAATGTTAAAAAAGTATGCACACAAAATAATTTGTATGTTGTATTTACCAATAATTTGAAAATCATAAATCTCCTAAATTCTGGTAAAGATAAGACTCCAGTTACTCGCCAAAGAGATATCTATCAAATACCATGTGACTGTGGCAATTTCTATGTAGGGAGAACTCACCGGAATTTCCAGAAACGCCTACAACAACATAAAGATGATATCACCAAAGCTCTGAATTCTAATATTACTTCTGTTTCTTTTGATTCTGCTTTAAGAAGCCATGTTTTTGAAAATCATAGCCACAAAATACTTTTTGAAGAATCCGCCCTTATTAGCAATGATTTAGGCAAAAAGAAAGTAGTTCGAGAAGTAATTGAAATTAGACTTAAGATTAATAATAATATTTCCTTAAATAGGGACTTGAGAGAAGATTCACTGAAAGCTCTTTACACAAATTTAATTAAAAATGATCTAACGAAATATTAAAAAAGAAAAAAACAATAGATATTAACACAGAACCTGTCACAAATACACCTATGAGATCGGTAGCCAGAAAAGCAAGGTTGACAATAAAAACGTGTTTTTAAGCCATGCTCTTTCATTTCAATGAATTGCCTCTTTTCATCACAATTTATTTATCAGTCCTGGTTGAGCTTTGCAGAGGCATGGATGCTTGGACTATTTTGAAAAAAATTCCATTTTAGTTTTATTGATTTTATCCTGTTGTAATTTTTTTCTTCTTATATATCTTTGTATTGCTGAAGACGGCCCTTGGCCGACATATTCAAACTAATTTGTTTCCCGCTGTCTTGAGAAATTCCCTACTGTTCTTCTTGTTTTTGGTGTTTGTCTGGGAAGACAGTGTGATTTTCGTCACTATTTACGGGTAACTAACCCCCTCCCACGCCCACCATTTTTCCAAGCACATCCAATCAAAATTTTGAGATAGCCACGTAATACAGCGTAAGTGAGAAGTCCGAAAATTATATTTTGAAGATGACCACCTCCCCAGAGCCCTCAAGGGAAAGGGTTGTAAGTTGTGCCTGGTGCATATAAGGTACAAACTTTGGGGGCTTAGTGGATTAGTAATCAGAAGTTCTAATCCTCTTTCTAGGATTCAGAGTGATCAGGAGGTGGATACCCCCTCCGCCACACCTCGTATTTTTCCAAAATTCTTCTGATAGAAATTTTGAGATGGTCATTTGTTGTCGTAGAAACTTCAGAAAGAGCTCATTCGATTGGACATTGAAAGAAATGACAACTTTTTTAATAGTCGCAGGTAATTGGAGGACAACTAGCCCCCTTCCCACGCCCACCATTTTCTTAAACACATCCGATCAAAATTTCTGATAGCCATTTTGTTTAACATAACTGAAAGGTCCAGAATTCATTTATTTGAGGATGACGACCCCCCCCCCCTACAGCCTTCAGGACAAGGATGCTCTGGGGGCATATAAGGTTTATATAGAAAGAGTGATCGTATGGACTTCAGAGGGGGCTCATTGGATTGGTAATCAGAAGTTAATATCTCTTTTATGAGAAAATAAAAAAAACAAGTTTTTTTTAGCTGAAAGTAAGGAGCGACATTAAAACTGAAAACGAACAGAAACTACTCCGTATATGAAAAGGACTTCTCCTCCTCAACGCCCCGCTCTTTACGCTGAAGTTTTTTACTCTTTTAAAAAGTAGTTTAGAGAAGTTGAGAGAAAGAGTAAAACTTTAGCGTAAAGAGCGGGGCGCTGAAGAAGAAAAGCCCCTTTCATATAAGGAGTAGTTTCTGTTCGTTTTAAGTTTTAATGTCGCTCCTTAATTTCAGTTAAAAAAAAAACTTTTTTATTTTATTTAATGTCTGTTAAGGTCAATGTACCTGCTTCATTGTAACAACCTCTTAGATAACAACACCACAGTCCACAAACTGGAATATTATCACACGTTCTGTCAATAGTGAACACCTGGTAACATAAAAAAAACAAAAAAAACTGTGTCTTCAGAGGTAACAATAGCGGGGGTTGACACTTGTCAAATCTCCAGGCAAAGGGTAAGTTTCGGGGAGACGTAAAATCTTATCTTGGACAAGACATTTTGTCTTGAAATGGTGAAAGAGAGAGAGAGAGAGAGGAGAGAGAGGAGAGAGAGGAGAGAGAGAGAGAGAGGAGAGAGAGAGAGAGAGAGAGAGAGAGAGAGAGAGAGAGAGAGAGAGAGAGAGAGAGAGAGAGAGAGAGAGAGAGAAGAGTTTCCTATTCATCCTAAGATATTTAGTGTCCCCCCTGATCAAAGTACGACGCGTATGCGTTTGTCTATTATCGCTTTTTCACAGTCTTTCTTGTTCCATTTACGGGTTTTGGATATGATCTTTTGGACTTTTGTATTTCGTTAGTCTTGCCAAATTGGTCTTGAAAGCCATTTGTCATGGGCCCTCTCCTGCAAGATTGTTTTGGCACCCTCATTTTGCTCTTGCTATGTTTTTAAAAGAACAAACGTACCAAGGCAATTCATTATTGGCGTCCTGATCAAATTGACCCCTCTCCCCCGAAAAAAAAATGTGTTAGATTTATCTTTGCCATCAGTTGGCTTGGGAAGGGAACTTAATTTCTTCAGACCAATTACCCCTCTCCCACCCTCCCTGGTTACTGTTTGCCCTCTTCAACCAATTCAAAAATTAGGGTAACGCCATGGTTGTATTTTATACCCTATTGTGCTGTGCCTTCCCACGATCAAGAGGCCTAAAACTGCTAGGCTAATGATCAAAAACTGAACCAAATTCTTAATCCAAACAATCAAATTACTTTTAATATATGTACTTGCCGCACTTGTTTTTGATTAAACCATCCTTTGTTAATATTTTTTCGCCAGTTCATTTTTATGTGATTCTTTAAGCAGAGAAACTCCAATTAAAGACGAAGTAGACAATTAAACGCAATTATGACCCGTCCTTGCCTCCGGTATTTTTCTAGTCAGGGGGTTTAAAGTGAGATTATGTAGGACAGAAGAAACCGAGTAAAAACTTATTTTTTCATAAATATATATAAAGTTAATGGAACGGTTTAGAAAGCTGAAAAGTTTGGAATGAAATAAATAAAAAAGAACTACAGTTTGAAGTTAATTTTGACTTTTTCGCTTTTATCCACGCCGTGCAAGAGTCCAAAATATTTAAAAACAAGAACGATCGTGGAGGAATAAATTTTAAAAATGTAGAATTTTCAATCCAGCCAATCAATTTTAAAAGCTTTATTTTTGTATTTATAGTACGTTCGATTGCGTCAAGTTTTCCATTTCTTAGGCCCAAACCTTTTTTTTTCAAAAAGTAACCAGGTTTTATTTTAAATTTTCTGGGAATTAAATCAGAGAAAACTGGCCAAATTTTAGATCCTTTGATTCAGACTTCGTTTGACTGGTATTTTGGGTTAGAGAGGAATATCTCTTTTGCAGGCAGAAGAAAATTGAAACTGCAATAGTTTAGGAACTTTGATCTTTAAGTGTGTGATGACAATTCCTGGAAGTTCTTTCGGGTTGGCCAATTGTATTGATTCTTCAATAACTTTACAATTGGTATAACCCTTCAAAAATTGTATGATTTTATGGATTTAGACTTAACATTTAATGCAATTGAACTTTGATATATATTTCTTTTGCTAAACTAAATAGAGTATTTTTTATTCTTTTGTTATATAGCATAAACAATATTAGATATTCTAAAATCAAATTTTAATGTATTATCTATTTATAGCAAATTTTTGATTACAAGAACGTTTTCTCAAAATATTAAAGAAAAAGACAGTACAGGACTTCCAAAAAAATAATCGATAAATTATTGTCTTAAGTAAGGGGTTGATTACTCTCAGTGGAAATTCATAGATTCTTGTGTTACAGTGTTTTTGAAAATCAAACGGGGCTCAATAGAATATTATATTTTAAGCTTAAGGCTAGTATATAAAATCGTAAAAAACAAGTATGTTAATTTCAGAATTACGAGTAAAGTTGGCTGGTTTAAGTTTCAAAAGCCTAGTCGTGGAAATTACAGGAGAAATATTACTAAAATAAGAATTTGGGACAGAAGAGGGGGGAGGGGGAGATTATACAATATTTAGAATAGAAGAAGTGTGATTTATTACTCCAAGCCCTCCTCGATAAGTATTCTATAGGCATTTTTCTCGGTGGTTTTTTCCTCCATTTTAATCTCTTTTTATTTTATCGCGGTGGAAAAAATTTCTGTAAAACAGATGCATTTACTAACAGACCCTAGTACCCGAGATAAGGAAAAATTATCTCTTCTTTTTTTACTAAAAAATAAATTTGCCAATCAATCAAAACTGAGACTGGTCTCAACATTTGAAGAGTATGGATTGAAAGAAAGAGAAAGTTTCAGTTTTACTATATTTTTTAGTAGAAGTAAATTAATTTCCAAAAGACTTAAGACTAGCTGAATTATGACCTACCCAGAGACATCCTTTCGTTAATAAGGGGCAATGATAACAAATTTAGGGGGGAAGGGAAGGCAACAATCGAACAAAAAAGAAAACCATTTCTATTCACCGATGTGTCTGAGAAGTGGACAAGGCTATCAGTAAAAACCTTATCAGTTACCTATTTTTTTATTTTACCAAGTAACAGGAAAGAATCGAAAATCAGAAATGGGAAAGAAGTCGGAAAGAACATCAAAAGACTCGAATTATGGTGCTTATTCAAAATATAGAATTCTCTAAGTTTTATGTTACCCATCAAAAGTTACGAGCCTAAGAAGATTTGCCTAAATTTAAAAAAAAGGGAGAACGCCCCTAAGAAATGAAGTCATTTTTATGAAAATCACACCATGAAATTTAGCTTATTAGAAAACCCTACTGTAGAGGTTGCAATCTCTTCCAGTTCTAGTTCCAAAAACTATAGAGAGGTATATTATCAAGTTCTTTCACCTCTTTGACTCCTTCACAGGAAAACCAGCCACTGGAAGTACTATTATCCTCCAGTCAGCGAATAATGAGTGCACACAACTATATCCATAAATAAATTTTATCGATTGTGGGGAGTGCGGGTACCTGAGCTCCATGTCACCAGCAGTTTAAGGCCACTAGGCAAGTTTATATACAAAAATGTGGAATTTTATATTTTTTGCCAGAAACAAGGTCACGGATGCGTCTTTATTTGTTTTCTTGTTGTTCTCCCCAGAGGTGATCATATCGAACCTTTGATCCTAGATGATCGAAAGAGAGCTCATTTAATCTAAAATAGAAAGTTCTTATGCTGTTTTTGAGTGACAAAATTATTGGAGGGTAGCTAGCCCCCTCCCACTCCTTTTGTCCCAAAAATTATCTAATAAAAATTTTGAGATAGCCATTTTGTTCAGCATTGTCGAAAGATCTAACAACTACAGTTTGAGGATGAATTGAACCCCCAGAGCCCCCGTGGGAGGCACTGCAAGTTATACGGGTATTGTTTGAATTTTTTAAAAGCTTTTATTCTGATTAGACGTCATTGAATGTCAGTAGTCATTCTTGAATAATTGTAACAAAAAATTAAACTTTAACGTAAAGAGCGAGATATTGAGGAGGGGAGAACACTCCGCTCTTTACGCCAAAATTGTTTACTGTTTTATAAACTAGAATTGAGAGAAATAGTCAAACTTTAGCGCAAAGAGCGGGGCGTTGCGGAGGGAACAGTCAATTTAGTACATGGAGTAATTTCTGTTCGTTTTAATTTTTAATGTTGCTCTTTACTTTCAGTTAATTTTTTTTGTTTTGTTTAGTCTGAGTCAGAAACCATGATTGTACTCGCAGTTGCAGATATTATGTACGCTCTTCCAGTATTTTGATAGTCAGTTTGTGTCACCATGCTCAGGGAGCTTCCAGTGCTTGGTAATAACTCTTCTAGCACCCAGAAGAGTACTATGTGTAGTCAAGTCGTGTTGATTTTTCAATCTTGTTTCGCTTAAATTGGCAGACGAAAAGTCCCTTTCGGTACTAGCAGAAAGATGTGGTAGGATAAGCATTTTCACCACCTTATATTAAATTTCTATTTACTTAAATTTCTCTCTACATGCTTTTTTCCTTGATAAAAATTTTCAAATTGACGATATTCACCCTGGATACTTGGCTGAAAACAACAGAAATAAAAAAAAAAAACAGAAAAAATACAACAAAAATGCTAAAGATTAACACTAATAAACAAAATCACTATTAAATAAAAAGCCAAATAAATAAAAATGTTAGAGGGCACTTTCTTATCCATATTATGCCGAAACTTAAGAATTATTTCCTGTATACCCAGATACGGATCCCGAGAACGGTAAATTACACCTATCATGGAGTCACTTTATCATGGGACAAACATATCATGGGACAAGCCCCGAGGGTTCATTTATTTATTTTATAACAAAGACATAGTTATTGTGGTTTTTTGACTATGTTTATTTTTCGATGTTTATTTTCAAATCCTCCCAAGATGTATCTCGGTCATATTTATCTTTCTAGAAAGATTTAAAAAGAGTCTTCTAGCTTATGAAGGATTATGTCTTAACCTTTATTAGTGTAGATTTTGTCAAAAAAAATTTAATGTGCGTATGGGGTCCGTAGGAAATTTAATATAGGTACATTAAAGGCAAGGAACCCTGAAAATGCCGGATAGGACCCCTTCTTTTCAATTTAAGCATACCATTTGGTGTGTAACCCCCTAAAAATTCGATATGGCACGCCTTTAGGAATTCTGTAGCAAATCAGGGAGAGATTGTCTAATATTTCTACCCTCCCCCTCCCCCTTACCATAGATTATAGCAACCCCTCTTTTATACCTTGAACTAAAATTAATACATAAAGATAAAACTAAACTGTGAGCTCAAGTCCATGTCTTGTATATTATTAGCTGAGATTAAAAGTTAAAGTAATATATGTGTTATATGGATCGCTTTTTTCCCCAGACTAAATAAAAAAAAAGAAGCTCATTGTAGGGGATTAAAAATCACAAAGGAGGCATATAGAAAATTCTATATGGGGGTATTTACATATTTTAATAGAATGTATAATTCATTATATCTCCTAGCCGGAATATCATTTTGGAAAGGATCCAAAAATCAATGTCTGTTTGGGTCTGTATTTCAAATAGACATAGAAGCAAAGAAAAATATGTTAGCGCCCTTAGAACCGCCTAAAAATACCAATATGTCCGTATTTCTCCATAAGATCCAATGCCATATGGTACAGTGCCTCCTATGCTCCAATGCAATGCGTGAGGGCTACCCTCTCGCTCAATGCAATCTGTCAGGAACTCCCCTATCTTCCAAGACGATGTGGTAATGAATACCTTGTCTCTTGATGCAATCTGTTAAGATTCTATCACTATGCTCCAAATTGAATCTGTCCGGAACTGCTATTGCTTGTACTAAGTATGTTAAAATACTTTAGAATAAATAGAAAAAACATCAATAAATCTGATAGATCAGAATTGTCAGATAAAAAAAAATACAAGAAGGAGCGAAAATTACAGCTTGTTGTAATACAACAGAATTATCTTGAAAATAAAAATGCCAATGAAATAAAAATTAAATTTGATTATTCAAAATGATTCGACTAAAGTTTGAATAAACACACAAATCTTGAGATTAAAACAATGTAGGATTTCAATTTTTAATGAAAATATCCGCCATATACAATTATTCAGTGGGCCAAATTGGTAGTAGAATTTGTCAAAATTAAAAGAGAGAAATGTGGAAGAGCAATCTGCAAAAGTATGGCAAAAACATAACTTGACTTACTTTCTTTTGACTTAACGATCTTGCTCAGCAAGATCACCAGCGTAGGGGGAACTGGTTGACAACTCCGTCAGTCTTCTCCAAGCAGTCCTGTCCAGGGCTAAGGATGGGGCCTCATTTGGGTTGATGTTACGATTGAATGGTCTTTGGTTTATTACATCAGCCTATCTAGTGCGTGGCCATCCTCGAGGGCGTTTCAAGTCATTTTCCGAGGGATTGAAGTCCGAGATGATCCTCGCGGGGGTACTTAGTGGGAGACGGAGTAGGTGGCCGTACCACCTTAGAGAGCGGGCTTCTACTTGGGTAGAGAATCTCTCCAGCTTGAAGGTCTTCAATATCTCAGTATTGAGGATCTTGTCATACCATTTGAAGGCTTCTACTCGACGTAGGTGTCTAGCCTGAACAGCATCGACCCTTCTTAGCTGTGTCTGTGTTATCGGCCATGTCTCAGATGAGTACAGCATGATGCTTGAGACTGTGGCGTTGAAAATTCTCGTTTTGGTATGGCGACTAATTTGCGGTTTGTGGAAGACTGCTCTCAGGCGACGTTTGAACAAAGAGCTTGTCTTGGCTGATCTGGCTGAGATTTCATCGTCAAGTGTGCCATTTGAGGATATAATTGATCTGAGATGTTTGAACTGCCTTACCACATCGACGGCTCGGCTGTTAATCTTAACAGTTGAGAGTGGTGCTGATGTAGTCTTTCATATGGGCATGATATTTGATTTCTTCCAGTTGATTTGCAGTCTAACTCTAGAGGCTGTGGAGGAGAGCGTCTCGAGTACAAATTTAAGTTGGTCGAGATTTTCACTAAGGACAGCTACATCGTCCACGAAGGCAACATCGGACAGAGGCCTCCCGGTATAACTGATGCCGAAAGAGTGGGCATGGTGCTTCTCGTTCAGGATGTGATTGATGACGCAGTTAAACAGCTCAGGTGCAGCAGCACATCCTTACCGTACTCCATTTTGTATGGGGAAGGAAGAAGAAAGCTTCCCTTTAACCAGGACGGCACTTTCTGTGCTGCTGTAAAGTTCATTGAATAGGCTGACTATCTTTGCGGGCAGGCCCGCAGCTTTCAGGATTAGCCAAAGGGACGGTCTGTCAACAGTGTCAAAGGCAAAACGAAAGTCAATGAAATCTATATAGGCTTTTTTGTTGAATTCCACTGTCTTCTCAACGATCTGCCTCACCGTGTGGATCTACTCATTCGTCGATCTTCCTGGGATTAATCCGGCATGTTGGGGGTGGCCAAAATTCGTCACCATCGAGGACAACGGTAGCTCCTGCAGCAGCAGCAATAAGCCCTGGGTCAATGCAATCAGGTGGATCTGAGTTTAGCAGCATATTGAAGTGTTTTTGCATAGACCCAGACATTGGGACTTATTGTATATGGTTTCTCCATTCGCTGCTTTAAGGCTTGTAGACGCCATGGTGTGTTGGCCAGTCAGCCCACGCAACATCTTGAATCTTATGCCTATGTCTTTCCTTTGGGCAGCTTACTCAAGCTCAGCGCCTTTGCCTTCAATGAAGTCTTTCTTGTCCTTGTGAAGCATAGAGTTGCGCTGTTTGTTCAGCTGTCTGTAGAGTGTTGTATCTCCTTGTAGTCTCGCTCGCCGTCTCTGCCTGATCACTTCGAACGTCTGGCTGCTGATCCACTCTTTCTTTTTTGCTGCTTCAAGCCCACAGCTTCTGTAGCTGCAGTGAGAACATTAACCTAATATCCTAACAAGGGGAGAATTAATGCCAGGTTTGCTTCTCAGTCAATTGGACTATCTGTCTTGGCTTTTTCCACAATTATCCATGACTTGATGCCCACAGCTATTCTATTTTGATTCAAGATCCTAGATAGAGATTTTGTTAAGAAATATTTAAGGGCAATGGGAACTTCCTGGGAGGGTATGCAAAATGAGGCTTTGAATAGAATGGGATGGAGGAGCATACACAACTGCATTTGCCTCAGGTGACTAGGTGCTGTAGTGAGTTGTTAGTAGTAATAATTCTGAACAATTATTTTGGTATTTTAGGACCGTCATAGATAAAAATAAATCAGATATTTAAGAGTTTTTTACATTTTTGAAACATTGATGGTGAAAATTTACACTATAGCACAAGAGCCAGGGTCTGCTGAGACTCCCTGAAAGTTCTCTATGCTGACTCGCATTCTGAAAACTGCTGGAGGGCCTCGAAGCGGTTAGAGGCCTCAACCATATATCACTCAAAAACCGATGGATCTTGCTTTAGTCGAGAGGTGTCTATCTTCTTGGAGGAAGAGGAGTTAATTTTTTTGGCCCTCAGCTGGAATTTGATCCTTGAAGAAACAAGACGATGGTCGGTATTGCCACGATCGGCACCCCAGAATGATCGGCGGTTCTGAACAGACGTAAGCTTGCGTAATCGTACATGTACTCATCATCACCATCATCACATGTAGTCACATCGTACGTGTAGTCAAGCATCTTTTTTTTTCTTGCCATCATTGCTGCACCATATGCGCATCGCAATGTTTCTTCTCACGAACCAAGTATTTGTGACTGATAGGGCATGGGTGATGCAGCAATTGAGCAGTCGCTCAACATTATTATTCAGAGCGTCAACCATCACAGGTCCAACAGCCGCATCAAACAGGCCAGAGCTATTAGTGACGCATGCGTTAAAATCTCATTGGACTGTGAGGTAGTCGTGCGGTGGCACGGAGGAGAGCTCAGAGGACAGCAACATATAGAAGTCGTCCTTTTCATCATCTTCAGCATCGTTTGATGGTGTATAGCAAGTAAGAATAGTTATCTTCCCGTACTTACCGTCAATTCTGGCTCTCAGTACATAAAATGAGATAAGTGTGAGTGACAATAGGGCTTTTCGGGCAAAGCTGCTGAGAACAAGGCCAAATCACCCTCTTCTTTGGTTCCGCAAGACCAAAGTGGTGTCCGTTCTTTCCAATATCTTCTTCACCGCTTCCCGTAAGATGTGTTTCTGTTATTTCTGCGATCTTCACTTTATATCTTTTTAGCTCTTTTGCTAAAAGAAGCTTGGAACCAGGCTGGTTCAGTGTCAGGAGATTCTAAGTGGCAACATTGGTCAGCGATGTTCAAAGGAGTGCGTCCTTGGGCAGGCCTGGGTCGATTTGAGAAAGGATTTGGGGCATCCAAGGCTCTATTTCCAGTTCAATTCGTTGCAATAAATTCCAAGAGGAGGGCTGCTAACCCAACCGTCCATAGATGAATTTAGTTTTCCGGTGGCTAGTTGGATATCCAGTGGCACGTGAACTCAGCTCTGCATGCATATGCATGAATCAATAGGTTTTTAATACCTTAGATTTTGCGAGGAAAAGTATTGCCTAACTAAACTAATTAGTTTTGCATTAATCTTCACGATTCAATTTCGCAACATAAACACAAACGTGGTACTGCCCTTTAAGGGGTTTTAGTAAACCACTTTTCTCTTTCTGTATAGAAATAGCTTCACACTTAAATAATAAAACAGTTAAACAAAAATCCAGGAAATAACGGGTTTCAAGTATGAAAAGACCTAAGATGGGTACAAATGGGAAAATATTTTTATTGGAAGTCTATGTGGCCTTAAGATGAAGAAAATGGAACATCAATTAAAGTCCTGTACCATAGAACAATTTTGATTTGATTATTAAAATAAATTTTCTAAGCATGTGTACAATAATTTTTGCATTATTAAATAGGGCTCACATTGCAAAAAGAAAGAAAGAAAGTCGCATCATAAAAAGAAAAAAGCTCGTACATACTTGGTACTGTGAAAGGCCTACATCCACAGGCCTGAGTTTTTTCCAGAGTGCATTCCAAAAGGCAAGAAGGGACAGAGTAAACCCGAACATGTTTCAAAATAAAGTAGTCAAAGTAGCATCTCATCTCATCAGGTCCGTAACCCGCGTCTGATACTCTTTGTCTGGTTTGAACAACTACGGAGTTTAAGCTAGCTAGAGCTTCTTTTCCTGGACTAAGAATTTGTGACCTTGAAGAGCTGACAGGATCCCAAGGGTGACTAATAAAAAACTATAAATAAAAGGCAGTAACATAAATGGAATGAACTGATAAGATCCAATGGGTTCTAAAAACGAAGGGAAAAAGAAACTGAATTAATAATGCAATTGAAACTTTAGAGCAACGTCAACGTTGGTCGACAATTTCTAGGATAAGGACTAACTCAATTCGATGTATAGTGGTGGTCAGGGTGATGGAACGAATTATTCTTCTCACGCAGATCTTTCAAGCAAAACGATATTCTGAAGGTTTTAAATCCTCCTTGAACAAATAGCCAAGTGAAGATACTGAGTAGTTGTTGAAGAATGTGTAGTCCTATCAGTAGGTACACCTGTAGCAATGATCTCGACAGGAGTAGCAGTTATAAGAAAAGCTGTGATAAGAATATTGTTTGTAAGAGAAACCATTACGAGAGGTATCACAGTAGGAGCAGTAGCAGTTGATGCAGTCATGGAAATAAACTTGGAAAAGTAGTAAGAATAGTAGTTGGCTATTGGTATTAGCAGTTGTGGGAGTGGCAGACATAGTATGAATACATTGGTATGAGCAGGTTTAGTCCTATTAGTAGTCATGAGTGCAAAAACTTAGTTTTATTTAAAAGTGTAAGAGTACATATGCGACAAGGCTGTAGTAAGACTAACAGGGGTATTTGTAATAGTTTAAATTGATTATTTTAGAGCAGTCTTAATAGGGGCACTGGTGGGACTTTATACTTTTGTGAAGCTAATAGTCATTTTGTGGCTGAAAATTCTCTTCACAATTATGTTAATTTGCAGCTATTTAAATTTTGGTTAATAATTTTGATTTTTAGCAATTTAATCGTTTAAGATAGTTCCTTAAGCTATCTTAGCTTAGGCTTATTTTAGGTTGAAAATACCTCCAGCGGCTGTTCTCCGTAATTTTTATATTGGTGTTCTTATGCATGATGGTGTCTGAGGTAAATCCACTTCTTTTCGAACTATGTTTACACAAGTGAATGTGATTTCTTTCCCATAGTACAAGGTCAATGAGTAAATTTACCTTATTAATTTACTAATAGATCAGTAATCAATAGAATTGTTGGATTCTAGTGAGCTCTCGAGAATGGACATAAAACACGCGATTCATAGCTTTATTAATTTATGAGAAAATTCTCCGAGCAGGGAAATAGCTCATAACGTCTAATTTATTTCCCTGAACAAAAGAAGTAGGAAGGATTAGTTTGCACAGAGGGTTAAGCCACCATATCATTTGGAAAATATCTGGTTTTGCGTTCGATTCTTACACTGGACAAAAAACTTTATTTTGAATGGATTGTAAAAGTCCCCTGAGGAAAAAATGTCGAAGAAATGAACATCTCGAATAAAATATTTTGAGAAAAAATATCTCAGAGAAAACAATATCTTGAGGAAAACAACGCCTTGAGGAAAAAATATCCCGAAAGAAAAAAAATCGCCTTGAAAGGAAAAACGCCTTGAAGAAAATATAACAGGTGAAGAAAAAACATCGCATGAAGAATTACGTAGCACCTACGCATGCACTGTAAAAACAAAGTAAAGAATACGGCATTATACCTTGCAGTCCCTACCGGCGGTGCTGATCTCTGTTTCTTGGCCCTACAGCCAGGAAGTGCAATGGGGGGGTTGGGGGCCAACCATCCTGTGCTTTCATACACCCTTCCTGTTTACCTTCCCCAGATTTCTCCAGGTACCCATTTAGAGCAGTGTCGACTCTGGCTGAGCTTATAGAGTCACACCATTGACCCCCGTCCCAAACTAAATAATTGGGTAGAGTAGGATTACAACCCTCGCCCTCTCAAACAAAGGGTTCTGAAACCAGCGCAACAATCCACTCAGCCAAAACCAATCCACAACCAAAACAAGACACATGAGACTACGACTTTCTCAATAGATTTAACAAGTAACGCGTGGTCATGCTCAATAAGTTTAACAAGTCACACAACTCCTGCTACGTAAAAAACAGGTGTACTATAGTATCACACAAGACACAGGTGCGCGTAATAGAATCTTGAGGGATTGGTAACTCCAGTAACATATCCCCTATCTGTGTGGGGGAATCTATTGGGGCCTCACTGCTATTACAAGTTTAAGAAACCCCTGTCCAACACGTATGGAACTCGAAAGATGAAAACGATGTAAAGTTTAGTTTTGCTGGATTGAACACGCAAAACCTGAAAACAAATTTTGTCAAACCTGCTCAAAACACACTTCAAAATCAGTACCTGAAAACACAACTTTTCAATGTATTACAATCCAGATATACCAAATGTGTTTGGTCATAAAATGGCCTATAAGCTTATGGGGTATTCACGTGTTAGTAAGAGAGCAAACCTTATTGATTTTATTATTATAAACCAAAGATTGGCAGGATCAATAAAAGATATGAGGGTATATATGAGTGATGTTATTGATTTTAAAAGCAAAGATCATTTTAAAAGCAAAGATCACATTTAGTGTCTAAGTTAATGCGAAGCTGAAATTTCAGAAGGGTAACTACCTCCCAGAAAGTTATGATCTTGGTAGATCCAGGGCAAAAATTTGAGAGAAATTTTTCAAGAAAAGTTGAATACTTTACTGGGGAGTTTAAAATTTGAAAATGCTGAAGATTGGTAGAATAATTTTAGGGAAAAATCTACGAAGTTGCTGATGGTGTCTTTGAGAAGAAGGTTAGGAACAAAGCTACGAATATAAGTGAAAAAGCTTTATACTTAATAAAGAGGAGAAGGGGTTTGTATAAGAATTGTCTAATTGATTGATGATACAAAAACATGGGAAAAATAAAGGAAGTGGAGAAAGTATTAAAATACGAATAAAGAAAGTGTGAATTGGAAGCCATGGATGAAATCGCCAAGGATATGGGAGAAGTATCTAAACGGCATGCTAGTAGAATATTGTACTGGCATACTAATAACTTGAGAGGTTCCAAGTTAAAGAGAGGAACGGGGCCACAATTTGTGATAAAGAAAAAGTTAAAGAGAGATAGACAAAGTAAGTTGAGAATGTACTAAACCAAAATCGAGACATAGGAAAAGATATAGAGGAAAGTGATAAAGTGTGTGATTCCTTGGATATCAAAGAAGATCTAATTTTTGAGGAAGTATTAGAAACAGTACTGAAAGGATTTAAAAATAATATGGCCTCAGATACTGATAGTGTGGTAAATGAGTTCCTTCAATATGGTGGCTTTGAGGTTAGAAATAAGTTATTGAAGAATATGAATATGATTTTTCAATAAGGGGAAGTACCTAGTGATTTTAGGAAAACCCTAATTAAACTCTTGTATAAGAAAGATGATAGGAGTGAGTGTGGTAATTATTTAAGGATTAGCTTGGTCTCCTTAGGGAGCAAATAACTTTATGATACTTTTTTACTGAAAGATGCTGTATATAAAGTTATAAGCGAAGAAAAGTGCGGTTTTAGGAAGGGTAGAGGGTTTATCAACCACATTTTCACTCTTACGTTAATAATTGAGAAGTGTCTGAGTTACTACACACCTTTGATCCTCATTTTTATAGGTTATGAGCAAGCATTTTATTCTGTTGATAGAAGAGGTTTAGCAAAAAGTCTTATCCTTGTATGGCATACTTGACAACTATCTTATACTGATTAGTGCTAAGTACGAGAATAACACTGCTGAGATTAATGTAGAAAATGAGGTTAGCAGCTGGCTTCAATTAAATCTTTAGTTAAAGAGAGGTTGTTTTCTATCCCCCTTTATATGGGCCATTTTGATGTAATTTGTGCTGGTTTCAATTAAATCTTTAGTTAAAGAGAGGTTGTTTTCCATCCCCCTTTATATGTGTCATTTTGATGTAATTTGTGCTGGTTTCAATTAAATCTTTAGTTAAAGAGAGGCTGTTTTCTACCCCCCTTTACATGGGCCATTTTGATGTAATTTGTGCTGGTTTCAATTAAATCTTTAGTTAAAGAGAGGTTGTTTTCCATCCCCCTTTACATGGGCCACGATGTAATTTGTGCTGATTTCAATTAAATCTTTAGTTAAAGAGAGGTTGTTTCCATCCCCCTTTATATGTGCCATTTTGATGTAATTTGTCTTAATGAGCACAGGAAAGGCAATGCCAGAATAAAGAATCAAATGAGCTTGACAAACTTTCCTGGAGATAGACTATGCTGATGATTAAAGCATCCTAGATGAACGTGTGAGCAAAATGAATGAACTTTTAGAGGTTCTGCGAATTCAGGACACTAAAATAGGTTGGAAAATTAATATTATGAGAGATGAAAAGGTGATGAAAAGGAATATTAAAAGTTGATATTGGGTAACAAAACGATTGATTATGTGGACAGCTTCACTTAACTCGCTAGTATCAAACAGTTCGTGGTAACGAACTGTAGTAAGGAGCGACCCGGCTCAATAGTAACCAAAACTCTAAAAAATGGAATTTTTATGCCAATAGTTACATCAAAAGAATCGCATTTTAATGCTGATTTTCAATATATAGGTTTAGCAAGATTAGCCTTACCTGTCAAAAGTTACGAGCTTGAGAAGATTTGCCTAATTTTAGAAAATAGGGGGAAATACCCCATAAAAGTCATACGATCTTAAAGAAAATGACACCATCAGATTCAGCGTATCAGAAAACCTTACTGTAGAAGTTTCAAGCCCCTATCTACAAAAATGTGGAATTTAGCATTTTTTGCCAGAAGACAAATCACGGATGCCTGTTTTTTTTTTTTTTTTTTTTTTTTTTTTTTTTTTTTTTTTTTTTTTTTTTTTTTTTTCAGGGGTGATCGTATTGACTCAGTGGTCCTAGAATGTGGCAAAAGGGCTCATTCTAACGGAAATTAAAAGTTCTAGTGCCCTTTTTAAGTGACCAAAAAAATTGGAGGGCACCTAGGCCCCCTCCCACGCTCATTTTTTCCCTAAAGTCACCAAATCAAAATTCTGAGATAGCCATTTAATTCACCATAGTCGAATAACCTAATAACTATGTCTTTGGGGACGACTTACTCCCCCGCAGTCACCGTGGGAGGGGCTGCAAGTTACAAACTTTGGCCTGTGTTTCCATATAGTAATGGTTACTGGGAAGTGTACAGACGTTTTCAGGGGGATTTTTTTGGTTTTTGGGGAGAGTTGAAGGGGAGGGGGTTACGTGGGGGGATCTTTCAATGGAGGAATGTTTTATTGGGGAAGAGACTTTCAATGGAGGGGGGGGGCAGGATTTTCTAGCATTATTAAAAAAAACAATGAAAAAATAAATATGAAAAGTTTTTTCTACTGCCAGTGAGGAGCAGCATTAAAACTTAAAACGAAAAGAAATTATTATGTATATGAGTGGTTTACCTCTTCGTAATACCTCGCTCTTTACGCTAAAGTATTTTTAGTAATTTCAACTATTTGTTCTACGGCCTTCGTGATTCAGGGGTCATTCTTAAGGAACTGGGACAAAATTTAAGCTTTAGGGTAAAGAGCGAGGTATCGACGAGGGGTGAGCCCCTTCATATACGCAATAAGAGCATACGAATATAGAAGTTCGCTACGTAAGTTAATTCGTAAGTCACGTATATGTTTTACTTATGAAAACGTTCGTAAAAAATTAAAAGTTATAGTTGCCTTTATAAGTAATCAAAAAATTGGAGGGCAACTAGGCCTCCTCTCTCGCTCCTTTTTTTCAAAATCTTCCAATTAAAACTATGAAAAACCCATTTAGCCCAAAAAAAATTAATATGCAAATTTCGTTTTAATTATTTATGCGCAGAGAGCCAAGATAAAAAAAATACATTAATTAAAAAACGTCCAGAAATTAAACGAAAAAAACAAGTTTTTTTAAATGAAAGTAAGGAGCGACATTAAAACTTAAAACGAACAAAAATTACTCCGTATATGAAAGGGGCTTTTCCTCCTCAACACCCTGCTCTTTACGCTAAAGTGTTTTACTGTTTTAAAATGTAGAGTTAAGAGAAAGAGTCAAAATTTAGCGTAAAGAGCGGCGCGTTGAGGAGGAAAAGCTCCTTTCATATACGGAGTAATTTTTGTTCGTTTTAAGATTTAATGTCGCTCCTTACTTTCATTTAAAAACACTTGTTTTTTTCGTTTAATTATTAATAATGACAGTAGGTGCAGTGAAGATGTTAAAAGTAGAATAGCTATGGCTCAAGTTTTTTTTCACAATTAAAAAAAGTTTGGAAGAATAGGAAGATAATTCTGCAAACCAGGATTACAATATTGGAAGCTACAGTGATGACAGTTGTCAAATATAATTCTGAAGCATTGACTTAAAAAAAGCGGATGAATGTTTGCTAGATGTTTTCAAGAAAAATTGCCTACGGATTGTTGGGTATCCGACTAACAGACCATGTTTTTAACAGCAGGCTAAACGAAAAGGTTCCCGGTTTCTAGGGTTATGATGAGATAAGGTCTGATGTGGCTAGGGCGCGTTCTGCGGATGAAGGATGAAAGATTGCCGAAGATTGTCTTTTTTGGCCAACCGTCTTCTGTTAAACGGAAAGCAGATCGTCTGCGATTGGGATGAGAGGATATCATTAAGAAATATTTAAGGGCAATGGGAACCTCCTGGGAAAGTATAAAAAGGAAGGCTTTGAATAGAATAGGATGGAGGAGGAGCTTACGAGGCTGCATTGGCCTCAGGTGGCTAGGTGCTACAGTGAGTTGTTAGTAATAATAATAGCAGGTGTAAGTATAAACATTACTTTCTGAACAATTTTTGTTCAGAAAGCTCATACAAAGGCACAGCGTGATAAAAAAAAATTTATTTTTTCCAATAAGACTTGTTTTTAAGTGTTTTGAAAGGTAGTTGGTGGGTAAAGAGCCCACAGTCACAAACTGGTAGCTCCTTACACATTTCAGATACCAAATTATGTTTTTAAATTATGTTTTAAAGGCCTCCGTTTAAGGTTTTTTTTTCCAAACGTAAAATATAAAACCCATAAGAAAAACTTTCTGTTCCTAGGCATCACTACATTATAGTCATAACCAATCACTGTTTCTTTTTTCTTCAACAATTTTCTCCAATTTATCTTATTTATTATTATTATTTATTCTTATTTATTTTTTTAGACCAGGGTACTCTGTAGTATTGAAGGAGTTGTTGTAGAAACTTTTGTTTCTACATCATTCGAAAGCCTCATTCAATAGGAGTGAGCCCTCAAAGGGCTCATTCAATAGGAAATTAAAAGTACTAGGGCCCTTTTTAATAGTTAAAAGTTATTGGAGGTCAAGCAATCTCCCCCCACGCTCAACATTTCCCCAAACACATCCAATCAAAATTTTGCGATAGCCATTTTCTTCAGCGTATTCAAGAACTCTGGAAGTCTGGAATTGGAACTCTGGAATTATTTTTTCCAATAAAACCTCTTTTTTAAGTATTTTGAAAGGCAGTTGGTAGATAAAGAGCCCATAGTTACAAACTGGTAGCTCCTTACACATTTCAGATACCAAATTATGTTTTTCGTACCCAAAATGCCGACAGTTAAGCGCTGGGTCAACTTTATTGTTAAGAAGGGTGGGGAGTGAGGTTATAAGGCGGTGGCCGTTCTCCTAAAATATGTGATAACTCGTTTTCGTTAAAAGTCTTAATGTCACTTTTTAATTTTATTCTAAAACTAATTGCTCATTTTACTCTTTTCACTAATAAGTAGAATGTGAGCCACTGAGTAGTTAGAACTTATTTTTCGTTTTACGCAAGGATCAAGACAGTCTGACAAAGCTGTTGGGCTTTTTGGATAGCAATTGGCCAGCTTTGTTGTCCAATAGTGAACTACAAGTTTTTTTTTCGGTTGATTTGTTTCAAATCTAAAAGTCAAGCAGCGAGAAAACGAAAAACTCAATTCTAAACCATTTCTACAAATTTTCATAAAAAATAAATATTCTTCACTTAATTATTCTATTAAAGACTAGCTGTTAGTGTGGCACTTTGCCCCATCCCAACACCTAGTTGGTGGGGGCGCTTCACGCCCCTCCCAAGCCTCCCGCTCGCGTAAGTCGTTACGCGCCATATTAGTTACGCGCCATTGTGGTTGTGTCCCTGTATCCCACCTGTGAATATATATATATATATATATATATATATATATATATATATATATATATATATATATATATATATGTATATATATATATATATATATATATATATATATATATATATATATATATATATATATATATATATATATATATATATGTGTGTGTTTTTAAAAACGTAAAACTTGCGAATATAAAACATTCTTCGCTGTGCCATTGTCTGTGCATATAAATATATTGTCAGGTTTACCGACTCTTGAACATGCAAGATATAATTGTCCATGGGAAAAACAATCAGTATTCAGATCTATACCTCATTATTCTAATGATTGCCCTTGAGCTTTGTTGATGGTGATTTCTAATCGAACATTCCCTGTGTCCCGGTCTTCATTTATATATCCCTCCTGTTCCCCCCGGCGTCCCCGTTGTAGTTGTGTCCCTGTGTCCCGGTCGTCATTTATATTCCCTGTGTCCCGGTCGTCATTTGTGTCCCGGTGTCCCGGTCTGTAATTTCTCTTTGAGTGTCCCGGTCGTCATTTATATTCCCTGTGTCCCGGTCGTTATTTGTGTCCTGGTTGTCCATGGGAAAAACAATCCGTATTCAGATCTATACCTCGTTATTCTAATGATTGCCCTTGAGCTTTGTTGATTGTGATTGCTAATCGAACATTCCCTGTATCCCGGTCGTCGTTTATATATCACCCCTGTGCCCCCAACGTCCCCGTTGTAGTTGAGTCCCTGTGTCCCGGTCGTCATTTATATTCCCTGTGTCACGGTCGTTATTTGTGTCCCGTTGTCCCAGTCTGTAATTTCTTTTTGAGCTTCCCGGTCGTCATTTATATTCCTTGTGTTCCGGTCGTCATTTGTGTCCCGGTGTCCCAGTCTTTAATTTCGCAGTCGACAAACAATTTCATGACAGCATAATGCTCAATCCTTATAATGACAGTCAACACACAACACACAAATAACTTATCTATATATATAAAAATAAGTTGTTTGTCTGTGTGTATGTTGAGTGACGTCATGACATCACGTCATGTCGTCATGAAGATAGTTGTCGTCATTGTTATGACGATGACGTCATTAAAGGTATTTAAGAAAATCGTCCAAAGACAAATTTTTAATTGTAAGAAGATCGTGGACGGAAAAATGTTTAATTGTAAAATGACTGAAGAACCTACAATGGCAACAGCCAAGGAAGCTGCTCAAGAAAAAAGCTGCTCAAAAAAAGCTTCCAAAAAGGAAGCTGCTGCACAAAAAAAGTAAAATGAAAAACTAAAAAGAAAAAAAGGGGAAAAACATAAAAATTTGTTTCATCATATACCAATTCAAAAACGAATGTATATACAGACCGGGATACCGGGACACAAATGACGACCGGGACACAGGGAATATAAATGACGACCGGGAAACAGGGACACAACTACAACGGGGACGCCGGGGGGCATAGGGGGATATATAAATGACGACAGGGACACAGGAATGTTCGATTAGCAATCACCATCAACAAAGCTCAAGGGCAATCATTAGAGTCATCAGGTAGGCTATAACTAAAAAACTAAAAAAAGGTAAAAAACTAAAAACTAAAAAAAAAGACCAATTCAAAAACGAATATATATACAGACCGGGACACCGGGACACAAATCACGACCGGGACACAGGGAAAATATAAAAATAAGTTGTTTGTCTGTGTGTCTGTCGAGTGACATCATGTCATCATGTCATGTCGTCATGAAGTTAGTTGTCGTCATTGTTATGACGATGACGTCATTAAAGGTATTTAAGAAAATCGTTCAAAGAGAAATTTTTAATTGTAAGAAGATCGTGGACGGAAAAATTTTTAATTGTAAAATGACTGAAAAACCTACAATGGCAACAGACAGGAAGCTGCTCAAAAAAAGCTTCCAAAAAGGAAGCTGCTGCACAAAAAAAAAACTAAAAAGAAAAAAGATAAAAAACTAAAAAAACTAAAAAAAGGTAAAAATAAAAAAAAACTAAAAAGAAAAAAAGGGGAAAAACAAAAAAATTTATTTCATCATATACCAATTCTAAAACGAATGTATATACAGACCGGGACACCGGGACACAAATGACGACCGGGACACAGGGAATATAAATGACAACCGGGACACAGGGACACAACTATAACGGGGACGCCGGGGCACAGGGGGATATATAAATGACGACGGGGACACAGGGAATGTTCGATTAGCAATCACCATCAGCAAAGCTCAAGGGCAATCATTAGAATCATGAGGTATAACTAAAAAAGCTAAAAACAAAGGTAAAAACCTAAAAACTAAAAAAAAAAAGACCAATTCAAAAACGAATGTATATACAGATTGGGACACCGGGACACAAATGACGACCGGGACACAGGGAATATAAATGACGACCGGGACACTCAAAGAGAAATTACGGACTGGGACACCGGGACACAAATGACGACCGGGACACAGGGAATATAAATGACGACCTGGACACAGGGACACAACTACAAAGGGGATGCCGGGGGGCACAGGGGGATATATAAATGACGTGGGCGACACAGGGAATGTTCGATTAGCAATCACCATCAACAAAGCTCAAGGGCAATCATTAGAATCATGAGGTATAGATCTGAATACGGATTGTTTTTCCCATGGACAATTATATGTTGCATGTTCATGAGTCGGTAAACCTGACAATCTATTTATATGCAAGACAATGGGACAGCGAAGAATGTTGTATATTCGCTAGTTTTACGTAGTTAAAAATATGTATATATATCTATCTATATTCACAGGTGGGACACAGGGACACAATTACAATGGCGCGTAACTAATATGGCGCGTAATGACTTACGTGCGGGGGGGGCTTGGGGGGGGGGGCGAAGCACCATCACCAACTAGGTGTTGGGGTGGCGCGAACCTACAATGGCAATAGCCGAGGAAGCTGCTCAAAAAAAAGCTGCTAAAAAAAAGCTTTCAAAAAGGAAGCTGCTGCACAAAAAAAACTAAAAAGAAAAAGAAAAAAAAACGAAAAAAAAACTAAAAAAAAGGTAAAAACCGAAAAAAACTAAAAAGAAAAAAAGGGGAAAAACACAAAAATTTATTTCATCATATACCAATTCAAAAACGAATGTATATACAGACTGGGACACCGGGACACAAATGACGACCGGGACACAGGGAATATAAATGGCGACCGGGAAACTCAAAGAGAAATTACAGACTGGGACACCGGGACACAAATGATTACCGGGACACAAGGAGCATAAATGATGACCGGGACACAGGGACACAACTACAACGGGGACGCCGGGGAGCACAGGGGGATATATAAATGATGACGGCTACACAGGGAATGTTCGATTAACAATCACCATCAACAAAGCTCAAGGGCAATCATTAGAATCATGAGGTATAGATCTGAATACGGATTATTTTTCCCATGGACAATTATATGTTGCATGTTCAAGATTCGGTAAACCTGACAATCTATTTATATGCACAGACAATGGGACAGCGATGAATGTTGTATATTCGCAAGCTTTACGTAGTTAAAAACATATATATATGTATATATATATATATATATATATATATATATATATATATATATATATATATATATATATATATATATATATATATATATATATATATATTCACAGGTGGGACACAGGGACACAACTACAATGGCGCGTAACTAATATGGCACGTAAAGACTTATGCTCGTGCGGGGGGGGGGGGGTTGGGGGGGGCATGAAGCCCCCCCCCACCAACTAGGTGTTGGGGTGGCGCGAAGCGCCACCCCAACTGCTAGTCTATCTATATATATAAAAATAAGTTGTTCGTCTGTGTGTCTGTCTACTGAAGTCATGTTTGTGTGTCGACTGACGTCATGTTTGTCGACTGACGTCATTATAAGGATTGAGCATTATTCCGTCATGAAGTTGTTTGTCGACTGACTTCATGTTTGTCGACTGATGAAATTAAAGACCGGGACACCGAGACACAAATGACAACCGGGATACCGGGAATATAAATGACAACCAGGACACTCAAAGAGAAATTAAAGACTGGGAAACCGGGACACAATTAACGACCGGGACACAGGGAATATAAATGACGACTTGGACACAGGGACACGACTACAACGGGGACGCCGGGGGGCACAGGGGGGATATATAAATGATGACCGGGGGACACAACTACAATGGCGCGTAACTTATATGGCGCGAAAAAAGCTAAAAAATGAAAAAACCTAAAAAGAAAAAAACTTTAAAAAAAGGAATAAAATAAAAAAGGCAAAAAACTAAAAAGAAAAATGCTAAAAAGACTAAAAAAGCTGCAAAACTAAAAAAAAGAAAAACTGCAAAAGAAACTGTATCTGTATATATAAAAATAAGTTGTATGTATGCAAGTTTGTTTGTTTGTGGGTTTGTATATGGCGTCATTATAAGTATATAAGGGTTTGTATATGACGTCACTATAAGATAACATTACAGACCGGGACACCGGGACACAAATGACGACCGGGACACAGGGAATATAAATGACGACCGGGACACAGGGACACATCATTAGAATAATGAGGTATAGATCTGAATACGGATTGTTTTTCCCATGGACAATTATAGACAATTATATGTTGCATGTCCAAGAGTCAGTAAACCTGCCAATCTATTTATATGCACAGACAATGGAACATCGAAGAACGTTGTATATTCGCTTAACTAAGTTTTACGTTGTTAAAAGTATATATATGTATCTATGTATATTCACATGTGGGACACAGGGACACAACTACAATGGCGCGTAACGACTTACACACGCGCGGGGGGGATTGGAGGGGGGGGGGGCAAAGCGCCTCCACCAACTAGGCGTTGGGGTGGCGCGAAGCGCCACCCCAACACCTACTTTTTATATATATAGATTCAGTAAATTTGTAATATAGTAAATAATTAATATAAATATTTGACGTAATTTAATTTTTGTTCTATTATATTCCTTTTCTTGTTTCTCTCCTTTTCAGACTTGGTTAGAATCAATCCAATTTCGTGAGTAAATGTAAGCAGCAAGCTCAAGTATTTGCAAAGGAGTTTAAAAGGAGTTTGCGGGCCAAAAGGTACGAATTAAAAAAAAAAAAAACTTAAATTTAAAATTATAATGTTTAATAGAAAACTTCAAAAGTTTTTAGGCCGATATTAGCAGACAACAAAGTAAATTAACCTTTGTTACGCAGTAGTTATTATGTTGAACTACATTTTATGTTCAATTATCCTGATAAAAATAAACAAGGAACAAAACACATGTGGAAGGATAAAGTGGAAAGTATTGAAAGATGAAAGGTAAAAAGAGAAACTTGGTAATAGCAATTATAAAGAGATGCGATTGGGGCATTTTAAGGAAATCTCATGCAAATTCAATTTTTTCCGTGGTAAGAAGAGGTATATCTGTTACTTTAAATCCATTACAATCTTCAGTAGCACCAAAATAGTCGTCTAAATTTGAATCCAATATTAATGATAAACCATTGTCTATTCCGGGTCGAGATGCATTTTCAGCTTTGAAAGACCTAAAAAGGAAACACAATGATTGTTTGTGAATCAGGTGTTAAAAAATGGCAAGTCTATCGCTATCAGGTGAGTAACTATTAAGTTATGTAAATTTTAAGGTTAGAAACAACAACATAGATTTTGAAAAAAAAACTTTTTGGTGGCATAAACTGGAAAGTATTTTTTAGGTTTCTTCACTGGAAAAAAAGCAAACAGTTTGTCTCCACCCAGGGTTGCCAATAGTGGTACAATTGTACCATTTTGGTACATTTCACCTCTAAAGGTACATTCTGGTACAATCACAATTTTTCTGGTACATTTTACAAAATGTAGTACAATATGGTAAAATAAAGTTTGACTGGGTGTCAGGACGCAGCGAGCGGAGGGAATTGTAGGTCTTATTTGTTTTCTCTTCTAGAGTTTTAAGTTTTTCTTCACACATTTATTTAAGTGCTTTTTGTTGGCCTCTTGCGGTCAAAGTATAGCATGAAGCAGCAGAGTTATCTGTAACGTAAGTACAAATATGTGAGCAGCTATTTGGAGGATTACACCAAAATGGTCTCTGCAGGGGAAAAAAAAATTTTCGTCTCACCCACGACACAACACGAAAAAAAAAAACTATGGTACAATTTTTTGATCAGTGGTACAATTTTAGGGCGTTTTACGGTACTTTTTCTTCTGAAGCGTTGGTAAAACTGTCCCCACTTTAATTCTTGAAAATATTTTGCCCATCCCCAACTAAAAAATTTTTTCAAATGGAAGTAAAAACGACACTAAAAACTTCTTTTTCTTCAAAGTATCTTTTAGTGTTTTGAGAAGAATCTTCACAATCTTTTAAAGTGATTAATTAGAAAAAAACTTTAGGAAAAAAAAGTTTTCAAAGAAAAGTAAATGTTAAATTAAACTTAAGATCAGCAAAAATAAAAACTTATATTAATTCAAACTTAAAACGGCCGTCAAATTACAACTAAAAAATAAGTGACGCCAAATTGAATAAAAGTAGCATCCCTTATAGTAGTTCAAAGCACATTTCCCTATTCAGCAAACGTAATGTATTTTTTTGACCGCATTCCTTATCCAGCAATTGCAATCTCGTTTCCGATGGGATTTCAGGGTTTTACTTCCTATATAGTGTAGTCTACCTAGGCTTTGTTTTTAAGATTAAAAGGATATGTTTTCTTGTTTGTATATCCCATGTGCCATTTCCTTGTGTATATGGATTACAAACATAATACTACCCCTTGTTTTGTGAAGTTAGATCCCATGCAAACACATGTGATTTCCGACTTTTTAACCCATCTGAAAGATATTTACCTTCTCTCTTGTTTCTGTGAACTTTAGCCAGATCCCAACACAATCTCCTGGAAAGGATTTTATTGTAAAAAATAAAATTACGAACAAATTCACCAGGTCCCTTTCAAATAACCAGTTCATGGAAACAAGAATTCCTCGAAAGAGAAACTTCCTGGTTAGAAAACTTTTTAGCATAATCAATGGTTGGCTAACAGTAGGATTTATCTTTTTCAGAAAGTTTTGGAGGAGACACTAGGAAAACTGAACTTTTAGAGTCTTTACTGAACGAGTATAATATTCTTGACAAAACAGACTTCGAGGATCAAACCTCTTACAGAAAAACAGGATGGTATGATTCTTCTACTGACGCAGCCTTAGGAAATTTTTCCGAAACTGCCCAAAATATGTTATGCATTGCTACATCGAGCCGTAATAACTTTGATTCATCTGTTGTTCCAACTAGTCCATTTAAAATGGACCTAGCTATAAGTACTTTGCCTCAAGATACAGAATTCTATTCATTGAATGAGTGTAAAGTCTACATATGCTGACCCAGCTTTAGGCGTTTTATATACTGTTACACCTACCGTGCAACCGTCAATATAGCTGAAGGCAATTCGTCGTACTACCTTCTTACATCTATGCCTATAGCTGCCAGACCAGCTTTATGCAATTAATATACTGTTACAAGTACCCCTACAACCCCCAACTCAGCTCTAGGTGATTTGTCGTACTACCCCTCTGGAAACTACTCCTACAACTAATATTCCAGTTCTAGGCAATTCATCTACTGTTACAAACATCCCTACGAACACTGACTCAACTACAGGCACTTCCCATGCTCTTACAACCACCCACTTATTTACCGATCAAAATCAAGGTTTACCGAACTCTTCTAGTGACCATTTTGGAGGAGGCAAAACCTCCACAAGTGATTTTGAAGACATTTTTTCGACGTTAATGAACGAAATTTTCCAAAGCTTTGGTGTGAAATTTACCAACGTTGACCCAGCTTTAGGTGATTCATCTATTGTTATAACTACCCCTACAAGCACCAACCCAGCTATACGTGATCCGTACTCCCCTAAAACTAAACACTTATTTATCATTGTAGTTCAAGGTTTACCATACTGTTTAAGTGATAATGTTGGAGGACACCAAACCTCCCCAAGTGATTTTAATGGTATTCCCACTACAAATGTTAATATTGAAGAGAGTCCATTTGCTATTTCACCTCCCCCTTGAATTTCAATATGGTTTCAATGACAATTTTTCATAAGCGGTAATATTGAAGAAAGGCAAGTAATTATTCCCCCTGAATTTCAATAAGATTTTGAAGAGCCTTCTTCTAGTGTGATACGATATTTAGATGCGAAATTGGAGGAGGAGCGACTGAACTAAATCTATTTTTTAAATATATGCGTTTAAAGGATACTTAAAATCCCACAAGTTTAATTAATCGTGTATCGGCAGTGATCTGGGGGAAAGTATAGAAGGTTAAGAAACGAAATAGGGAAATTGCTTGAAAGAATTAAAAAAAAAGAAATTAAAAGCTTCAGGGCTCAACTTACTGCACACATTGTGTTCTCTGCATACGGAATGGAGGATCAAAAGTAGTTTATATTTTTAGTAGGATAGTTCCCATCCAAGATGGAAACTTCTCTCAAACATGGGGATAAAAAAGAAATTTTGAGATTTATTTTAAAAATAAAAAGACCACAGAAAAATACTGCGGAAATGGGTCTAGATTTACTATTACAGCGACCAACGGCGTAGGGTTACACTTAGCATTAGCTGACTATAATTATTCTATTTGTCAAAAAAGGCTTGAAATTCCTAGGCCATTAAAGAAAAAGAAAACCATTGTTAATCTTAGATTTGAACATAATAATGAATGTTTAAATAGGCTGTTTTAGCTAGTAGTCATCAAATTTTGTGGGATAAACAACTAATAAACAACTGGCATAAATCTACTAATAATAAACAACCAGCGGGTTTGAAAGGGGGATATTTCCTACAGTTTCTTTCAAACGTTTTGAGGGAAGGACACAAAGTTACAACGAAAGATGTTAAAGTCTGGGAAGTCGAAAACCCTATTGTTGGAGTAAATGTGCTTTATTTTGACATATAAACAAATAAATAAAACATAATAAAACAAAAACAGGCAATTTTTTCAAATTCGTAGCTTTTGATGCGTAACACTAAACTTACTGAATCTTATATATTTGGAATCAACATAATAAGTCAATTATACAACTATTAATATCAAAATTCCATTTTTGGGATTTTGGTTACTATTGAGCCGTATAGCTCCTTACTTGCAGTTCGTTACCACGAATTGTTTGATACCATCACCAAAATAGCTGTACGACCTTTGTACAACGTTGAATCAAATGGCTATTTCACAATTTTATTGGAAAACTTTGGGGTAGGGGGGCTAGCTACCCTCCAATCTTTTTAGTCACTGAAAACGGGCACTAGCAAATTTAATTTATGTTCAAATGAGCCATTAAACATATCTGTATTGTGATCTGGTCACCCCTTAATCCTTCTAGAAAAAAAAAGAAAAAAGAAGACACATCAGCGCTATCCGTGTAAAAAGTAATTTTCTTTGTTGTTCAAGGTGAAGGACTTTAATTATCTCATTTAAGGGTTTTGACCATTTATGTGCTTTTTATTTCGATACAGCGCCATTTTCTAAGGGCTTCAGGCTCCTTTTTGAAATGAGCAAAATTTTGATTTTGCAAAAAACTTTTACTTTTAAGATCAATCGAAACAACAGTAAACAATCCTGATTCAGTGACATTCGGTTTTTTGTCATTGGGCGGTTTTTTTAAAAGGGTTTTTCAGCTTTTACTTACTATGGGCTGTGGTTTGCTCTTTAAGCGAATTAAATAAAAAAAAGTTTTTTTAACTGCAAGTAAGGAGTGACATTAACACTTAAAACGAATAGAATTGCTCCGTATGAAAGGGGTTGTCCCTCTGCAACGCCTCGCTCTTTACGCTAAAGTTTGTCTTAACTGCACTTTGTTTTTAAACCAATAAAAAAAACTTTAGTGTAAAGAGCGAGGCGTTACGGAGGGACAACCCCTTTCATACGGAGTAATTTCTGTTCGTTTTAAGTTTTAATGTCGCTCCTTACTTGCAGTTGTTTAATTTAATTTTTGAATGTTTTTGAATTAATAGATGTTTTGAGTCCTGTGGTGGCGCAGTGGATTTGACCTTAGCTTGGTAATACGGGACCCAGAGATCGAATCGCGCTGCAGGAATGCACTGCAGGGCCAACGCAGGGACCATTGTAATCAAGAAGCGTCGTTAATTCTTAAATAATAATACATGTTTTGATTTTGCTTCAGCACACATGAATAGTCAAAAATGAAATTTGCGTATTAATTTTTTTTTGCTAAATGGCTTTCTCATAGTTTTCATCAGATAATTTTGATAATTAAAATGGGTGGGGGAGGGGGCCTAGTTGCCCTCAAATTTTTGGTCACTTAAAAATGCAACTAGATTTTTTTTGTACTAACGTTTTGGTTAGTTATAAACATATTTACCTTACGAATTAACTTACGTAACGAACTTCTATATTTCTGTTTTTTTATTACGTATTTGAAGGAGTTTGCCCCCTTGTCCATTCCTCGCTCTTCACACTCAAGCTTGAATTTTATCCTAAATCTTAACGTAACATTTTATGTTCGTTTTCAGTATTAATGCTATTCATTACTTCCAAGAGAAAAAATAACATTTTAGTTTCTCATATTTTTAAATAATACTAGAAAATCCTGTGTTCCCTTTATGGAAATCACAAAGACCGAATCACAAAGGCCGTAGAATAAATAGTTGCAATTACTAAAAATACTTTAACGTAAAGAGCAGGGTATTGTATCTTTTTATTTATTTTCTCATTGTTTCCTTTTAATTAATGCTAGAGAATCCTGCGCCTCCTTCATGGAAATTCTCTTCCCTCATGACTAATTCCTCCACGGAAAGATCCTCGCACGTAACCTCCACCCACCTGAACACGAAAAAGTCCCACTGAAAACGTCAGTACACTTCATAGTGACCATTACTGTATGTAAACAATGGTCAAAGTTTGTAGCTTGCAGCCCCTCCCCTAATGATTGTGGGGGATTAAGTCGTCCTCAAAGACATAGTTATTAGGTTTTGGAGTAAGCTGAACAGAATGGCTATTTCAAAATGTTGATCCGGTGACTATGGGAAAAATTGTGCATTGGAAGGGGCCTAGATGCCCTCCAATTTTTTGATCACTTAAAAAGGGAACTAGAACTTTCAATTTCCGTTAGAATGAGTCCTCTCGCAACATTCTAGGACCACTGGATCGATACGATCATCCCTGGGAAAAAAAACAAACGAAAAACAAATAAACACGCATCCGTGATCTGCCTTCTAGCAAAAAATACAAAATTCAATATTTTTGATAATAGGAGCTCGAAACTCCAACAATAGTGTTCTCTGATACGCTGAATCTGATGGTGTGATTTTCGTCAAGATTCTTTGACTTTTAGGGGGTGTTTCCCCTTGTTTTCTAAAATAAGGCAAATATTCAGGCTCGTAACTTTTGATGGGTAAAACTAAACTTAATGAAACTTATATATTTAAAATCAACATTAAAATGTGATTCTTTTGATGTAGCTATTGGTATCAAAATTCTGTTTGTTAGAGTTTCGATTACTACTGAGCCGGGTCGCTCCCTACTACAGTTTATTACCACGAACTGTTTGACCGGGTTGTGACATTGCTTGTTTTTGCCAAAAGCTAAGCGAAGAAAGGTCATAATTTAACGATATGTATTAGATAGACTGAAAGAATGATTTTGCTTCAAGTTCCAACTTCGCTCTTTACTCCCCTCAGGAAAACTTTGATTTTTGGAAATTTAATTACCATTAAAGGTGTAGTTTGTCGTACCTAGATAGCAACAGAGGAGTCTAACCCTCCAGCGATCTATTGTAGCACCAACAGAAGCGTTGCACCGTGGGCAATATATTGTGACATCCTCTAGCCATTGACAAAACAGCCACATTCCACAAAGTTTCACTGTTAGATTATTTCGTTAACTTACAATGATACTATTCTGGGTTCGTGATATTTTGGAATGAAAAAATAGGTTATGAAAGAAAACTACTTGAAATCTAGATTATTTGCGCTTTTAGGCCTGTATGCCCCTGAAACCTTGATACTCAATTTTAATCTTGTTACCTACTGAATATTAGTTGTCAACAATGAGAGGTACCTTAGTTTCTACCAAACTGCAAATTCAGACAGTTAAATAAGGTGTTTCGTAAAATATTTACTGCTTCCGTGAATCTCTAAAGCTTTTTTTTCTATCAAGAAAAACCGTCAGCAAATTTTTGTCCTTTATTATTGTAAAATTTGGTAATATGATGACTTTTATTTCTTTTTTTCCTCTTCTTCAGGGTCGTGAAATCTAATAAAACTATTAAAAAAAAAATAGACCATGAAATCGCAAAAAAGAATAAAGCACTGGATGTCATAAAGACTAATAAATATTAATATACAGAAGCAATTAAATATTAAATATTAAATATTAAATTATATATTAAATATTAAAATTATATAAATATAAATATTAAATTATATATTAAATATTATATATTAAATATTAAATTAAATATTAAATATTAAATATTAAATATTAAATATTAAATATTAAATATTAAATATTAAATATTAATATACATTTAAATATAAAGACTAATATACCCGTTTGAATTTTCCTCGTAGAAAGCCGAATTGAATACACAGCAAAGTCCATATTTGGTAAAATATTCATTGAATAGCTTTTCGCATGGCAATACTGAGCTTTTCCATTGACAATGGAGCAAAAATTCATTGCAGCTTGGGACAACCTAAAGAAACATAAATTTTTCACAAGAAGAACAGTTTTCAAGTGAAAGGAAAAGGCGATTTTAAAAACATAGAACGAACGAAAATTATTAATTTGTCACAGGGGGAGGGGCGGAAAAGGCCAAGTGAACATAATATTTTGACTTTGAAAGAAGGGGTAGAGGAGATTGTTGAAAGAAGAGGACAGAGGTGTTACATTTTTTCGTCTGCTTTTTTTCTAAACGTTCGACACTTTGAGCCCTCGTAGGAATTGAAATAAATGCAGGGTGAATTCACCAAATAAATCAAAATAAAATAACTAAACTTCCAATTTATAAGATTTTGAGAAGGAATTTGAAATTTGAGTTGAAAAAGGAATCGCAGGAGTAAATACAGGACTTAAAAATTTATTTTCAAGGAAGGGGATAAGGGAACTTCTCAAGTTTTTCTCTTCGATTGACCTAGAAGTTTTGAATAATAAGCACCAGTAGAAGTTTTTAGAAGTTAAATCAAATTCCATTATACGTACTAAGACTGTCAAAACAGAGTATCAATAATATCAAAGGAGGGGCTTAAAAGACCGGATGGAAACTGTCAATGAGCGCAGAAGGGGGCCAACATGAGGTTACGTTGTTGCATAGCAAATGATATGACAGATGCAAAGCTTGTGTATTTTCAATAGTTTACCAGTTTTATAAAAAAGTTAAACTAAATCTATTATAAAGAATGTACGTGATTGAATCGAAAAATAATAAGTAATAAACAAAATTACCGAAAATTTTGGTAAATACTGAAGAAGATCTTGAACTAAATCAAATTACACTAGATGTGTTCTGTTTGCCAAAGGAGAGCCTCTTCATTATCTTAGGAACAGTTACGTGCATAAAGTTGAAACTTTATGAGTTTATTAAGAGAGTTTATAGCTAAATAAAAAGACCATAGCTGTATGCAGGTCATCAAAAGGCCTTAACTGTAATATTTCAAGACAGGCTAAGGCTATTAAACTGAAACTGTTAGAGAGTTTCAAGTGGGATGTTGAAGTAAATCGAAAGGCACTGTGTGCGTCAGGTTATCCGAAGGGTATTTCTACAATATCTTAGGATCAGCTTTGTGTACTAAGATAAAAATTTAAGAAAACAGTGTTGCAGATGTTAAACTATATCAAAAGCCACTGGGAACATCGTGTTTGTCAAAAAGCCATTTGTTTTCTTTCTTTCATTTCTTTCATTACTTCTCATTACTTTTTCATTACATTATATTACTTTTCATTCCTTACATTATACACTATACTTTTCATCGCTTAAATTACTCTAGGAAGGGCCGAGGGCGTGTAGTTGAACATATCGTGGAATGTTGAAAGGGATATTGAACTAAACAAAAGTATTACATGCATCCACGCATCCATACATCAATGTAAAGACTGAAAATACAGCATCTCAAGTGGACAATTTTATAGAATGTGGAGAGGGAAGATTAACTAAACCAAAACATGTTATTTGTATCCTGCTTATAAAAAGGATATTTTTTCAAATTTTTGGGACAGAGTGAATTAATTATTTTAATTATCTATTTTATCTATTTTATATTTATTTATTTTCTTGTGAATTATCCATTTTTTATTTTCTTCATTCTTTGTTAAGCTATCAATCGAAAACAGAACGGTATAGCCTGAAATGAAATACCACAGAAAAGCCTGGAGTATTTAAGTCTTCTTGTAAAACCCATAAGAAAAACTTTTAATAGTAGATAGAAAGTGGGCACATAGGTGAATTATCACAATACTTACAGTTTGTGCTTTCTCAATTATGTCTTCTACAGTCATGTTGTTCAAAAGCAAAATGTTGTGCAGTGTCAAAGAGTAATCCTTTTGTTTTATTGCTACGTCCATATTCAAAACTGTTGTAAAAATCTTCGACCAAATTCTTTTGTCAATAATTGGTCCATTAATCCTAAAAGGTAATTTAAAAAATAGAAAATAAGACAAAATAAAAAAGCATCAATAATAAATATTAGCAAATCTAATCAAATGTGACTATTAAATTACTAATTCTAATTAAAAAGGGCTAAATTTTTTTAATGATGGGATCAACTAATCGTTATTAAACAAGTGATTAAATAGTCAATCAGTCAGTGAGATGGTCAACAAATTAGAAAAAAAAAATAAGAAGAGAATGGCGTTTTTCTAGACAATAGATACCACGAATATTGCAACATCACATAGGGGTATGACATGAATACTGTAACACCGCATATGGACATAGGGGCATACCGTACTATTGATTTTTATTTTATTTTTTAATGCCCTAATGAAATATCCAGTTAAAACAATGATAGGAACTTCATTTTTCTGAATTCTAACACAAACTAGACTCTTGTCGCTACTTTTATTTCGTTGGTTTAGATAAAACTATTTAAAGGAAATGTTTGGTCAGGCTTGCCATAATTTAACATATGCCTTTCCCTCGATTAAGCAAGCAACACCTATGAAATTCTATCCTAGATTTGTAATATTCTTGAGAGACGCCCGATTTCCTCTATATATTACACACGTACCTATAGCATGCAAATATCTTCACCAAGTGTCTTAAGAAATATATAAAAATAAACAAATTTATCGCCCATAGACTTTTTGAAAAGAATCGCAATATCTTTTAAAATAAGTCACTATTTCCAATTTTTTAATCAGGGATAATTCTTAGCATGATTCAAATGTGCAAGTTGGAGAAATTTTCTCAATATGACCGCGTATGGCCCCCTTCAAGCCTTTTTCTACAGACTGGCGGTCGTAATTTTGATATTACATTTCTTCAAAGCTAAAGAACGAGGCTATATGCTTTGTTTATAGCTTTTTCCACATTCTAAGCTTTAATTTTTCAGATTGGTATACGCGATTTTTAATATCACAGTTTTTTGGAAGTCTTTAGAATTTCTCAATCTCAGCTTTTTTAATCTCCGGAGAAACAGCGTGATTTTTAATCGATTAAACTTGTGATTTTATGTCGTATTTATAGAATAACCCAACTTAAGTGTACGTTTTAGACCTAACTTTCGAATTATTACTCTAAAAAGCTGAATTCTTTCCCCCTTCTTCCCTACCAGGCTGGCCAATGCATATACATAGCGTTGAATTTCTTTAACATCCGCTCTTTGAAAAAACGGTTTCAATGCCCCAGGTAAGAACTTCTGTACATGTCTTTGTTTGATTTTCTCCACACAACTCTTCAAACACTACACAGTATCAAATTTTGAATTCCCAAAAAAACGCATTTTTTTTTTTAGCTGAAAAGGCTTTTCAAAACAGCTCATATTTAAAAAAAAACTCAATAAGCTAGTATATCTGACGGCTCACTTTTATAACGTGCCACAGTTTCAAATTATTTCTGTTTCTCTTCCGACCGTCCCCTTGAACATATTATTTGAAGTTTTAAGTTGTTCGGAAAAGCTTTTGCATGTACTTTTGGAAACAACGGTGAGTAGCCGCATTTTTTCCTATGTTGTCTATTAAATTTAGCCTCGGTTGGCAAAAAGTGATGAAAATTTCAACTAGATCTAAAAATTTGATATTTTTCACCAGTACTTTTAAGTGACCGACTATTTTGTTACAACGATGGCTTAAATTTCGCTAAGAGTATAGGTCAGCTTTTTCTTCTTGTCTCTTAGTTTTTTCCATATCTTCCTGCCCCAATATAAAATTTTGTGTGTTTGGACTTTAAGTTGACTTGTGGTTTCAAGTTTCGAGATCTTAAATATTAAACCCACAAAAAAATCTTTATTTTCTTTCATTAATACATTCATTTTTATATTTTCTTTTTTTCTGTGTTCGACCACTTTCCTCCAAATTTTATACACAAATATGCTGTGCAACATCAGTTCCGGTTTGGGCTGATCAAAAACTTGCGCTTCAATCTAAAGTATAATATTGTTAAATTAATACTAATAATATTTGTACTTACCTTTTATTAGCCTCCATAAAAAAATCAAGCTTTCTACTTGAAACCTGGTTTATATTGCAAATGGTTATAGCAGGAAAGCTAATTTGGCTTATGTGAATTAACTGCTCACCAAACGCCACAATTAATGGGGAATTTTGCCACTGAACGTATACACGGTAAATGAAGTATATAGACAGGCCCATAGTCATCATACAAAACCAAGTCCAAGCCAATCTAAAAAATAATTGACTCAAACAGCTTGCAAAAAAAATAGCAAAAAAAATTAAGGACAAGTTTCGCAACTGATATAGACAGAGCAAGAGGAGTATCTAGACAAACCCATAGTAGTTACATAAAACCAAAGCCAAACCACTCCAAAATAAGCAAAAATGATTTTAACAGCTTTCAAATAGGGCAATGGAGGCTATTTTTATTAAAACTAAAATCTGAATTATGAATTGTTCAATAAAAGGCAAAGTCAAAGCAGGATTTAGGGAATAAAGCTACAAATAAAATTTTAAAATCTAATGAGAATTAAAATTGGAAGGTAATAAATTCCAAAGCATATGTTGATATGAGTGAATTTTCCAAAAAAATAAAAATAACTGACAAAAGAATATTTTATAAAAAAAAGATAACCACCACTATAAATAATAAAAAGTTTCAAATGGACCTGCCCATTGAAGTTGAATGTGCGAATCAAGCTTAAAACAAACAAAAACATTTTTCTATTGAAATGTAATTGAAACCAAATTTGAAAAAAAAACAAACAAAAACAAACAGACAACAGGTACTAATAGTAGTACAAGTAAACAAGTAATAGTAGTAATACAAATGAGTAAATAAATCTTAAAACGAGCGAAAATTAAATTAATTGAATATGCAAATCAAGCTTGAAAGGAACAAAAATCTCTACAAACAAGAGTTTGGGTTTTGCCTCCCTCTCTCACTGTAAAAGTCTAAAACCTACTGCATCATTGACACTTTACTGAAAACAAATTATAATGGAAATATTGTCGTTTGTACTTATTACAACATTGAAAATAAACATAAAAATTAAAGTAAAGATAAATTCTTAACAGACAAGCTATCAGTAGTTAATGTCATTATATATCAAATATTCAGTTTAATTTTATTGTTTCTTTCCAAGATTGTTCAAGGCAAATATAGCTTCACTACAAAGAAGAGTTTGGATACTGCCCCCTTCCCTAACTGTAAAAGTCAGAAACCTGCTACATCATTGGTCCTTCACTGAAAACAAATTATATTACAAATATTTTATTTTCCAGTTATCACACCATTAAAAATCAAAATAAAATTACTGCGAAATAAGATCTTGAACTGATGTTTCAATAATTAATAGCATTATATATCATAAATTGAGTTTGATGTAATTTGTCGAATCCTAGACTGTTCAAGACACATGTTTTTTACGTAAAGCGCCATGAAGTATTAGGTTTTAGACTTTTACATTGATAGAAGAAGACAAACCCATTGTAGAGATTGTTGTTCTTTTCAATCCTGATTTGCATATTCTATTTAAGTTTCACTCGTTTTAAGATTTATTTACTCATTTATATTAGTACCTACTGTATGTTTGTTTGCTAAGATTGTTTAGTTAATTTCTGTTCAAATTTGGTTTCATTTATCCTTCAATAGCAAAATATTTTTGTTCGTTTTAAGCTTGATTTGCATATTTAACTTAAGCTTTGCTCGTTTTAAGGTTTATTTATTCATTTATTTTAGTACCTGTTGTATGTTTTTTTTCTATGGTTGTTTATTTAATTTCTGTTCGTTTTCGGTATCATTTATTCTTTAATAGTAATTTCCGGTCGTTTTGAATTTGAGTTATTGTACGTTTCTATTTCTTCTAATCTTAAGTTTAATTTGACCTTTACTTTTCTTTAGAAAATTTCTTTTTCGGAAAGTTTTTATTTAATTAATCACAGAAAATAAACATACAATAGGTACTAATATAATTGAATAAATATATCTGAAAACAATTGAAGTTTCAATTGAATGTGCAAATCAGGCTTGAAAGAACAAAACCGATACAAAAAAGGGTTTGGGTTTTGCCTCCTTTCTCACGGTAAAAGTCAAAGGCCTACTATGTCATTTGCGTTTTACTGAAAACGAATTATATTACAAATATTTTCTTTTGTAGTTATTATAACATTGAAAATAAACATAAAAATTACAGTAAAATTTAATTTTGAACTGATGAACTTTCAGCAATTAATATCATTATATATCAAATATTCAGTCTAATTTTACTAGTTCTTTCCTACTTTTCAACTTTTAAAGATAAATTAAATAAATAAAAAATTTTTTAACTGCAAGTAAGGAGCGACATTAAAACTTAAAACGAACAGAAATTACTCCGTATATGAAAGAGGTTGTCCCCTCCGCAACCTCTAACTCTTTGCGCTAAAGTTTGACTCTGTCACAACTCTGCTTTTTAAAACAATAAAAAAAACTTTATCGTAAAGAGAGGGACGTTGAGGAGGAAAAGCCCCTTTCATATACGGATTTCTGTTCGTTTTCAGTTTTAATGTGACTCCTTACTTTCAGTTAAAAAAAAAATTCAATTTAATTTTTGAACGTTTTTGAACTAATGCATGTTTTGATTTTGGCTCACCGCATATGAATAATTAAAACGGAATTTGCATTTTTTTTTTTTTTGCTAAATGGCTTTCTCATAGTTTAATCAGATGATTTTGATAAAAAGGGGTGGAGGAGGAGGCCTAGCTGCCCTCCAGTTTTTGGCTACTTAAAAAATGCAACTAGATTTTTTTATTTTTTGTACGAGCCTTTTTGTTAGTAATAAACATACATAACTTATGAATTAACTTACGTAGCGAACTTCCATATTTGTGTGTTTTTATTACGTATATGAGGTTGTATGCCTTTCGTCAATACCTCGCTCTTTACACTAAAGCTTGTATTTTATCCCAAATCTTTAAGAATGACTCCTGAATCACAAAGGCCGTAGTTGAAATTACTAAAAATACTTTAGCGTAAAGATCAAGGTATTGTGGAGGAGAATAACCCCCTTATATACGTAATATTTTATGTTCGTTTTAAGTTTTAATGCTACTCATTATTTCAGGTGAAAAAATTATTTATTTTCTCAATGTTTTAAAAAAAAAATTCAAATTTATTTTTCTTTTTTTTAAATGCTTGCAAATCCAGAGCTCCCTTCATGGAAATTATCTTCCCTCATGATACATCCATCCATATTTAAACAACGGTCAAAGTTTTAAATTGCAGCCCCTCCCCCGGGGATGGTGAGGGATTAAGTCGTGACGAAAGACAAAATTATAGGGTTTTTCGACTATGCTGAACAAAATGGTTATCTCAGAATTTTCATTCGGTGACTTTGTGAAAATTAGCGTCGAGGGGGGGGGGATAGGTGTCCTCCATTTTCTGGTCACTTAAAAAGCGCACTAGAACTTTTGATTTCCGTTAGAATGAGCCCTCTCGCGAAATTGTAGGACGACTGGGTCAATACAATCATCCCTGGGGAAAAAACAACAAATTTTCAAATAAGCACGCATCCGTGATCTATCTTTAGGCCAAAAATATAAAATTCCACATTTGTGTAGATAGAAACTTGAAAATTTTACAGGTGGGTTTGCTGATACGCTGAATCTGATAGTGTGATTTTTTTCAAGATTGTATGACTTTTACGGGGTGTTTCTCTCTTTTTGTAAAATAAGGCAAATTTCATCAGGCTTATAACTTTTAATGGGAAAGACTAATCTTGATGCAACTTATATATTTAAAATCAGCATTAATATGTGATTCTTTTGATGTAACTATAGGTATCAAAATTCCGTTTTTTAGAGTTTGGGCTGCTATTGAGCCGGGTCGCTACTTACTACAGTTCGTTACCACGAACTGTTTAATATAGCTTTACTGTAAACAAGAATTTGGATACTGCCCCTTCCCAAACTGTAAAAGCCTAAAGCCTCCTGCGTCATAGGTGTTTTACTGCAAACAAATTGTATTACAAATATTTACTATTCCAGTTATTTATGCATTGAAAATGAAAATAGAGTTACGATAAAAATTAAATATTGAACTGATGATCTTTCAACAATTAATAGCATTATGTATTAAATATTCTGTTGGATTTGATTTGTACTTTCCAGGACTATTAAAGACACATGTAGTTTTCAGTAAAGTGGCAGTTACGCAGGTTTTTGACTTTTACAGTGAGAAAATGAGGCAAAACCCCAACTCTTGTATTTTTTTGTAAAATGAGGCAAAGCCCAAACTCTTGTATTTACCCAAATATCTATTGATATTTTTTTTGTTTCATGCTTGACTTGCATATTCAATATAATTTCACTTGTTTTAAGATTTATTTACTTATTTATATTAGTACCTTTGGTATGGTTGTTTGCTATGATTTTTTGTTTAATTACTGTTCGTTTAGGGTTTCATGTATACTTGAAAAGCAAAATATTTTTGTTCGTTTATATTTTGTCGTAACATTAATGGATGCGTGATTTTTTTTTTACTTAACTTTCGACTTCATACTATATAGAAGTTACCAGTGATAACTGGAATTAGTATTCAAAATATAATTTGTACAACCCCAAGTTTTACCTTGGCTTCAAAACCAGAAATCGATGTGTTTCTAGAATTAGCATTACTAAGTGCTATAGTTTGGAAACTATGCTCCTTCGCAGCATAGTTTCCAGTTTAGACAGCTTGCGGAAAAACTAAAGCTTTGCCAACAATACCTCCAGAGTCTAAGTGGCCGACCACAGTCCCGGAGCAAGGGTTGTAAGTTACGACCTGGGGCATATATAGTTTTTCATGGAAACAATGATGTATAAACTTTGAAATAAGCTCCTTTGAATGCAAATTGAACGTTGTCTTTCCCTTTTAACAGTTAAAATTGATCGGAGGGTAATCAGACCTCCTCTGTTAAACCTCTTTCACTCAGATGGACCCGGTCAAAATTTGAGATAGCTATTTTGTTCAAAATAGTGTAAAGGCGAAACATCAATGCCTCCGTGGTTGCCAACCCTCCATCCTCTGGAGCAAGGGTTATAAATTCACCTAGTTATTTAATATCAATGTTTATGGTTTTTTATGGAAGAGGTGGTTGTGTTAAATGTGCAGGAAGCTCGTCTAATTGGAAATTCAAAGTTGAGTTCCGTTTTAGGAGTTTAAGCGTATTGAAGGGTAACCAATCTCCTCCCCTTCCGCCCTTTTATAAGCAAATGCATCCAATCAAAAATTTTAGATAGCCATTGTTTTCAAATTGGTCCGAAAGTCAGATAACTATAAATCAGGGGATAAGAAACCTTCAAGAGCCAACGGGCAAAGGCTGCCACTTATGCAGTTTTCCCATTGCTAAAGTTAGAGCTTCTTTATCAGATTCAAAGTTATAGAGTTTCCTATAGTGAAAGCCATAAGATTTCAATGGGCTTCACACGGAAGGTTGAATAACCTTTGGAAGGGTTTCATTTTAAATAAAAAGCTCTAATGCCCTTTTTAAGAGTCAGAAAGGATCAAAGGGCAACTAGCCCTCCATGCTTTCTTTTCCCAAAATGCATCAGATCAAAATTTTGAGACAGCCATTTTGTTCAGAACAGTTCAGAGATCAGTTAACAGAAATTAAGGGTTGAGACAAATCCATAAAGACAGGAGGCAAGTGTTGTAAATTATGACCCCAGAAACATCTAAAGTTTTCCTGGAAGGTGTGATTATATAAACTTAAAACACGGTTCATTTGATTGGAAAGTCAAAGCTGCAGTTCCCTTTTTAAGAGTCAAGAGTGGTTAGAGGGTGACTAGACTCCCCCCTTTCACATCCTCTATTCGCAAATGCATCCGGTCAAAATTTTGAGAAAGTCGTTTTGTTTAAATACTCCTAAGATCAGATTACAAAAACTCGGGGTCAGCACCCCCCCCCCGAGCACGGTGGCAAGTGTTATAAATTATTGCCCGGGGACATATAAAACTCTTATGGAAGGAGTGGTCGTCAAATTTGGGGTCGACACAACTCTCCATAGTGCGGTTGCAAGTGTTGTAAGTTATACCCTGGAGGCATATAAAGTTTTTGTGTAAGGGGTGGTCGTATATACTTCAGAAGGGGCTCATTTGCCTGGAAATTGAAAGTTCGAATCCTCTTTTTAAGACTCAAAAGTGATCGGAGGGCAAATTACCAACCCCCCCCCCCCCCCGATGCTCCTCTCTACTCCAAATGTATATCGAAATTTTGTATTGCCATTTTGTTCAAAATAGTACATGCATCTTACATAAATGCCTCTGGGATTGAAAAAATCCCCTAAGGCCAGGGTGCTAGGGTTGCAGGTTCTGCCCAGGGGCATATAAGGTTCTTAAGCAAGGCTTGATCGTATAACTTTTTGGAGGATGCTCAGTTGATTGAAAACTGATTGCTCCATTTCCTTTTTTTAAGACTAAAAAGTGATCAAAAAGCAAATATATCCCTTACGTCTTATTTTCCCCAGATACATCTGATCAAAACTTTAAGAAAGGCATTTTGATTAACAGGGTCCTTAAATCTAATAATAAACATTTCAGGGTCGACACAAACTCCTAGGACACGGGGGATAGTGTTTTAAGGTGTGGCTCGGGGAAATAAAGGGTTTTTATGGAAGGGTTGGTCGCATAAACTTTGAAAGGGACTCATTTGATTGGAAAGTGGACGTTTCAGTTCCCCATTTTACGAGTAAATAGTGATCGAAGGAACCTTCTTTTCCCCAAATGTATCCGATCAAAATTTTGTCTACTATGATTCTAATCACCTGTGACAAGGTCTGATTTCCTTAGTTGTTCTTCCAGCTAATTTGTATTTTTACTTCTTCGTATTCTTTTTTTTACTCCATCTATTTTTTGTAGATGGGGATTGAAAGACCTTTATAATAATAATAATAGTAACATAAATATAAGCATAAATACATAATAGTTTAGATTGCTTCACTTACCTATGAAGAAAGCATTCTTTTTTATTCACTATGTGTTTAAGACCATGAGCTGAAGATTCTTCCAGAAAAGTTCTAAAATTCAACTTTCTTTGTTTTCTCTTCTTCTTTTTATTTGCTGGTCCAGTCATTAAAGTTAACTTTCCAGTCATTCCGGTGAACTTCCACTTTTTCACTTTTGACAATATAACTTCGTTTTTAAAAAATATCCTTATTTTGATTCGGCTTCTACTTAGGCATAATGTGCTATTATTCTTAACCACCACATCAGACAAGTATAAGAAAGAACTCCCCTCCCCATCCAATTTGTGGCTTCGTGAGGACTAATTGAAATGTAACAAAAACGATTCCCTAGCTCCTAATTAATTTGACAGCTGGTATTTTGCACAGAGATGATTATATTTGTTACGATGATAACTTATTTTTACCTTCTTTACGAAGCATTAAAACTCACGAACACAGAAGTAAGAATACATTCAATAGAAAAAAACATTGTGAATTTTTTAATATTCTACAAAACACTTACTCAACAGAAACAAGTTAATCATATTATTTGGAAAGAAATTAAGCATTTAAACAAAAATAAGACACATCTTATTTGTAAATTAAATAAAAAAAACAGGTTTTTCAACTGAAAGTAAGGAGCGACATTAAAACTTAAAACGAACAGAAATTACCCTGTGTATGAAAGGGGCTGTTCCCTCCTCAACGTCCAGCTCTTTACGCTAAAGTTTGACTCTTTCTCTCAATTCTGCTTTATAAAACAGTGAATAACTTTAGTGTAAAGAGCGGGACTTTGAGGAGGGAACAGCCTCTTTCATACACAGAGTAATTTCTGTTCGTTTTAAGTTTTAATGTCACTCCTTACTTTCAGTTTAAAAACCTGTTTTTTTGTTTAATTTCTGAACATTTTTGAATTAATTCATGTTTGAATTTGGCTCTCTGCAAATGAATAATTAAAACGAAATTTGTATATTAATTTTTTTTTGCTGAATGGCTTTCTCTTAGTTTTGATCAAACGATTTTGAGAAAAAGGGTGGGGAAGGAGGTCTAGTTGACCTCCAATTTTTCGGTTAGTTAAAAAGGCAGCTAGAATTTTTAATTTTTAACAAATGTTTTATTAATAAAAATATACGTAACTTACAAATTAACTTACGTAACGAAGTTCTATGTTCGTATATTTTTATTATGTATATGAGGGGGTTTGCCCCCTCGTTAATACCTCGCTCTTTACACTAAAGCTTTAATTTTGTCCCAATTCTTTAAGATTGACCCCTGAATTACAAAGGCTGTAGAATAAATAGTTGAAATTACTAAAAATACTTTAGCTTAAGAGCAAGGTATTTAGAAGAGATTAGCCCCCCATATGCCTAATAATCTCTGTTCGTTTTAAGTTCTAATGCTGGTCCTTACTTTCAGTGGAAAAAACTTATTGATATTTATTTTTTCATTGTTTTTTTTTTAATAGTGCTAGAAAATCCTGCGCCCCTTTCATGGAATTTCTCTTCTCCCATGACAACTTCCTCCAAGGGAAGATCATCCAACGTAGCCCCCTACCCTTAACCCCCCCTCCCCAACCAAAAATGCACCTGAAAAGGCCTGAACACTTCAAAATAACCATTACTGTATGTAAACGCTGGTCAAAGTTTGTAATTTGCAGCCCCTCCCGCGAGGACTGTCGGGGAGTAAGTCAGCCCCAAAGACATAGTTATTATGTTTTTTTACTATGTTGAACAAAATGGCTATCTCAAAATTTTGATCCGTTGACTTTGGGAAAAAGTGAACGTGGGAGGGGTGCTAGGTGCCCTCCATTCACTTAAAAAGAGCACTAGATCTTTTAATATCCGTTAGAATGAGCCCTCCCGCGACAATGTAGCACCACTTGGTCGATACGATCACCCCTGAAAAAAAAAAAAAACAAACAAAACAAAACAAACCAACGCGCACCCGTGATCGGTCTTCTGGCAAAAAAATACTAAGTTCCACATTTTTGTAGATAGGAACTTGAAACTACTACAGTAGAGTTCTCTAATACGCTGAATGCGATGGTGTGATTTTTGTTAAGATCCTATAACTTTTAGGGGGTGTTTCCCGCTATTATCCAAACCAGGGCAAATTTTTTCAGACTCGTAACTTTTGATGAGTAAGACTAAATTTAATGAAACTTATATATTTGAAATCAGCAATAAAATCTGATTCTTTTGATGTATCAATTAATATCCTTCCGTTTTTTAAAGTTTCGTTTACTATTGAGCCGGGTCGCTCCTTACTACAGTTCGTTACCAGGAACTGTTTGATTTACATATAGCTATCGTTGGGTTTCCTTTGTTTACGCCAAATTTTCTTTAGGTTATCTTTTGCTTACAACTTCTGTCGAATTCAAGTAGGAATTGGGTAGAGGAAATTTACCTTAAAGTGGGAATTCCAGGGAAGCATAAAAATTGGGTTACTGTACTAAGACAACTCCATGCCTTTTTGATAAGAAAAATGGATTAGGTTTGTTTATGAAGCGTCCACATTTTCGTCCTGTTTGAATAAAGAAGAACTGGGGCACTATATAAGGAATTAAAAGCTTCGAGGGATGGAATCTTGGGAACTGAAGTAAAATGAAGGAAACGGACTATGAGGGGCTCGGAAGTTTGTGCAAACTTGTTATTATGAGTAAGTACTAAAGCAGCAATAAAACAAGTAATAATAAGGTAGTAGCAATAGTAGTAGTATTAGTAGCAGCAGTAGCAGAAGCAGTAATGGTAGTAGTAGGTGTAGTAAGGACTAACGACAGGAATTCCTAAACTTTTGCTATTTTACCTCTTCGTAATGGACCCTTTTCCGTCTTCGTCATTTTTTTCCAGTTCAGGCCAAATCACTAGCATGTCCCATATTTAAAAGGATGTGATCAAGATTTATGAATTTGTGAAATATAAATATTGAATTTTAAATTCTAATCAAACAACTTCAATTATATTAAGTACTTTTTATTTTCTAACAAGCTCTTCGTTTGTTTTCTTTATTTGTGTTGTCTTATATATTTTATTACGATGTTAAGATTTATCACGGTTGTGTCTATGCACATATCTCTCTCAATTAATTCAACTTTTCACTCGAGGCTTAATTAGGCTACAATCGGGTCACATGGCTGAATTTGGACTTTGTAATCCTCGCCATGATGTTCCCTTCATATAACATTTACACATCATTCTTAGCAGTATCACAGTGTGGCTTTTGGGGGTAGTGCCATCTCAAAAGGCTTATCTAACAGTTGTTCTAAAATTTTTACCGGATGCCCTTGGAGGTTACGGGGGCTGTAAGGGTTAACTAAAAAGGCAAGCCTGGAGGACTGACTACCAATCCAATCACTTTTTACTTTTAAAGAATTCCTTAGAACTGTCAAATTCCAATCAACTGCATCCCATTCTAAGTTTTTGCAGCCATCTTCTCCATACAAAGAAGTCCAGTAAAAACAATTAAGTCACTGATGACCTAGGGGGTCTGAACTACAAAAAAAGAAAATGCCTTTTTTGAAAAGTGCAAACTGTGCAGGTTTTAATTTTTTAGAATTTCTATAAAAGAGGTTAGTTATGATTTTAAAATTCTTGTTGAAGTTCAATACAAGCCCAATGCTGTGCTTATCTTCTTCCAAGGAAAATAGTTACATGCCACAGTTAAGCTAAGAGTATATATCCTAGAAAATACCGCTCTACTTACATGTCTTAGCTTTACATATAAAAGTTCATAAGTCCTGTCGGTCTGTCTTCCCCGGTTTTGCTCGTTTATGAAAATTGAAATTTCATATTTAGAAGGATATTGAGTCTCAGAGCTCTTTTTCTTAAATCCCGACCGGATCTGGTGATAATGAAGGGAGTTGGGGGGACCTACAATCTTGGAAAACGCTTAGAGTGGAGGGATCAGGATGAAATTTGGTGTGAAAAATAAGCAAAAGTCCTAGATACGTGATTGACATAACCAGAACCGATCCGCTCTATTTGGGTGAGTTGGGGTGGAGGGTTAATTCTGAAAATTTAGAAAAAAGAGGTATTTTTAACTTACGAAGGAGTGATCGGATCTCAATGAAATTTCATATTTAGAAGGACCTCGTAACTCAGATCTCTTGTTTTAAATCTCGACCGGATCCAGTGTCAACAGGGGCGGGGTTGGGGGGTAGGCTACAGGAAATCTTGTAAAATACTTAAAGCAGAGAGATCAGGATGAAACTTTGTGGGAAGAATAAAAACAAGTCCAAGATACGTGACTGACATAATCGGACTGGATTCAGTAACATTGGGGGGAGTTGGGAGGGGGAGACCTAAAATCTTGGAAAATGCTAAGAGTGGAGGGATCGGGATGAAACTTGGTGGGAAAATAAGCAGAAGTCCCAGATACGTGATTGAGATAACCAGAACGGATCCGCTCTATTTGGGGGAGTTGGGGGGAGGATTAATTCTGAAAAACAAAAAAAAGTGAGGTATTTTTAACTTACGAAGGTGATCGGATCTTAATGAAATTTCATATTTAGAAGGACCTCGTAACTCAGATCTCTTATTTCGAATCCTGACCTGATCCAGAGTCATTGGGGAGGGGGGAGGGCTGGATTGGGGGCGGAAATCTTGGAAACACTTAAAGCAGAGAGATCAGGTTGAAACTTGGTGGGAAGAATAAATACATGTCCAAGATACGTGACTGACATAACTGGACTGGATTTGCTCTCTTTAGTGGAGTTAGGGGGGAGATTAATTCGGAAAAAATTAGAAAAAATGAAGAATTTATAACTTATGAACGGGTGATCAGAACTTAAGAAAGATTTTGTGCTTTAGAGCTCTTATTTTAAATCCTGACCAGATTTGGTGACATTGGGGGGAGTTGGAGGGGGGAACTGGGATTCTTGGAAAACGTGAAAATTGAGGTGTCTTTATCTTAAGAATGGGTGATCAGATCACAATGAAACTTGATATATAGAACGATCTTATTCTCAGATGCTCCATTTTTAATTCGAATTGGATCCGGGAAACACGGGGTTGGAAGGGGGAAACAGAAATCTTGGAAAACGCTTAGAATGGAGAGATCGGGATGAAACTTGATGGCAAGAATAAGCACAAGTTACAGATACGTGATTGATATAATTGGAACGAATCTGTTTTCTTTAGAGGAGCTGGGGGGGGGGGTGTTGATTTGGAAAAATTAGGAAAATTGAGGTATTTTTAACTTCCGAACGGGTGACCGTATCTTAATGATATTTGATATTTTGAAGGAAATCATGCCTCAGAGCTTTTATTTCAAACCCTGACCAGATATGTTGATAATTGGGGGAGTTGGAGGGCTAAACTGGAAATCTTCGAAAACGCTTAGAGTGGAAAAATTGGGATGAAACTTCATTGGTAGAATAAGCAAACGTCGTAGATACGTGATTGATGTAACCGGACTAGATCCGCTCTCTTTGGGGGAGTTAGGGGGTGGGGTTCAGTGCTTTGGCGAGTTTGGTGCTTCTGGACGTGCTAGGACGATGAAAGTTGTAGGCGGGTCAGGGAGCTGCACAAATGGACTTAGTAAAGTCATTTTCCCCGATTAGACCATCTTGGGGTCTGAAGGCAGAGGAAAAATTAGAGAATATGTGGTATTTATAATTTACGAGTGGTTGATCAGATCTTAAGGAATATTCATATTTAGAAGTACCTCATGAAGGACCTCTTATTTTAAATCCAGACCGGCATTAAGCCTCTGATTTTTCTTTTAAACTAATCTATTGGTTCTTAGAATTTTGCTAGAGCTCATACCATATGAGCTCTTGGCTCTTCCGGCCTCATCTCAAGTACCATATGAGCTCTTAGCATCTGTTTTTGCTTTAAGTTTTAACTAAGAAAATAGGCTTCTTCAGGTGCATACAGCAAGGTCCTGCCATCGAAAATACAAACGTTGCTTATGAAATACTAATGTCGCTTTTATAATCCCGTCGTTTTTATAAGAAGACATGTTCCGATTCGATATGATCAGATTCATACAAAAACTTTCAACCTACATGATTAAAAATCTTATACCCAGGGAGCCAAAACCCATTAGCTGGTTTTGTATTAGATTAGGAGTTAAGCAGGCTTGTGTTCTATCCCCCTTTACACGGATCATTAAAAAAAATGATTTATTTTCCCATTGTTTTTTTTTTCAAATAATGCTAGAAAATCCTACGCCCTCTTCATGGAAATTATCTTCCCTCGTGATAAATTCCTCCATGGAAAGATCTTCCTACGTAACCCCCTGCCTATCTACTTTAAATCCACATGATTAAAAAGCTTTAATCCCCAGGGGACCCAAAACCCCCACAGCTGGTTTTTTATTAAATCAGGAATGAACTAAGGTTGTGTTATATCCCCCTCTATATGGATCGTTTTGAAAAAAAACTTTCTATTTATTTTCTCATTGTTTTTTTTTGATAATGCTAGAAAATTCTGCGCCCCCTTCATGGAAATCTTCTTCCCTCATGATTAATTCCTCCATGGAGATATCCTCTTACTTAACCCCCTCCTTCGTTACCCCCTACATGATTAAAAAGTTTTGATCCCCTGGGACCCAAACCCTCTTATGAATTTTTTGTTTTTTTAATTATATTTTTAAAGGATTATGATTGGTTTATATTTTACTTTTCATTTGTATGGCAATTATTTAAAAAAATGTATTCCACAAAACTAGTTTTTCAAAGAAAAGTAAATACATAAATAAACAATACACAAAAATAAACAAATATAAATAAACTGTCCTATTCTAATTTTAATTACAATCTGTTGTGGTATTAATTGATCATAATTAACCTGCTGTTAATTTTTGTACACATTAATAAATGATTGTTATTATCATTAATATATGCTAATAGAATATAGCAAATTGTTATTATTATATAATATAATGTTAATCATTATCATTTTGTTACACACATTTCCTACAAGACATACTTTTTTTTCAATCAAATACCAGTAAATCTTAGATTATAATAGATCTTCCAGCACTAGAGTCATTCGTAGTGTTGGTGGTGCCTTGGGGAAAATTAATTATAGCACCTCTCCCCCCCCCCCAACTCAAATATAAGAAAAAGTGCCGAATTAAAGTGGGTAATCCCGAATCCATGGCGCCTCCTTGCTGCGCGACACAGGGCAGCTGACCCAGTTGCCCCCAACTAGTACGGTTCTGTCCACTACCTCAAATTTCTTCAGGTTTCCACTTATTTCGTTGTAGGAAAAATCTGTTTAACCTCATACAAAGGATGTCAGCCCTTTCTTTGTTCTGGATTTGTTTATTTGCATGAAATAAAACATGCAAAATTTATTTGGAAAAATTCCGACACTTGAAATAAAGAAGGTTTTGGCCACAATCATTCTGGTCAAATTCTCAAATTTTCATACTGGTGGGTATATGGTGTAATTTCCAATATTATATCTTGTTGAATATTTTTTTTCCAATCATGGGGGAACCGATGGTTTTGAATAAACGAAAAAATCCTAACTACACGTAAATTAAAATAAATTTATAAAAAATCTATAAAATTTATAAATTTATTAGAATCTAGAAATTACGTAATCGACAGCCCTGAAGTTTTCTGTTTTAGGAATGAAATAATATGTTATTACAACTAATTACTTTTATAAACCAAAGCTTTCCATCCAAATCTAACTCCAATTTTTAAAGTTAAACCACACAGAAATTAGCTTTTATAACATTTTATACCCAAACCAAGCCGAAATTACAATGAAGCCAAATGTCAAAGTACAGACATTGCCATCTCCAAAGTGGTAGCTACCATTTGCTTTCAGGTTCAATGGCAAAATGTGACTCCAAATTCACACTGTCTAGGAGTAATTTCAGAGGAAGCAAATGAGGGTACCGCTCGAGTATTAAATTGAGATGGAAATCACTAAAACCATAGCTTCTGAGGAGGGGCCCAGATACTTTAACCTTCTAAGATCAGGATAAACGAAAACTCAGTTTATCATACATTTTGTGTATGTATTTTTATGCGCATATGTTATGTATGTCATTCACATTTTTTTCATAGGCTTTATTCAATCAAAGCCGTATCTAGGGGGATTAGTGGGCTTTTACCCTCCCCCCGAAATGTTTATCCGACTCGTAAAAACGTAAAAAAATTATATATAAACACATTTTTTATAGATTACTAGATTTTTTTTTTGTAAAACGCCCCCAGAAGAAAATCTTTTTGTAACCCCCCCCCAAAAAAAAAATCTGGATATGGCACTGTAACTACCACCAAATCTTAAAGAATCTTTGAACCTTCTTGAAATCAAGACTTTTTGATGAGAGAATTAAATAAAAAATTAAGTTTTTTCAACTGAAAGTAAGGAGCAAAATTAAAACTAAAAACGAACAGAAATTACTTCGTATATGAAAGGGGCTGCTTCTTCATCAACGCCCCACTCTTTAGGCTAAAGTTTGACTCTTTTCTCAACTCTTCTTTTAAAACAGTAACAAACTTTAGCGTAAAAGGCGGAGCTTGAAACTTCTACAGTAGGGTTCTCTGATACGCTGAATCTGATGGTGTAATCGTTAAGATTCTATGACTTTTAGGGGGTGTTTCCCCCTATTTTCTAAAATAAGGCAAATTTTCTTAGGCTCGTAACTTTTGATGAGTAAGACTAAACTTGATGAAACTTATATATTTGAAATCAGCATTAAAATGCGATTCTTTTGATGTAGCTATTGGTATCAAAATTCCATTTTTTTAAGTTGGTTACTATTGAGCCGGGTCGATCCTTACTACAGTTCGTTACCACGAACTGTATGATATCAAACTGTAATCCATTGCATTTCAAATCGTTCTTTTTAGAAGAGCCTTAGAAAATGTAGATAAATTTGAACTAGCTTTCAAGAATTTGTATTGGTTTTGTTTTATTTCAGCCTACAAATAAAATATTTGTCTATATTAATGTAGTCACTAAATCTGAAAGCATTGATCTATATTGACTGATCAGTGGCTTGTACTTATCATTTTGTATTATTAATATTGTGACGGATAAAAGCTTATAGCAAGATGTAATAGATTTTTTATAGATATAGATTGTTTATGTTATAGATTCTAAGATTATAGTAAGATAATATAGAAGCAAGCTAAGCCTAGCTTTTAAAATATAATGCTGCAGTAAATTTTAGCTGCATTAATTCCAAAATAAATTAAATAGTTAGATAAATATCAATAAACGATACATAACCACTTTAAAACACATTATTATATATATATATATATATATATATATATATATATATATATATATATATATATATATATATATATGTATTCTTATAATATATCTATAATATATAATAATATAATAATATCATTTATATCCTCAAACACTTAATGTCTTTTAATTGAATCGTGACAAAAACCGTCCATTGTCATAGTCCAACTTTTTTATTTCAATTCAAGAAGTTTCCCCAACAGATGGTTGTTATAGCCTTTTCCCACATTATAAAGTGTTAAATAAGATGATATAAATTACTAATGAATATTTTTTTTTTCTTGGGAAAGTTAAGCATTAGAAAAATGTCTTGGTATTCATAGAAAAATGAGTGCCTCAGCTACATGGCATGATTTACGGAAAAGAAAAGTTTTTACTGAATTATACTTTTATGATGTTTCTTTGCGCAAATGGGATAACAAGAAAAGAGTAAAATCGAAAAAGAGAAAGCTACTTCTTCGGTTCTTCAGTTTTATTATAAAAGAGACTGTTGCAGTAGTAGTGGACTTTTTATCAAATTCATCTCTACACGGAATAAAGTATATTGCGCACAGATCAGCAAAACTTTATGAGAGGTATGCTATTCTAGCAAATCATAGATTTCATGATACGTAGACTTTTCGCTCCTTAGCTTAACATTGTTGATTATTTCCTTATTGAAAATTCTAAATAGTATAAAACATTTATTTTCTATCGCCAACTTTGTCCCTTGTAGTTTGGCTTCTTTATCATGTTTCTTGCTTTCTCCAGAAACAGTTCCAACCTGTCGGAAATCGATCTCTCATGGTTGGTATAGGCTACTCAGGACACACAATCAATTGGTGCTGTTAAAACTACGTCTTGACTTTAAGATTTAATTCCTGAAAAATCTAGGCTACTTGTAAATTTCACAACCACAGAGGTTACGAGACTAACTGCTTTGAATTTAAACATATCCTTGATGTGTGACAGTTTTAGTTCTAAAGTTGGAATTAAGGATTTAAACATCGCAAAAACATTGTCTCTTAAAAAAAAATTATGATGGAGTGGAGGGGGGGAGTCATACAGAACAACTTTGTACTGTTCTCATCTACCTCCAGCTGACTAAATCTGGTTTTTACAACTCTCAGAATGTAAACCCTCTGCTTCTTTCTTTACTGCCTGAGAATTTCCCTACAGTTTTGTGATTGCGGCATTCATTCTTTGGGACAGCATGGAAGCTACTGATTGAATACCACTTATTTGTCTTTTCATCAGGTCCAACTTCTCAAGCTTTGTGTTATTTGCACCAAGAATTTTTGCGATCTAGAATTATTTATATTTTTGAAATACCCTTGCAATCAATAATTTTTCATTTTTCTTCAATCCTTTAAATAGTAATAAACGGTAGTTACAGGCGAGAGGGTTATTTGGAAACCCCCACCGGGTCTTAGACGCTCTCTTTGAAAAAAAGTCCAATTTAACCACTGACAATTTTGGAGTAATTCTTGGACTAAGATTAAACAAAAAAACAAGTTTTTTTTTAAACTGCAAGTAAGGAGCGACATTAAAACTTAAAACAAACAGAAACTAGACTACGTTGCCTGAGGAACGTGAAGTGTTACGGCAACCTTTGTCCGGCTTCGCCGAATAAAGTGTTGCGAGAGCTACACTTTGGTTTTGTTTCTTTGCTATCGGTTAAACGCTGAAGTTGTCAGCCTATCGAAGCTTTTAAAACGTTATGTTCAAAGAAGAACGCGATCAGTAATTACATGATTAAAGGCTATTCCTCAGCGTTGAAAAAACAACAATAACAAAGGAATATCGAAACAAGGGACTAAATTGACTTTGCAGCCAGTTGAACTTTATCCTTTTTAATCGTAGACATCGTGACAGATCAAGACTTGGAACAATATCTTATATAATCTAGTCAAACAGTTCGTGGTAACGAACTGTAGTTAGGAGCGACCCGGCCCAATAGTAAACGAAACTCTAAAAAACAGAATTTTGATGCTAAAAGATGCATCAAAAGAATCAGATTTTTATGGTGATTTTAAATATATGGGTTTCATAAAATTTAGTCTTTGTCATCAAAAGTTACGAGCCTGACAAAATTTGCCTCATTTTGGAAAATAGGGGGAAAACCCCCTAAAAGTCATAGAATATTAACGAAAATCACACCATCATATTTAGCGTATCAGAAAACCCTATAGCAAAAATTTCAAGCTCCTATCTGCAAAAATGTGGAATTTCGTACTTTTTGCAAGAAGACCAATCACGGGTGCGTGTTTATTTGTTTTTATGGTTTCTTTTTTTTTCCTGGGGTCATCGTATCGACCAAATCGTCCTAGAATGTCGCAAGAGGGCTCATTATAATGGAAATGAAAAGTTCTAGTGCCCTTTTTAAGTGACCAAAAAATTGGAGGGTGCCTAGGCCCCCTCCCACGTTTAATTTTTTCCCAAGGTCAACGGATCGAAATTTTGAGATAGCCATTTTGTTCCACATAGTCGAAAACCATAATAACTATGTCTTTGGGGATGACTTACTCCCCACAGTCCCTGGGGGAGGGGCTGCAAGTTCAAACTTTGACCAGTGTTTACATTCAGTAATGGTTATTGGGAAGCGTACAGACGTTTTCAGTGGGATTTTTTTGGTTTGGGGTGGGGTTGAGGGGAGGGGCTATGTGGGAGGATCTCTCCTTGAAGGAATATGTCATGGGTGAAGAAAAATTCAATGAAAAGGGCACGGTATTTTCTAGCATTACTATAAAAAAAAACAATGAAAAAATAAACATGAAAAAGTTTTTTCAATTGAAAGTAAGGAGTAGCATTAAAACTTAAAACGAACAGAGATTATTACGCATATGAGGGGTTCTAAAAATACTTTAGCATAAAGAGCAGGGTATTTATGAGAAGATAAATATCTCGCTCTTTATGCTAAAGTATTTTTAGTAATTTAAACTATTTATTCTACGGCCTTTCTGATTCAAGGGTTATTCTTAAAGAATTGGGACAAAACTTAAGATTTAGTGTAAAGAGCGAGGTATTAACGAGGGGACAAACCCTCTCATATACATAATAAAAATATAAGAATATAAAAGTTTGTTACGTAAGTTAATTCTTAAGTTACGTAAATTTTTAACTAATAAAAACGTTCATTAAAAATTAAAAGTTTTAGTTGCCTTTTAAGTAACCGAAAAACTGGAGGGCAACAGGTCTCCTTCCCCACCCCTTATTTCTCAAAATCGTCTGGTCAAAACTAAGAGAAAGCCATTTAGCCAAAAAAAGATTCAATATGCAAATTTCATTTTAATAATTTATGTGCGGAGAGCCAAAATCAAACATGCATTAATTCAAAAACGTTCAGAAATCAAATAAAAAAACTAGTTTTTTTAACTGAAAGTAAGGAGCAACATTAAAACTTAAAACGAACAGAAATTACTCCGTATATGAAATGTGTTTTCCCCTCCGCAATCCCTCGCTCTTTACACTAAATTTTGACTCTTTCCACAGTTCTACTTTTTATAAGAATTATAAACTTTAGCGTAGAAAGCGAGGGATTGCGGAGGGGCAACCCATTTCATATACGGAGTAATTTCTGTTCGTTTTAAGTTTTATTGTCGCTCCTTACTTTCATTTAAAAACTATTTTTTTTATTTAATTGGTATTATAAAGCTATTTGTAACTTTTCAGGATCAAAAAACCATAGATGACACTCTATTAATTATTACGAAACTGCCTCGTTGTTTTAAGTTATCGTTTGTACCCGTTGCGTAAACATTTAATTCTAGGTTACAGTGAGTATGGGTAGGCTACAGCAATTATCAAAAGTTGCAAACCCCTCTTTACTAAAGATGATTGTAGCCTAACAGTCGATTATAACTTACAAGTCCCCTACATGTCTTACCACTGGAACCAACTCGGTCTTACCATAAAATACACTGGAAACCAATAATAGCTACAACAAATAGCAAAATTTGCAAACCCCTCACTGCCGAAGATGATTATGAACTAACAGCTGACCTTTCCTTACAAGTCCCCTACATGTCTCACAATTGGTATCGGCTTATTTTTGGTTTCACTGTGTACCCTACTACTGAAGTTGTCAACCCCTTGAAACTTTTAAACTAGTATACCTCATGAAGGAATTTTTGTACCAAAGAGTGGATGACATATACTTTAATCAGCTCATCAAGAGCTAACGATTACCGTCGAAAAAAAAAATTCTATCTGTCTTAGTTCAAAGTTGATTTTTTTTTTGGCGTAGGCCAACTTTCTAACGTCACCACTTAGAAAGGAGCAAAGGATAAGCTCCAATTTCTTTAGCAATGACAGAACTTTTAAAGTTTGAGAGGTACATCTGATAACATTTCTCTACCTCAATCCCAAGTCTGAAAAAACAAATGATAAACCCAGCCAAAATCACGGCAGCACTTTCGGACCCGTGGGAAAATGCCGCTTTTTTGCTTCTGTAAATTTTTCTATTTATCGCTCAAAGAAGATATATTGGCTGTGGGGCCGGGTAACTTCCGCATATATTTAACACTTATAGATTTATAAGTCTATAAATTTGACTTATAAATCTTCCATCTTCCAGTCCATCTTCAATTTGAAAGTGGTGCCTGCCTGCTTGCCTGCTAGAACGGAGCTTTCCACTCAAAAGCAGAAACATGGTTCGATGAAACGAAAGCTTGGATGCACAACTTCAGATACTCCTCTCTGACATAGGCTATATAACTCCACTTCACTTCACACACCATAGGCTCTGGCTCATGGACAAGCAAAACCATCCTTTTTGGCCCCAGGCAAGAGTTCTGCGGAGCTTTCCAAATTGTAATGCCATATTCATCAATCCGGCCTGAGGTCCACACTTTTCGTAAAAACCGCACAGGTTAGACCCTTACTAGTTTCCAGGAATAAGCTGAGACCGGCGGCACAGGAAAAAAAACGGGACAAAACCAAAGTGTTGCTCTCGCAACACAATTATTCCGTATACGGTTGTCCCCTCCTAATGCCCGGTTTTTTACACTAAGGTTTGACTCTTTGTCACAGCTCTACTTTTTAAAGCAATTAAAAAACTTTAGCGTAAAGAGCGAGGTGTTGAGGAGGGGACAACCCCTTTCATATACGGAATAATTTCTGGTCGTTTTAAGTTTTAATGTCGCTCCTTACTTGCAGTTAAAAAAAACTTTATTCTTGTTTAATTTCTGAACATTTTTGAATTAATGCATGTTTTAATTTTGTACATGAATAAATAAAACGAAATTTGCATAATAATTGTTTTTTTTTATAAATGGCTTTCTCATAGTTTTGATCGGATGATTTTGATGATTTGAAAAAAAGGGTGGGGAGGAGGCCTAGTTGCACTCTAATTTTTTCTTACATAAAAATGCAACTAGATTTTGTTTACGAACGTTTTTGTTAGTAATAAACACACAAACCTTACCAATTAACTCACGTAACAAACTTCTATATTTATGTATTTTCGTTACGTATATGAGGGGGCTCGCCCCCCTCGTCAATACCTCAGTCGTTACACTAAAACTTGAATTCTGTCCCAAATTTTTCAGAATTACCCCTGAATGACAAAGGCCGTAGAATAAATAGTTGAGCAAAGTATTGTGGAGGAGGGGAGCCCCCTTATATACGTAATATTTTATGTTCATTTTATGTTTTAATGCTGCTCATTACTTCCAGTTGAAAAAAAATATTTATTTTCTCATTGTTTTTTTTAAGTAATGCTAAAAAATCCTGCACCCCCCTCATGAAAAATTCTTCCATGAAAAGATCCCTCCATGTAACCCACTCCCCCTCCCAAATGCGAAAAAGTCCTCCTGAAAACGTCTGTACACTTCATAATAACCATTACTATATGAACACAATGCTCAAAGTTTTTAACTTGTAGCCCCTCCCCTGGGAGCTGCGGGGGATTAAGACATCCCCAAAGACATATTTATTAGGTTTTCGACTCAGCTGAACAAAATGGTAATCTCAAAATTTTGATCCGGTGACTCTGGGGAAACATGTGCGTGGATAATCATGAACAACTCATGATATAAATATAACAAGTATTTACAGCACAAGTCCTTAGGACTTTCATTTTGCTGCAATAAATTATTAGTAGTATCATTTTTATAAATGTTTATATTGTGGATAAAAATAAAACCAACATACCTAACTACGTACATACCTACTTAACCACCTACTTTCTACTGACTAGTTACTTGGACCTCTGATATTCCTTTAAAAATAATTGGACAAATTAAAGACAAAAATTTATCTAAATATTTCATGAAGTCATCGATAACTCAGTTAAAGGCCTAACCGATAAAAAACATACCAATGCAAAATTTAGAAAAGTATTATCTTTTAGCTTTATAAAAAATAAGGATTATTATCTAACTCACTATTCAGAGTTTCATTTAAGTAGATAGCCTTCTGGACTTACGTTAAATACACTTGAAAAACTTAAATGTTGTATATTTAATTATCGCAGGATAATTTATAATTATTTGTAAATGACATAAGAGCATTCAGAATAGTGAGATGGGCTGCGTGCTCGGTGGCAGCCACACGCGCACAAATTTTGACGTGAACCTTTTTTTTTAGCAAAACCTTTTTTTGCCTTGATTGGCAGTCCTTTTTAACGTTGGCTGTTGGCAACCCTGTTTCAGATAAGGTTTCAAACTGAGCTGGTTGTGAAGCAAAAAAGAAGCAGAGATTAAACGATAGTTACTGGCCATTATTTTTCTTGCTCTGCCATAAATCATTACCAATAAAGTAGCGTTGACACAGCAGAAAGTGGCATAGTTTTGACACTTGTGTGTATTTTAGAAAGAAACACTAGAAGAGCACTGAAAATATTTTCTTGAACAACTTCTTCTTCGAAATTTCCCAATTTTCTGTCTTCTTTCCTTTCCTTTCCATTCTTCTTTACTCCCTCTTTCCATTTAATCTTTAGGAATTTTTTTCAAAGCTATAATAAATTAAAACTTGCTGGTATTTCAGAAAAATTAATCAAAAAGTATTCTGAATGTTTTTTTTTACATTACTTTATTGAAAACCCTCTAATTTTTCATTTTCTATTCTTTTCCATTTTTCTTTTCCTTTCCTCTCCCTACTTTTAAGTCCCTAGAGTTTTTCATCAAAGCTGTAGGCTACTGTATTTAACACTTGCATGTATTTTTTAAATAAAATTCAAAGAGCATTTTAAATATTTTATTTAAAAAACATTATCTTGAAAACTACCTATTTTCTCTATTTCCTTTCCTCTTTATTTTTCCTTTTCTTTTCTATTTCCTTTAAATATCCAGGATTTTTCTTCAAAGCCGTATTTATGTAAAGTTGCATGTTTTTTTAAGATGGTTTCTAAGAAAATTTAAATATCTCCTTAAAAAATTATCTTCTTGAAAACTCCCCCCTTTTCTCTTTCATTTTCTTGTCCCTTTCCCTGTTGCTTTCTCTTTTCTTTTTCTTACCTTTAAATCCATAGGATCTTTTTTTGAAAGCTGCAGTATATTTGAGTATTTCAAATATATACCTAAGAAATATCATCTTGAAAACTAAATACACACTACCTATAGGCTCTATCTGGGCTGGAATTTCGTATTTACAACCATAAGCAATACAATGCGCAACATTTTGAAATTGATATTTTTCAGACTATTTTGGACAGGAGTTTTTGTTGGAACAATGGTAGTATCAGCGTTTTACATCTATAAGATTTGGGCAACTAGTTCCGCAAGTCCAATAATCATTAGTCTTGATGCTACGGGTGAAGATATTTCGTTGATCCCGTTTCCAGCTGTTACTATTTGTCCGGTGAACAAGTTTTCGAGACGAAAATGGGAAGTTCTACAGAAGGAAAAGCAAGTGGCCAATTTTTTTATTAGTTCCTGCGAAATAGATTGCACTAGAAATCCCTTTGATCGAACCTTCTTTCAATAAAAAAAAAAAAAATCACAATTAAAAATTTGATAAATATCACAAGGAACACTTATGAACAGCGATTTTAATGTCTGTCCCTACTCTGGTCGTTTTAAATCGGTAGTCTTGATTGCTGTTGCCGCAGAAAATTCATTTCCCAAAACTAACTTAAAAAAGATCTCAAGGATCGGGAAATAATCCAAGAATAGTAAAAGGTAAATGAATATATATTCAATATTATTTGACAGTATTTAGTACAAATGCTTTCTTCGCGATCCCCGGCTCAGGAATGATATCCATAAACCTTGGGGAAAATCGAAAGAAGAGACGGCCATTGTCTGAATAATCTATATGTGATACCAAAATAATCAGATACCAAAAACTGAATTCAGATTTGAATAGAATAAAGTCTATTTATTTTATCGTTTAATTACTCACTTCCATGTCTTAAAATCACATTAAATATACTTATAACAAAAAAATTCAATCGTGAAATTTTAAGAACACAATATGAAAATGATATAATTATATTAATCGTTGTTTTTCCTATTAGAAAAATAATATTTGTAGCGACGTTTCGTTTACCTGGTTTATTCCCACTGAAACTTTTTCACCTTTTTTATGTCTTAAAGTTACGCTAAACATACTTATAACAAAAAGAAAAGGACACCTTTCAAAGTTTCTTCCATATTTATCCATAGGCTCTCAACCCTCTTCCCAGTTTCCGACTACACTTTTGCGAAAAGCACACTGAGCCTGGTCACTTTGGCCAACAGAAAATAATCCAGCTTTTGCAATTTCTAAGTTATTGATTAAATTCTTTTATCACCTTCCATTAAATATCCTTAGTCTAACATTATCTCGTTAAACAGCACTGCATTTTTTCTGGCCAAAATTTTTAGTATGATAAATTCTAAAACTTGCTCGTCATGACATGTGTAACATTATGATACATAGTAATTGAAAATGGTTTCTTATTTACTCAAGCTACAATTTTTTGCTATAGTCATCTTTTTGAATCAAAACAGAATGTTTATTCAGAAGTCAGAGATGCAAGAAATGAAATATTCAGAGAAAGACAGACAGACACACTAAAAGACACATAGACACACGAACGGAAGAATATCACATAGACAAACAAGAAATAAAAGCAAAACAAGAGCCGGAAAGACGCACAAAAAAGACACATTGACGCACAGACAGAGAAAGAAGGAAACATAGATACACATACAGACATATAAAAAGACAAACCAACACACATACTGATGAACAACAGGAAACACAGACAAACACACAAACAGATGATCACAGTAAAAAAAAAAAAGACGCATAGACACACGGACAGACACATAAACACAGGGTAAGAGAAAAAACAGTCACACAGAAATACGAATAGACAGAGAAAAAGACACATAGGTACAAAACGGACACACGGACAGATAACAATAGACACATAGACACACAGACGGACACAAAAACAAACACACAGGCAGACGGACAAAAGGAATAACAGGCTGTTAAATTGGTAAGAAATGGCAGTCTTAAATGGACGATTTCTCTTCTAACTGGCCTGTTTTAGGGAAACATTTGATGTTACATGTGAGAAAAAAACTTGAACCAAAGAATGTGTCCTTAGAAACCTTCACGACTTTTGAAAATTAAAGGGATTTTTAACAGGTTCACAATAGAATTGAGTACGGTATGCAGTAATAAGGTTGACATAGACAGTTTGAAATGATTTCTACGTAAATTATTGGTTATAGTATACTGATATACATAAATTACATACATTATTTCTACGTTATTAGAATTGGGAATGGTATGCTGATAATAAGGTTTACATGGAGAATTTCAAATTATCTCAAATTTAACAACCTTTTCTCCTATGGAATCCTTCAAATAATAATCACTTGATAGAGCCATTGTGCTAATACTTTGTCGAATTTACGATGCGATCGTTTCAAATTTTTCATGTTAGCCTCATTTTCTACCATGCAGCGTGAAACATTTCCTTAAGACAAGCCAATTGCAAGGCAAACCCTTAATTTAACAGCTTATGGTCCTAAGGCTTCCTTAAAAAAATATTCACTTGACAGAAGCATTTGCTAATAGCCTGGCAAATTCAAATATTTACATCGCAGAACCATTTGCTACTAACCTGTCAGATGTATGTCAAAATGATTTCAAATTGTCTGTTTCAACCTGACAACCAGCATACCATGCCCAATTCTAACATAAACCTGCAAAGAATCCCTTTAATTTTCAAAATCAATGAAGGTTTTTTAGGGTTCATTCCCTTATTCAAGCTTTTTCTCTAACATTTTACATCAGGCATTTCCCTAAGAAATCCAGTTTCAAGATTTAAATCCAAAATTTTTACTAATTTAACAACCTATTTTCCTACGGCACCTTTCCTAAACTATTTACTTGGCAGAAACAATTTGCAATATCCTGTCCAATTTACGCTGAAATTGTCTATGTCAAACTCATTTTCTAGCTTGGACCGTAAATCATTTCTAATTTAACAACCTATTGTCCTAAGACCCCCTTCCAAAAAATATTAACTTGACAGAGTCATTTGCTAATAACCTATCAAGTTGATACAGAAATGATTTCAAATTCTCTATGTCAACCTTATTGTAAACATACCATTCCCAGTTTTAATTATATAGAAATAATTTATATAAATTATGAGTTAATCAGCATACCACACCCAATGATTTACGTAGAATTTTTTTTTCAAATTGTCTATGTCGACCTCATTACCGCACACCATGCTCAATTCTAATTTGAATCTGTTAAAAAGGGAAGGGTAAAACCTTTCAGGTCCCGCTACTAGGGAACCTCCAAGACACCAAGCCCTAGCGAGCAATTCCACCGGGCCCCTATTAATCGTTTCTACCGGGGAGCCCTAGCAACTAATTCCGGTGAGACCCTGACCGTCGATTCCAACGAGGGCCCTAGCAACCTTTCCATCGGGGATGCATCTAACAACTAATTTAACCGGACTCCAAACCAGCAGTTCTAATGGGGCCCTAGCAGTCAATTCCAGAGTGGCCCTAGCCCTCTATTTCCACCGAGTCCATAGCATCCAATTCTAAACGGGAGTCCTAGTAACCAATTCTATCGGAAGCCCTAGCATTCACTCCTACGGGACCCCTACTATCCGATTCAATTTGTGCCCTAGCAACAATTCCGATGGGGCTCTAGTAAGCAATTTGAACGGAGGTCTCAGCTTTCTATTCCAACGGGACCCTAGCAACTAATTTCACTGTGGGCCTCTAGCGATTAATTCCAATGGGGTTTCTAGCATCCAATTCCATCAGAACTCTAGCGAGCATTCCATTGGGCCCCTAACAACCCTTTACACGGGGTGCCCCTAGCGACCAATTAAACTGGAAGCCTAACGAGCAATTCCACGTAGGCCCTAGTATTCAATTCCAACAGGTGCCCTAACATCCAATTTCACCGACAACACGCTTCTTAAGACATTATTCTTAAAGAGGTTCCAAGATATTTCAAAGGGTCTTTAATACATTTTTTCTAAAGACATTTTTCAAGATTACTTTGGTTGTTATGGAATAAAGAAAATGCTTACGTATGTTAAGGATGACGAAATCTTGCAGGGCATGCTAAACTTCAGGGACCATGGGGATTCCCTAGTTTTAGCTGAGCATGGTACATATTTGGATGTTACATAATGGCAACAAACACATGGGGCTACGTAATGGCTACTCAAATGCGACTGTTAGGTAACATCGCACATATGTGGGATGTTACGTAATGACGATGCACAAGGAACGGGAGACCAGGTCTTAAGGAAATTTGATATTTAGAAGGAATCCATGTCTCGGGGCTCTCATTTCAAATCTCGACCAGATTTGGTGGTGTTTGGGGGATTTAGACGGGGAAACCAGAAATCTTGGAAAACGCTTAGAGTGGAGAGATCAGGATTAAACTTGGTGGGTAGAATAAACAAATGCCGTAGATACGTGATTGACGTAACTGGACTGGATCTGCTCTCTTTGGGAGAGTTAGAGGGGTCCAGTGCTTTGGCGAGTTTGGTGCTTCTGGAGGTGCTAAGACGATGAAAGTTGGTAGGTGTGCAGGGGATCTGCACAAATTGGCTTTATAAAATTATTTTCTCCCATTCAACCATCTGGGGGACTGAAAGGAGAGAAAAAATGAGGTATTTATAACTTACGAGTGGTTGATCGGATTTTAACAAATTTTGATATTTAGAAGGACCTTGTGTCTACGAGCTCTTATTTTAAATCCCGACCAGCATTGAGCCTCTGATTTTCCTTTTAAATCAATCTATTGATTCTTGGAATTTTGCTAGAGCTCATGCCATATGAGCTCTTGGCTCTTGGTTCTTCCTATCTCGTCACAATTGCCATACGAGTTCTTAGCTCTTGTTTCACAGGGAACCTTTATAATCCAAATGTTTTGTCCATATTAGGATTCAAAAGAGATTTTCTCTCAACGGATTAGAGCACTAGAGACTGGACCAAGAAACCCTTTCTAATCTTTTTGTTCGGGGTAATTCTTTCTAATGAAGACGTTTCGATGAAGCTATGGATTATATGTCCCCTATGCCAGCAATAATCGGCATGTAGGGGAGAATATTTATTATTATAAATTGGTTATAATTTATGTGCAGCTGCTTATTGGAGCGTTATCGATTTTTTAACGTGACGAAGGCAGGTTAAACTAGGTTTTGAATCAGTCAGATGTTACATGATGTCAAATACTGATAAAGTGGCCTTAAGTATATCTACAAAATCAAAAATATAATACTGCATGAAACGATTACTTTTAACCATTAAATCTAGATCTTTTGAGTGAAGGGGTATACTTATTAGAAGCAAAATCAAATATTAGAAGCAATATTTTGTTCATGTTTTGTTTTGTGTTATTTTCTAGTAATCCTGAGCCCGTGACACTCAATGGCTAACACACGGCACCATCCGGCATTTCTGTCACACGTATGGCATTTTCGGATATTTTCCTCCAAAAATGTTCCTTTTCACTAGAATTGATTGTTTAATTTTAATGAAAAATCCTGAATAACGTTTCTTATGATGACTCCAGGCAATTGAAGCCAGTGTGGAGCAGTGTATCTGCATGATTACACCCTCTGGTGCACATTATCACACCTAAAGGTTTTCAATCTTCCTCCCACAAAAATAGCCTTATCAACTATAAATGACCATTGTTTTTATTTGAACAGCAGAGACTTGCCATTTTAGTGTTAGATTGCAAGGCTCCTTTGTGATTCCCAGCCTATGCCACTTAATGGCTGACAAATAGCACCCTCTGGTAACCATTTTCAGCCATATGACATTTTTTTGCACATTTATCTGCAAAAATGTCCATTTACACTAGAATCACTCGTTTAAATTTAATGAAAGTCCCAATTTCATGTCTTCTAATGACTCCTGGCAATTAAATTCAGGGTGGCACAATCTGCCAGCCGTTTGACATCCGCTGGCGTGTATTATCACACCTTAGGGTTTTCAACCTTCTCCCCAAAAAAATAACTTTTTAAGCTAAAAGTGACTATTGTTTTTATTTGAACAGCGAAAACTTACCGCTTCATTGTTAAATTGCGATGATCCATGATGATCCCCAGCCTTTGAAACTCAATCAATAACAACCTACACCCCATGGCAACCATTATCACAAACATGGCCTTTTTCGGCTATTTTCCTCCGAAATTATCGGTTTATACTAGAATCGATCGTTTAAACTTAATGAAAAACCCTAATAACGTTTTTTCTAATGCCTCCTGGCAACTGAGGCAAGCATGGCACAATATACCAGCCCAATGACACCCTCTGGCCCACATTATCTTATCTAAGGCCTTTTAAACCCTTTTCTCCCAAAGAAGCCTTATAAACTAAAAATGACCAAGGATTTTACTTGAAAAGCGAAAACTTATGATTTCATTGTTAGATTGCAATGTTTCATGGCAATTCCTAGCCTATGATACTCAATGGCTGAAACACGGCCCCTTTTGGCAACCGTTATTACATATATGGCGTTTTGGGGGAATTTTCCTGCAAAAATATCGCTTTACAGCAGGGTCGATCGTTTGAACTTAATTAAAAACCTCCATTAACATTTCTTTTCATGGCTCCTGGCAATTGAGGCCAGTTTGGTACAATCTACCAGCCCGATAATACCCTCTAGCACAAATTTTCATAACTAAGACACTTTTCAGGCGTTTTTCGACCAAAATGTCTGGTCACTTTAGAACCAATCGTTTAAACATAAAAAAAAAAATACCCAAAAGGGTTTTTCCTGATGACTCCTGGTAACTGAGTTCGGTGCGGCACACTTTACTAGCCCGACGGCACCCTTTGGCACACATTATCAAACCTATGGGTTTTTAAACCCTTTTCCTACAAAAATAACTTTATAATCTCAAAATGGCCATTGGTTTTATTTGAACATAAGAAACTGGCCATTTCATTGTTATATTGCGATGTTCAATACCAATTCCCACCCTGTGATAGTCAATGGCTGACGCACGGCACCCTCTGGTAAGCATTGTCACACTTATGATATTTTCCGTTTCTTCTGATGATTCCTGGCAATTTAGGCCAGCCTTGCACAATGTGCGAGCTCGATGAGACCCTCTGGGAACATTATTACACTTTAGAGTTTTTCAAGCTTTTTCCCAAAAAAATGAATTTTGAAACAAAAAATTACCATTGTTTTTACTTGAACAGTGGAAACCTGTCATTGATTAGTTTCAAGAAGTTGTAGGTTTTAATCTTTTAAATTAAAAAAGTTAGTTGTTTTGCACCTTATAATTTTAGTAGTTTACTTTTTAGTTTTAGATCTTAAAGTGCCTTGTTTTCTCGCTTTAAAATTTTTGTTGTAAATTTTTATTCGAAATTTTAGTTTATTTAGTTTTAGTTTTAAGGTTTTACGAATTTTTTGCATTAAATTTTCAGTTTTAATGCTTTAATTTTTAAAGTTTCAATTTTAAAGTTAGTCTTAGAAGTTTTAGCATTAAATTGTAAGTTTTAAAGTCTTATATTTTTTATTTTAAAGTTACTGTTTCAAAGTTCATTTTTAAAGTTTTAAATTATCTTTTTTAAAGTCTAAGTTTCGCTTTCTCTTGATTTAAAAGCTATTTTATTTATTAAGTTTTAGGCTTAATTGTTTTAATGTTGTAGTTTTGAGGGTTTTGTTTTAAAATTTTTAGTTTTGTGGTTTTAGACATGAAGTTTTTGGCTTCAAATTATCAGATATAAGGTTTAAACATTAGTTCTTTTATTTTAAAAGTTTTATTTTAGAAGAGTTTTATTTTAAAGCTTATAGTTTTAAAGATTTTATTTTTAAAGTTTAGATCTTAAGCTTTGAAAGATTTTGAACAGTTTTGAAAGATTTTATATTTAAGTGTAGATCTTAATGGTGTTCTTTTTCAATTTTAAAGTTCACGCTTTAAATTTATTCTGTGGTTCAGCTTTTAAAATTTTAAACTAAAAAGTTTTTCTTGCAGAAATTTTTTGTTTTAAAGTAATAGTTTTGAAAAGTTTTTGGTTTCCAGTTTCGTTTCAAAGTCTTAGCTTTAATGTTTTACTTTTCTAGTTCTTAAGTATTAACTTTAAACTTTTATTTGGAGTTTTAGTTTTAAATTTTTAATTTTAAAGGTTTTAGTTTTAAAAGTATTGGTCTTAAGGTTTTAGTGACAAAGTTTTTGGTTTCAAATTATCAGTTTTAAAGCTTATGTCTTAAATTTTATTTTACAAGTTTTAGCTTTGAAATTTTTTACAAGTTTAATTATCAGTTTTAAGGTTTAGGCCTTAGTTCTTTTTCTTAATTTAAAAATTTGAACTTAATTTTTTTGATTTAATATGAAAGTTAAAGTTTTAAAGTTTGAGTTTTCAAAATTTTATTTTTAAATCGATAGTTCTTCAAAGTTTTCGGTTTTAAGGTTTTACTTTTACAGTTTTAGTTTTAATTTTTTCATTTTTTAGTGACTTTAAAACTTTTCTTATGAGCTTTTATTTTCAAGTTTTGTTCTTGCAGTTTTAGTTTAAAGGTCTTACGAATATTTTTTCGCATTGAACTTTTAGTTTCAAGCTTTTAATTTTGAAGTTTCAATTTTAAAGTTAGTTTTAGAAGTTTTATTTTTAATTCGTCAGTTTTTAATTTTTTTTAAAGTTTTCATTTTAAACTTTCGTTTTAAAATCACAAGGTTTAAATTATCCGCTTTAAAGTCTATGTTTAATTTTCTCTTATTTTAAAAGGGGGTTTCACAATTTTTTCGTCTATAAGGTTTTACGCTTATAGTTTTAATTTTAAAGGTTTTGTTTTAAAAGCTTTAGTTTTAAAGTGTTTGAAATAAAATTTATGGTTTCAAATTATCAGATTTAAATTTTAGATCCTAATCCTTTTATTTTAAAAGTTTTAGTTTTATAGTTTATAGATTTAAATATTTTAGTTTTAAAGTTTACATCTTAAGGTTTTTTTCAATTTTTAAGTTTTATCTTTAAAAGTTTTTTTCTTAGGATTTACATTTAAAGTTTAATATAAAAAGCTTTTTATTTTTAAAAGTTTTTAGATTTAAAGCAATATTTCAAAAATATTTTAAAGCTTCAATAAGTTACTTTTTTAATCTTAAGTATTAGTATTAAACTTTTATTTTGAAGTTTTAGTTTTAAAGTTTATTTATACAATTTTGTTTTTAAAATTTTTAATTTTAAAGGTTTTTGTTTGAAAAGTATTGGTTTTAAGGTTTTAGTCACAAAGTTTTCGAATTCAAACTATCAGTGTTAAAGGTAGGTCTTAATTTTTTATATTACCAGCTTTAGCTTTGAAAGTTTTTTCAAAGGTCTCAGTATTAAAAGTTTAGTTTTAAGAGTTTTAAATTATCAGTTTTAAAGTTCGGGCCTTCAACTTTTTTTACTATAAAATTTTTTAATTTAAAGTTTTTTAGATGTAAGATGAGATAAAGTTTTAAAGTTTGAGTTTTTAAAGTTTTATTTTTAAAGCAATAGTTTTAAAAGTTTTGGTTTTAAGGTTTTACCTTTAAAATTATAGTTCTAATGCTTCAATTTTTTTTCTTCTGGCTTTTAAATTTTTGTTAAAAACTTTATTTTGAAGCTTCAAAATGCAGTTTCAATGTTAAGGTTTTACCTATGTTTTTTGCTTTAAATTTGTAGTTTTAAAATTGTGATTTTAAGGTTTGATTTTTAAATTATAGTTTTAGAAGTTTTTGTTTTAAATTGCCAGTTTTGAGGTTTAGGTCTTAAAGTTCTTATTATTTAAAAGTTTTAGTTTCAAAAGTTCTTTTTTTTAGTGTTGAAGTTCTACTCTCAAAGTTTTATTTGAAGTTTCAGTTTTAAAATTCTAGTTTAATAGTTTTTATTTTTAGACTAGTAATCTGAAAAAGTAATTTTTTGAGGGTTTTAAGATTATAGTTTCAAAGTTTTAGTTTTAATGTTTTACTTTTCTAATTCTACAGTTTTATTTTTTTAAAGGTCGTATATTTAAAAGCTTTTAGTATTTACGATTTAATAAAAGTCTTTAGTGAAGATTCCCACAAAAAATTCTCATTATTTTTCATTATTCTTAAAAAAAATAATCAACATCCCACCTATGCGCTGTTATTGCACAACATCCCAGATGTGCGTCGTCATTACGCAACGGTCACGCACACGGCGCCATTCTGTAGCACCCACATTTGTACTGCCGTTACGTAACATCTACATGTGTGCCTTGCTAGATTAGAAGTGGCGATTCCCCACATGTCACCAAAGTCTAGCATGTCAGGTGAGATTGCATCCTAGTTAACATAAATAAAGAGTCTCCTATCACATAACAACCAAAGAAATCTTAAAAAACATCTTGATATAAAATGTCTTAAAAAATGTGTTGAAATGTCTTGATACGTCTTAAGAAAAGTCTTGAAAAAAATGTCTTAGAAAACGTCTTTTCGGTGAAATTGGATGTTTGGACACCGGTAGAATTGGATGTTAGGGCCCCCGTTGGCAGTTCGTGCTGGGGCCCCCACTAGAATTGTTCATTAGAACCTCTATAGAATTGGTTTCCAAGGGCCCCCGGTTGATAAGGTTGCTAGGGGCTCGTTGGAATTACTCGCTAGGGGGCCCAGTGGCACTGGTTGCTAGGTCGCCATTGGAATTAAGTGCTAGGAACCCACTGCAATAGGTTGCTAGGGTACCGCTGGAATCGCCTTCTAGGGCCTCTGTTAGAATCACTCGCCAGAGTCCCCTTTGGAATTGGTTGTTATGGACCCTTTGAAAGTGGAAGCTAGGGCTTCGCTGGAATTTGTTTTATGGCCCCGTTGGATTTGACTTCTTCAGCAACTGTTGGGATTGGTTGATATGGACCCGGCAGAACTGAATGCTGTAGCCCCACTGGAAGTGACAACTAGGGTTCCTGTTGGAAATGCTCACTAGGGGCCTGGTTGAATTGGTTTTTTGGGGCCTCCCGATGCAAAAGTTTGTTAGGGTCCCCATTGGAATCGACTGCTAGGTCCCATAGGAGTTGCTAGGAGCCCGGTGGAATTGTTCACTAGGGTGTGGCGTCTTGAAGAATCCCCACTCACGAACTCTGAGGGTTTTCCTGACCCTCTGTTCCTAGAAATAATTGTAAAATCCTTTGTTTGCAGACAACAATGGGCCATGCGTGTGTTGAGCATGATAACTTTGGGTTATGATCAATTTTGACAATGTCCTTACTTGAGGGGACCTGAAGATTTTTTCTGGCCTCATAGGTTTTTTAAACATAATGAGCAAAGAAAACATAATTTGTGGGGGCCCTGAATATTTTTCCTGGCCCTTGCGTGTTTTTTGTTAACATAACAACCAAAAGAAAACATGATTTTGCGGGTCCCTTAAGGTTTTTTTTTACTTGGCCTTCTCGAATTTTTCAAACAATCAAAGAAAAAAGAACTCTCTATTTTGTAACAAGCACCTGCACCTTTTAGAAAATAAAATACTATTACGTAACAACTAAAGAAATCCTGAAGAATACAAACCATATTACGTAACATGCACCTGCAACCTAAAGAAAACAAACATTATTATGTAATAATCGCCTGCATCTCTTAGAAAATATACCCTATTACGTGACAGACATCTTTATCTCTTTAAAAACATCCCCTATCATGTAACAGTCACCTGCATGTCAAAGAAATTTTTTTAACAACTGCTTCTTAAGAGAATTGCTGTAACTTTTTTGTCATCTTAAATTAATAGGGGAAAAAAGAATTAGCGGCTATGGGTCTTCTGGAAACCAGTTAGGGGATGCTGTTTACATTTAAAATGACGAAAGTATGAATGAACTTCAGTGTATGTCAGCCTGAAAAGCAGAAATTAACAAATGAGGGTAACACCCCTTCAAACACCCAAATAGGCTAGAATGTCGCTTTCACTCTGTTGAAAAGAATACTTGCTGCGAATACATCCTTTTGTATAGTTAAATAAAAAAACAAGTTTTTTAAATGAAAGTAAGGAACGACATTAAAAATTAAAACGAACAGAAATTACTTCGTATATGAAAGGGGCTTTTCCTTCTCAACGCCCCGCTCTTTACGCTAAAGTTTGATTCTTTCTTTTAACTCTACATTTTAAAACAAGTCAACGCCCCGCTCTTTACGCTAAAGTTTGATTCTTTCTTTTAACTCTACATTTTAAAACAGTAAAAAAAAACTTTAGCGTAAAGAGCGGGGCGTTTAGAAGGAAAAGCCCCTTTCATATATGGAGTAATTTCTCTTCGTTTTAAGTTTTAATGTCGCTCCTTACTTTCATTTCAAAAACTTGTTTTTTTATTTAATTTCTGAACGTTTTTCAATCAATACATGTTTTGATTTTGGCTCTCCGCAGAGGAATAATTAAGACGAAATTTTTATATTTATTTCTTTTGGCTAAATGGCTTTCTCATAATTTTGATCGAATGATTTTGAGAAAAAAGAGCGGGGGAGGAAGCCTAGTTGCCCTCCGATTTTCGGTTAATTAAAAAGGCAACTAGAACTTTTAATTTTTTACGAATCTTTTTATAAGTTAAAGATATACGTAACTTATGAATTAGCTTACGTAAAGAACTTTTGTATTCTTATGTTTTTATTACATATATGAGGGGGTTTGCCCCCTCGTCAGTACCTCGCTCTTTACACTAAAGCTTAAATTTTGTCCCAATTCATTAAGAATGACCCCTAAATCACAAAAGCCGCTGAATAAATAGTTGAAATTACTAAAAATACTTTAGCGTAAAGAGCGAGGTATTAGGAGGAGGTGAGCCCCTCATATGGGTAATAATTTCTGTTCGTTTTAAGTTTTAATGCTGCTGCTTACTCCCAGCTGAAAAAAAACTTTTTTATTGTTTTTTTTAAGTAATGCTAGTAAATCCAGCGCTCCCTTTATGGAAAATTTCTTCCCCCATGACAAATTCCTCGATAGAAAGTTCCCCCAGCATATCCCCCTCTTCTCAACCCCTGCCTCCAACCAAAAAATCCTCCTGAAAACGCCAGTACACTTCCCAATAACCATTACTATATGTAAGCACTGGTCAAAGTTTTGAACTTGTAAACCCTCCCACGGGAACTGTGGGGGAGTAAGTCGTCCCCAAAGACATAGTTATAAGGTTTTTCGACTACGCTGAATAAAATGGCTATCTCAGAATTTTGATCCGTTGATTTTGGGAAAATAATTAGCGTGGGAGGGGCCCTAGGTGCCCTCTAATTTTTTGGTCACTTAAAAAGGGCACTAGAACTTTTCATTTCCATTAGAATGAGCCCTCTTGCAACATTCTAGGACAACTGGGTCGATACGATGACCCCTGGGAAAAAAAAACCAGAAAAAAACAAACAAATAAACACGCATCCGTGATCTGCCTTCTGGCAAAAAATATAAAACTCCACATTTTTGTAGATAGGAGCTTGAAACTTCTACAGTATGGTTCTCTGGTACACTGAATCTGATGATGTGATTTTCGTTAAGATTCTATGACTTTTGGGTTGTGTTTCTTCCTATTTTCTAAAATAACGCAAATTTTCTCAGGCTCGTAACTTTTGGTAGGTAATACTAAACTCGATGAAACTTATATATTTAAAATCAGCATTAAAATGCAATTCTTTTGATGTAACTATTGGTACCAAAATTCCATTCTTTAGACTTTCGGTTAGTATTGAGCCAGGTCGCTCCTTACTACCGTTCGTTACCACGAACTGTTTGATAGGCATGACAATTTTTCTTTCTACCTTAGCATTTCAAATCATTTTGTCACAGAATTTTCAATTCAAGCGGTCTGTTTAGGATTCGGTCTGTTTGGAGTACACGTGACATTCTAGCGTTTCTGAGGGTTGTTATGGGAGTTGTCGTACGTAGTTTACTGTTGATCATATAAAACAAAAGTTTATTGTTTTTGGCCCAGGATTGGGATAGGGTTGACCTCCCTATACATATGTGGTTTCGACCCCGTATGAGGCTATAAAAATAGAAACTGATAAGTGTAAGTGTAGTAGAAAAATTACTATTATTTTCTTGTATATTATTTTCAGGTTTTACCCCGCTGATTTCACATTGGAGGAACTATCACAGCTTGGCGAATTCTATTCTTCTTTGCAACCTTTTTGGTCAAAAGAGGGGAATCAAGCACTTATCCGGAAGTACAATGATTCTGATATGACCGTGAACAGACTTCTATGGTTTTTTAAAAAGGTAATTAAACGGAAACGATTTACACTTCAAAAAATAAAGTCAAAAACAATAAAAATAGGCTATATTTGCTTCCACAAAAAAAAAACAGGAATGAGGCAATTTAAAAGATGACAATTATTGAAGGCAATTAAACATTCTTTACAATTATAAAGATTGCAATTAGCAATTATCTTCTTATGCACAGGTTTATTCCACCAGCTTGTTTGGTATTAATAGTTCTATATCGAAGATCTATATCGAATTCTGCTGTCTATTTGGTAACTGTTTCGATAAAATAAATAACACAGTTAAAACCAACTTATACAGAGGTAAATTTCCTTAGCCCATTTTCAGGCTAACATTTTGGGGATTCAAGCAACTAGCCTAGTCCATTAGGCTATTGTCGGATACTGATCTTGTTTTATGGCACTTGACATTAACCAAGTGACATATAGCGATAGCAAATTCTGTCGGTCTGTTGGTCCCAGTTTTGCTACTTTAGGCACTTCCAGGTAAGCTAGGACGATAAAATTTGACAGGCGTATCAGGGACCGGACCAGATTAAATTAGAAATAGTCGTTTTCTCCATCTGGAGTGGAGCATCGGGGAGGCCGGTTAATTTGGAAAAAATAGAAAAAATGAAGTATTTTTAACTTAGGAACGGGTGATGGGATTCAATGAAATATGATGTTTGGAAGGGTATCGTGTCTCAGAGCTTTTATTTTAAGTCCTGACCAGATCTGGTGACATTGTGGGGAGTTGGAGGGGGAGCCTAAAATCTTGGAAAACGCTTAGAGCGGAGGGATCGGGATGACACTTGGTGGGAAAGAAGTCCTAAATACGGGATAGACGTAACCGGAACAGATCTGCTCTATTGGGGGGGGGGGGTTAGGGGGGAGGGTTAATTCTGAATATTAGAAAAAATGAGGTATTTTTTACTTACGATGGAGTGGTCGAATCTAGATGAAATTTCATATTTGGAAGGGCCTCGTAACACAGATTTCTTACTTTAAATTCCGACCTGATCCAGAGTCATTAGGAGGGGGGAGTTGGGGGTAACCGGAAATCTTGGAAAAAACTTAAAGCGGAGAGATCAGGAAGAAACTTGGGGGGAAGAATAAAAACAAGCCTAATATATGTGACTGACATAACTGGAACGGATCTGCTCTGGATCCGGTGACATATGGGGGAGTTGGGGGGGGGGGTACCTAAAATCTTGGAAAACGCTTAGAGTGGAGGGATCCGGATGAAACTTGGTGGTAAAAATAAGCAGAAGTCCTAGATACATGATTGACATAACTGAAACGGATCCGCTCTATTTGGGGGAGTTGGAGGGGGAGGGTTAATTCTTAAAAATTAGAAAAATTGAGGTATTTTTAATTTACGAAGGAGTGATCGTATCTTAATGAAATTTCGTATTTAGAAAGACCTTGTAACCCCAATTTCTCATTTTAAATCCCGACCGGATCCAACGTCATGGGGGGGGGGCAGAAATCTTTGAAAAAACTTAAAGCAGAGAGATTAGGATGAAACTTGGTGGGAGGAATAAAAACATGTCAAAGCTACGTAACTGACATAACCGGACTGGATACGCCCTCTTTGGTGGAGTTGGAGGGAGGGAGTAATTCAGAAAATTAGAAAAAATGAGGTATTTGTAACTTACGAATGGGTGATCAGATCTTAATGAAATTTAATATTCAGAAGGACCTTGTGCTTTAGAGCTCTTATTTTAAATCCCAATCAGATCCGAAGACATCGGGGGAGAGTTGGAGAGGGAAACCGAAATTCTTGGAAAACGTGAAAATTTAGGTATCTTTATCTTACGAATGAGTGATCGGATCTTAACAAAATATGATATATAGAAGGATTTTATGTCTCAGATGCTTCATTCTCAATTTGAATCGGATCCAGGGACCTGGGGGGTTGGAGGGGGAAACAGAAATCTTAGAAAACGCTTAGAGTGGAGAGATTGAGATGAAACCTGATGGGAAGAATAAGAACAAGTTATAGATACGTGATTGACATAATTGGAACGGATCTGTTCACTTTGGAGGAGCTGAAGGGTGTTGATTTGGAAAAACTAAAAAAAATTGAGGAATTTTTAACTTAAGAACGGGTGACCGGATCTTAATGAAATTTTATATTTAGAAGGAACTCATGTCTCGGAGCTCTTATTTCAAATCCCGACCAGATCGGTTGACATTGGGGAGAGTTAATGGGGGAAACCTGAAATCTTGGAAAATGCTTAGAGCAGAGAAATCGGGATGAAACTTGGTGGGTAGAATAAGCAAATTTTGTAGATACGTGTTTGACGTAACCGTACTGGGTCCACTTTCTTTGGGGGAGTTAGGGGGTGGGGTCCAGTGCTTTGACGAGGTTGGTGCTTCTGGACTTGCTAGGACAATAAAAATTGGTAGGCGTGTCTGGGAGCTGCAAAAATTGACTTGATAAATTCGTCTTCCCCGATTAGACCATCTGGGGGGCTGGAGGGAGAGGAAAAAGTAGAAAATATATAAAAAGTAGAAAAATAAGGTATTTATAACTTACGAGTGGGTGACCGGATCTTAATGCATTTTGATATTTAGAAAGACCTCGTGACTCAGAGCTCTTATTTTAAATCCCGATCGGCATTAAGCCTCCGATTTTCCTTGTAAAGCAATCTATTGATTCTTGGAATTTTGCTAGAGCTCGTACCATATGGGCTCTTGGCTCGTCTGACCTCGTCACAAGTGCCATGTAAGCTCTTAGCTTTTGTTTCTTTTCTACAGGTACGAGCAGAAAGTTGATAAGAAAAACTGTTCTCGTGCATCTTTAAGTCCATTTCTTTTTTTCACTTTATTTGGGTACCCTTGGTTTAGAAATTTATTGATTAAGCTTCATGCTGTCGATAAAAATAATTTGTTTGGCTCTTTTTAATTTCCCATTTTCAGGCAAACCAATGCTTTCTTCTGTGTATGCTAGGCTTGAAGTAGCACAAAACATCCTAAACAGGGTTTTACCTACTGCCAGGCTTTTTTTCTGGGTGAGGGGGTCAATTATTTTTTCCTTTTGTATAGACATCGTTTTTCCCATAATACTTTAGACAATAATTTCCGTGCTATTTCGAAAAAAAGAGTTCGGCTCCATTTTGTGTCTGTTTTTAGGCATGTCAACTTAGTATTAATATATATTTTTTAAACAGGTTTCTGTTGGGTAAGAAACTAATGCGTCTAAGTTTTAGGCCACTGGGAACAAGGATTTTGCCCCTTTTTGGGCTTAGTGCTGGCAGTAGTGTAGCCTGAAACTATTTTGTTTTGTTCATTAGTTTTCCGTTGACCAGTCGGAAACAGCTGCAAGTTTAAAGCTGATCAACCTGACAAGCGGTTTTTTAACGAATTTTTAGCCTAATGAAACAACTAAAATCTTTGTAGGATTTAATAGGACAGCCAGAATTAAATACGTCTCGTGTATTTAAACAATACGAAACCTATCTACTAATAATGAGCAATTTACATAATTTGAGGCCTTTCTACACGGAGAGCAAAGGTTACAATATCCAATGGAGACATATTTTTTCGATTATTTTACTGTTCTGAAAAAATAGCCCTCTGGAAATTTTGATACGATTCCCTCAGTAGCGGTTTTGGCCTTTCTTGCACCCGAGGCAAAATCTTTGTTTACGAACCACTTTCCCCCATCTGTGTTCCGAAAAATTTTCAGATCAAATTTTAATAAAATCTTGATTTATTGACACAATTATTTTGAAGTTCTTAATAAAATAATAATTTTTCTATTATTTTTAAATACTATATGAATAATTTAACTATTAATTAGTATTTTAATTTATTGATTTTAATTATTATAATTTAGTTATTTTTTAATTTAGTTTGTTAATTAATTAATTCTTTGTCAATAATAAATTAGCTTATCAATTATTTTCATTTATTATCTGCGTCCTTCACTTTATTTTAGTAAAAACAAATTTCAAAATCTACAAAAGGGTTAATATCTTTGAATAATTTACTTAAAATTTGACGCCCCTAATTTTTCCGAAGCCGGGGTAAGTGCCCCCTCTGCCCTCCCCTTCTTAAACCCAGTTCTGGATGCCATAAGAGATACGGGTGTTTAAAATGCCATGAAAATCTCCATTGGATCGCAATTGCCAGTTTGAAAACCTTGCTATTAATCAAAAATTGATCCGACGGCCCTTTTTATCAGCCTCTATATTCCAGGCTATTTTTGAAGCAGATGATATCGCTATATACTGTCAGTTTCAAGGTGGCCAGTACCCCTGTGGTGACATTTTTAAGCCAATAGAAGTAGATGAGGCATTTTGTTTCTCATTTAATGCTCGATCGCTTGAAACCCAATTAAGGTACGTACTCTAAGACTAATTTTGTAATATGAAGTGAACCACTACTTTTCATTTGTGACTATTGGAATACCATAAGTTTCAAAAATATAATTTCGACTGTATCGAAAGTGGTTGTGTGGAATGTGGCCGTGGTTAAGAAGGGGCAGATTTAACTTAAAGACTTGCAGAACTTCAACACACAGTATCAACATTGATGCATAAAACATGAGGTTGCTTCTATCTCTTCCGCTAAAAATTTACTTATAGTGATGATTGGCTGCCCTTCTGTTCAGACAACCGCTAGATAATCTTGCTTCTATTTCAGCTGCTTTTGATACAACGATACTGGTTTGAAATAGCGCTACTAGTTAGAGTGGCGAATCTTTCCTTGCTCAGAATTGTGTATAAAATAGAGATCTATTAAATTATGTTAAAGTTGACTGACTCCAGTAGCTAAAAAATCAATTGACCAATTTCAGTATATGAAATATAGTTCAATTTTTATTCAACTCTTTTTCCAAACTTAAAAGCCACCGTCTTTGTAACTTATCAGAGGCAACGCCATAGCATTGCTTCTAATAACTGCTACTCTTTCACAGAGGCACTTAGTGTAGAGGGAGTGATAAAATGAGCTACGGTGAAGAATTGTTCGATTGGATATCGAAAGTTCAAGTGTCCTTTTTAAGAGTAAAAATTTATTGGATGAGACCCCTCCCCCACGAGCTCTTCTCCCCAAATTCATTCGATAGAAACCCTGAGAGAGTTTTAACAATTTACAGTAGTTCGAAGATCGGACAACAAAACCTTTGGGGTCGACACAACCCTTCAGGGCTCGAGGGAAAGCGTTCTGAAGTTATGCCCTAAGGGGCACATAACGCTTTTATGAAAGGGGTGGCTGTATAAACTTTGGAATAAGCTCATTGTATTAGCAATTGAAGATTCTAATTCTCATTTTAAGATTCAAAAGGTGTCAGATGGTAACTAGTCCCTCCCCCCTAACAACCTCTCTTTCCCAAGTTCATCCAATCGAAACTTTAAGATAATGATTATGTTCATAACAGTCCAAAGATAATGTAACAGTACACCCGGGGTTGACATAACCCACCACCAAAGCCTGGAGTAAAGGCTCTAAGCTATAGCCCTTTGGCATTTAATAGACTTGGGCAATTGGAAGGGACAGTCTTATAAAATGTTGAAGAGGCTTATTTGATTGGAAATTGATAGTTTCTAGTTCCTATTTGAAGAATTAAAAGTAATCCGAGGGTGAATAGCCCTTCGCCAAATACCCTCTTTTCTCCCAATGCATCCGATCAAAATTTTGAAATCATTATTTTGGTCAAACTAGTCCAAATATTATATAACAATTCTTTAGGGGTTGACATAAACCCTCCGAGCCCTGGGGGCAAATGTGGTAGTTTGTGACCAGAGGGCATATTTTGACATAAAGAGTTGCCGTATAAACTCTAGGTGAGGCTCATTTTATTGAAAATAATAAGTTTTAGTTCCACCTTTAAGAGTCACAAGTAATCGGAGGGCAACTAGCGCCCCAAAGCCCGCTTTTCCCCAAATTTGCCAGATCGAAATTTAAAGTTAGGCATTTTGTTTAAAATAGTCCGAAAATCATATAACAATGCCTCTAGGGTTTACACAACCCCCCAGATCCCAGGGGCGAAGGCCGTAATTTATCCAACAGTTCGTGGTATCAAACTGTAGTAAGGAGCGACCCGGCTCAATAGTAACCGAAACCCTAAAAAATGGAATTTTGATACCAATAGTTACATCAAAAGAATTGCATTTTAATGCTGATTTTAAATATATAAGTGTCATCAAGATTACTTTTACCTATCAAAAGTTATGAGCCTGATACAATTTGCCTCATTTTCGAAAATATGGTGTAACACCCCCTAAAGGTCATACGATCTTAACGAAAATCGCACCATCAAATTCAGCATATTAGAGAACCTTGGCTTAGAAGTTTCAAGCTCCTATCTATAAAAATGTGGAATTTTGCATTTTTTGCCAGAATACAGATAACGGATGCGTGTTTTTTTGTTTTGTTTTTCAGGGATGATTGTATCGACCCTGTGGTCCTAGAATCTTGCAAGAGGGCTCATTCTAACGGAAATTAAAAGTTCTAGTGTCCTTTTTAAGTGACCAAAAAAATTGGAGGGCACCTAGGCCCCTTCCCACGCTCATTTCTTCCCCAAAGTCACCAGATCAAAATTATGAGATAGCCATTTTATTCACCATAATCGAAAAGCCTAATAACTATGTCTTTGGGGACGATTTACTCCCCCGTGGGAGGGGCTGCAATTTACAAACTTTGACCTGTGTTTACATACAGTAATGGTTGAAAGTGTACAGACGTTTCCAGGAGCATTTTTTTTGGTTTGGGGGAGAGAGTTGAGGGGGGTTTACGTGGGAGGATCTTTCCATTGACGAACTTCCCATGGGGGAAGAGACTTTCAATGGAGGGGGCGCAGGATTTTCTAGCATTACTATAAAAAAAAACGAAAAAATAAATATGAAAAGTTTTTTCTACTGAAAGTGAGGAGCAGCATTAAAATTTAAAACGAACAGAAATTATTACGCATATGAGGGGTTTACCTCCTTGCAATACCTGCTCTTTAGGCTAAAGTCTTTTTAGTAATTTCAACTATTTATTCTACGGCCTTTGTGATTCAGGGGTTATTCTTAAGGAATTAGGACAAAATTTAAGCTTTAGTGTAAAGAGCGAGGTATCGACGAGGGGTGAGCCCCCTCATATACGCAATAATAACATACGAATATAGAAGTTTGCTGCGTAATTTAATTCGGAAGTTACGTATATTTTTTACTTATGAAATCGTTCGGAAAAAATTAAAAGTCCTAGTTGCCTTTTTAAGTAATCAAAAAATTGGAGGGCAACTAGGCCTCCTCCCTCGCTCCTTTTTTCTCAAAATTTTCCGATTAATTTCAATTAATTAATATGTAAATTTCGTTTTAATTATTTATGTGCGGATAGCCAAGATCAAAACATGCATTAATTCAAAAACGTCCAGAAATTAAATAAAAAAACAAGTTTTTTTAAATGAAAGTAAGGAGCAACATTGAAACTTAAGGTAAAATTCTTTTCGATTGACTTCTTGCTATCTTGGAAGTTGTTTGGCTAGGGAATTGAAACTTTCAGAGATGTGTCTACAGGCTAAAGTATATCCTGGGAAGGGTAAAATTCTAGTCCATTGACTTCTTGCTATCTTGGGAAGTTGTTGGGCTGGTGAATTGAAACTTTAAGGGATGTGTCTACAGGCTAAAGTATATCCCGGGAAGGGTAAAATTCTAGTCAATTGACTTCTTGCTATCTTGGAAAGTTGTTGGGCTGGGGAATTGAAACTTTCAGGGATGTGTCGACAGGCTAAAGTATATCCCGGGAAGTTATTTATCCTGGATATGCCCTTGGCTATTAGCATATAGACTAGTGCTTTGTTCAGAAAAGGACTTAAGCTAGACTGTTCCCACTTTTGTGCCGATCTTTTCCCAGTGAAAATCAGTCCCCCCCCCCGCGGTACATATGTATTATAGCGACCCCACTCATGAAGTTTGATCTGAACTGTTTGGGTAAAACCGGTGGGTATATCTGCCTATGAGTTCTGGACGGACTGCTTTCCATAATTCTTTGTTATAATTGTCATAATTCTTTGTTATAATTTTGTTAGGTTATTAAAGTATTAGATTTTCATCATATTTAGGTATATTTCATTAGGTATTAAATTCATATCATTATATATCATTCATATTGGGCATAATTCATTTTCATGCTTAATATTTCCTAACTTCACTTCTTAAGTGGGGTCGCTTTAATACATAAGCATCTCCCCCCTAGATATAAGCATGCCTTATCGTGTATAACCCTGACAAGGCCTACATTAAAGAAAAATCTTCCTGGAAGACTATGTTTCCACAAAGACAAACGATAAGTGACAAAATGCACTGAACTTGTATAATTTGGGATATATATTTGTCCATTAAGGGGTAAGGTTACTTTACCCCTAAGTGCAAATTATGCTGTTTAAACTAAAGTACTATATTTTCATCATATTTTGTTATATTTCATCATAATCAACCTAACTTTAATTCTTGAGTGCGTTTGGTATAATAAATAAGTACCAAAAATATACAATTCAATTACCTAACAGTCATGTATTGCCCCCCCCCCCTCAGAAAAAAATATGCTTACGTTTCTATAAGATGAAGGGGGGATTAAGTTTTCATTTTTACTGATTAACTGATGCGTTACAAGTATTGTACAAGAAACAATATTACTTGTCGACTTAAATGACAGCAGATCCCCACCATATGTGTGTCACCTATAGTATTCGTTTCGAATGCTTTAACTAATCATAGTAACTAAGTTTACATCCAGGGGTTTTTCTCGCGGGGGATTTCGATAAGGGGGTACAAAATATTTTACAAAACACAGTAATAATTTGTTTACGCATTTTTGACTGTTTTGCGAGTCAAGCATGTTTGAAGGGTTGGGTGGGGGGGGGGGGGGTTTAAACCCATCAACATATCAGATTTTAAGAAAATTTAAATATTAAGATGGAACATAAGAACCCTCTCCTCTGACCGGGGTGCCCTCCAAAAAGCGGTACGTGGCAAATAGACCCCCTAGATTTTTAAAAATTTGCATTTTCATTAGAAACAATCAATAAAAAATACTTGTTCCTTAGTTTTGAAAATATTTTGTATTTTATATTTTAACAAAGGAGATTTGCCAGTATGGAAAGAGGGGTGTATTTTAAAAAGTTATAAGGTGTGGCAAATTGGATAATAAATATTTCTTAAGACTTTTGAGGGGGACGTAGAGCTAACAGGTTAAACTCTCTCCACCATTTCTACATGCCTATTTTGGCGACAGGGCTGAAGCTGGGGTTTTAGCTTGGGGAGGGGGGTATAAAGGATTTACTGACAAAATCGCCCAATCTGCCAACAAATGCGAACACATACGCTAAATTGAAACGCCCAAAGTTCCAAAGAACTTTCAGAGGAAGCGCTTCCCCTTTGCTGCATCCCTGGCTAGAGGGCTATATATTTAATCTGAACACTTGAATTCAAGATTTCAGATGAAAACACAAATTGAAGCCTTTGTGACTCACTCATTGATTCTGAGAATTAATTAGATCCGTGTTTTATTGAACAGATGCATCGCTAAAGAGAAACAAGTAGCTATATTCCTAAGTAAAAACGAAAGCAAGTTGGACGTCCGGCGGAAGTGGGCAGATCTTAATTTTTAGACAACCTCCATTAGTCAGGTTTAGCCAAGCCAAATCCGGGAAAACCTTGGACGGTTTTTCTTAAAAAAAAAAAAGCTGTGATGTGCATCTGTCTTTTAGCATATCTTTTTAAGAGTACACAATACATCTTTAACAGATATCTATTCTGTAAAGGAAGGGTGTATGCCTGTGGTCCGTTAAATTTTACTGCTCTTCAATGATTTATTGCAGTGCTGCAACAAGTACTCCAAATTTTTACTTAAGTATCGAGTAATAAGTACTTTCCAAATTCTTACTTAAGTATCAAGTATCAAGTAATGTAAACGACGCCAAATGTAATAAGTTTGTGACCTCTCAATGCCCCCCTCACAATAAATTTATGTGTGGTTATCTCTCCAACGTATTTCAATTAATTTTAAGCAGCAAACAATCTAGGAAGAGGGGGAGGGGCTTTCAAAAAGGAGGAGTAGCTATGGCTCCCATTAATTTCGTTAGTCGTTAATTTATAAGGAAACTCACATCTTTTGCTATACTGACAAATATACCCCTCCCTGGCGTATCGATTAGCAGAGGATTGGGATCAATTGTAAATTCATTCCCCCTTCCTTCTATATTTTGAGTGGTATATTTTTTAGAATTGTCATTTACAAATGGGCTATCTGTTTCTGTTTTCATTGAAAAAAAATAATCAAAATTGACCCTTCTTGGTTTGAAAAATGAATCTCGCCCTCCCCACTATATTTTACTGAATTCACCCCACTGTCCCATCCTGAGACATACTCCTCGTGTGTTCTTGGGAAATAGAAAATTGTTTCAAATAAATGCCTTAAACGTCCCTGTTCTTAAACTTAATTTAATGAAAAAACAAGTTTTTTTAACTGAAAGTAGGGAGCGAAATTAAGACTTAAAATGAATGGAAACTGGTCCGCACATGAAAGGGACTGTCTCTTCCTCAACGCCCGCTCTTCAGGCTAAAATTTGACTCTTCCTCATAACTCTACTTTATAAAACAATACAAAACTTTGGTGTAAAGGGCGGAGTGTTGAGGAGGGGACAGCCCTTTTCATATACCAAATGATTTCTGTTCGTTTTAAGTTTTAATGTCGCTCCTTACTTTCAGTTAAAAAAAAACTTGTTTTTTTATATTGAATTTCTGAACGTTTTTGAATTAATTCAGATTTTAATTTTCACTCACCGTGTATGAATAATTAACGTGAAATTTGAATATTAATTTTACTTTTTTTAAACAAATAATAACCTAAGTGTGGATTTTGTTTCAGTTGTTTAAGAATGACTCCTGAATCAAAAAGGTTATTTAATTAGAATAGTAGCCTCTTTTCAAAGCTAAAAAAGAAACTTCAGCGCAAGAGCAAGCTACAGGGGAGAGGCAAACCATGTCATATACGTAATATTTTCTGTTAGTTTTCAGTTTTAATGTTACTTCTTACTTTCAGTTGAAAAAAACTCGTTCTTATTTAACTGCTGAAAGTTTCTTTAATAATATCGAGAAAATCCAGCTCCCCTCCATGGAAAATACCCTTCCCCCACGAAAAATTCTCCATGAAAAGATTTTCCCACGTAATTTAAATTAGTGATATTTGTGAAACTAATTTTGTAAGGCATAGTAACAAAACGACCAAAGAGGACGAAACTATTTTTATAAAAATGATTCCCAAGTTGAGCAATTCTCAAATGACTGAAATGCATGAAAAAAATATCTTTAAAATATGGGTAATAATTTATTATGATATAATACTTAATAATATATACGTATTTACTAGGTATATGTATAATTTATTAAAACATTAATAGTTTCAATGTTATTCCCTACTTTTAGTTGGAAAAAACTTGTTTTTTTAAAATTTAATAATAACCACAAGCCGAAGACATACAATATCTTTTGTTCAGTATCACATAAAAATCATAGTTATAAAGCAGCTTACAGTAAAACTAAATGCTAAGTTTGAACGGAAAATAACACCAACAAATTATTGCTTATATCGGCCGCTATTTAACAAAATTCGAACTCTAGCGTAAACAACGAGGTATTGAAAGGGGAGGGGGAACTTCCTCAAGTACGTAATATGAGTTAGTTCGCCTCTTCGTCAATACCTCGCTCTTTACGCTAAAGTTTGAATTTTGTTCCATTTCCTTAAGAATGACCCCTGAATCACACAAGCCGTTTGATTAGAACAAATAGCTCTTTTGAAATTACCAAAACTACTTTAGTGTAAACAGAGAGGTATTGACGAGGGGACGAACCCCCTCATATATGTAATAGTTTCTGTTCGTCTTAAGTTTTAATGTTACTTTTTACTTGCAGTCTAAAAAGCTTGTTTTTTACATTTAAATTCTGATCGTTTTTTTTTTTAATTGCGCTGGAATATCCAGTGCCCCCTTCATAGAAATCTCTTTTCCCCATAAGAAACTCTTCCCTTGGAAAATCTTCCTACGGGACCCAATCCTCCTCACCCCCCCCCCAGAAAATGTCTGTATGCTTACCAATAGCTAATAGTATGTGTAAACAATGGGTAAAGTTCGTAACTTACAGCCATTCTTCTTGGGACGGTAGGGGATTAAGTCGTCCTCAAAGACTGAGATATTTCAACTATCATTGGATAATTCGACAATGCTAAAGAGATATGGCTATCACAAAATTTGATCTGTTGACTTTGGGGAAAAATGAGGGTGGGAGGGGGTTTAGCTTCAATTCTTTGGTCACTTAAAAAGGGCACTAGAACTTTTAATTTCCATTCGAATGATCCCTCTCGCGAAATTTTAGGACCACTGAGTCTACATAATTACCCCTGGAAAAAAAAAAAACAAACAAACAAGTAAACACGCATCCGTGATCTTTCTTCGCACAAAAAACACAAATTCCACATTTTTGCAGATAAGAGCTTTAAACCCTACAGCATGATTCTCTGATACGCTGAATCTGACGGTGTGATTTTCATTAAGAACCTATACCTTTTAGGGGGTGTAAATTAAAAAATACTTGCAACCCTTCCCCCAGAAGCTTTGAGGGGTCAGTCATCCTCAAAACTATTATTATTAGATCTTTAGACCATGCTGAAAAAAATGGCTATCTCAAATTTTTGAGTAGAAAACTTTGCTACTAGGTCTTTCTATTTCCTATTAAACGAACCCTCTACAGATCATCTAGGATCAATGGTCCGATGTGATCACCCATGGGGAAAACAAACAAATCAACACCTATCTGTGACCTTGTTTTCGACCAAAAAAATCGAAATTCCTCATTTTTATATATAAGGGATTGAACCTCTAAAGTAGGGTTCTCTGATAAGCTGAACCTTATGGCATGATTTTCATTAAATCATTTCATTTTTTGGGGGCGTTTCCTTCTTTTTCAAAAATTGGGCAAATTTTCTCAGGCTCGAAACTTTGGGGGAAAGCACAAAACTTCACGAATTCTATATTTTGAATAAATATCAAAATTCAATTCTTTTGATGTATCTACTATTATCATAACCCTGATTCTTAAAGTTTCGGTTACAATTGAGGCGCATCGCTCTGTACTTAGTTTGTTACCACGAACTATTTGATTTATTAGGTCAAAAGGTCAAATAAAAACAAATACGGTTTTGCTCGACCTTTTTGCTGCTAAAGTAATTAGGACAAAAGTAAATGAAAGCATTTGGGTTCTTTCTTCCTAAATACCTATAGAATATTTATATAAGAAGGCTTGGGATAATCAATCATACTTTTTCTACTCTATGTATTGCATAATATCCCCCTTCCCCCTATTCTTTGCCAGATTTATATTTTAGTAACATTTCTTTTGTAATTTCTACGACTAAGAATTTGAAACTTAACCTGCCAACTTTACTCGTAATTCCAAAATCGACATATTTGTTTTTTTACGATTTTATATGGTAGCCTTAGTTTAACGACATTTGAAGCTTAAAATATTATATTCTATTAAGCCCTGTTTAATTTCAAAAACACTTAAACGCAAGAGATTATGAATTTCAACTAGGGAGTGGTCATCCCCTCGATTTCTTTATTACTTTATTGATTCTTGTCTTACAAGTCCTCTACTTACTTTACATTTTATATTTTAATAAAATATTTTTATTATTAAAAATTTACAATCAATAGACAATAAATTAAAATTTGATTTATGAATAATCAAAATTTTTTATGCTTTAAAACAAAAGAATAAAAAACACTCTACCCAGTTAATTAAAACTTATATATACTAACCGTGGTTCCACCTATGTTTGAAGAATCTTGTTCATTCCCATCTGACATTTACAATTTTTGAAGGGTTGATTCAATTGTTGAGTTATGAAGAAATGATACTTTTGACCAACCCGAAAGACTCTTTGTAATTTGAATTAATCACCTGAAACGAATTACATTGCGCTTATGGCCAATGTTAGGTGATTCAAAGCTAAATCATATAAATAATTGAAAAGGCGAATTGCTCAAAAATTAAATTTAATAAAACTTCACATTGATACGTAATTTAATATTACTAAAACCCAGAGTTGCAATTATTTGGGCTCAAGAGAGAGAGAAAATGCTTGGGTGTTTGTGGCTATTCTACATCAGTATCTTTTTATGTTTAAAAAAACTGTATAATGTACACCAACGTTTCCACGGATTAGAGAAATCTTATTAATGACAAGGTAAACAAATTTTGAAGGAATTTACCAGTTGTAAAATTGTTGAAGAAATGATAAAATCCACCAAACCGAAAGAACATTCACTATTTCTAATCGGAACTCAGCATAATTGGGAAACAAAAGTATCAAAGTATACTCAAAGAAAATGTACAAGGACTTAAGCAGTGCATGTAAAACTAAAACTCTTAGCAAAATGGTTATTTCACTAAAACAATTTTTTGGGGCGGCAGCAGTCTGACTTTTCGTAGTTAGGACCCTGAGGTATGTGAGAAAAAAGGCGTGCGCGACATTTGAATTCAGAGGCACGCAATGAAGATGATCCAATTTTGAGATAGAGGGATGAGCTCACGATCCTGCTTTTAGAGGACAAAGCAAGACAGTAAATTAAGTCAAAAACATTTTAACAGTCCAAAACTGAAATATTTCTGTCTGAATTTAACGTGGATTTAATTGTTACTTACATCTCTCGTGCTTTATAAATTCCCTTTTTGCTTAATTTTTGGCTTTAATATAGAGCTTACCTAAATGAATAGCCCTTCCCCCTCCTTTAGAAAAATGTATTCTAATCACCAGACATATAAATAATTTCTTAGCCCCTTTTCATTTACAATTATATGAAAATATATAGAAATGAGTCAAAATTTTAATATGACAGCGAAACAAAAAACTTTTTTATTTCCTTTTGGTTTTACAAAAAAAAGCTTCCAATGAGTTACATTACATAATTATTGCTTATTTTTCTACCCTTAATTTGATTATCGCAATGAAGTAATGGTTGGGAGCACCATACCACAGTTGCTATTTGCTGCTTTTGGCTCAACTGCGCAAGGCGAATCTGGGACTTAATGTGGAAATTTATGGCGAATGTATGCCACCGTGTATTAAATGACACTCAACTAAATTTTAACATTCTTTAGTATTTTTTAACATCCATAATTTTATATTATATATAACAGCCTAACTTTATACATAACATCTTATCTGATATTGCAATCCATCACCC